>NW_026623284.1:167976-198662 GCF_030028575.1 Malurus melanocephalus
AAAAAAAAACAACAACAACAACAACAAAAAAAAAACCGTTTATGGCATATTACCTGCTGGCATTTCTAAAGGACTTAGCACAGGAAATTACCAGATATCAGTTTCTCTGCAACAACTATGCGCAATTTCACTTTTGTGACCTGGCACTCAGAGGTAAATGTAAGGTAAGCTGAGTTAATCAAGCCTGAGCTGATTGAGTGATACCTGGAGCACAAGGGGAGCACGCTGCCTCACAGAGCTGATGGGAGAGCAAGACAGGTTCATATCAACAATCCTGAATCAGCTGCCCTGAGGCAACTCCTGTCGTGCAGTTACAGGTTCACACGGCAAAGCTTTCACGAATCAGAAAGGTTAATGCATTCATCAACYATAAAGAATGTTTAAAGTGATTTATCTAGAAATCCTGATGGTTGCAGGTCCTCTCTGAAYTTGAATTCTGTTTGAATTAGACAATCTGTTAGTTCTGACTAAAAAAAAAATCCCAAGCTGGAGTTCATTCCAGATAATTCATGGCAATTTTTCCAACTAGCAGGCTACACCTACCTGCTTCATTTGGAAATMTTTTCCTACCTTCAGTTTTCTTTACTTTGCTCTATTTACCTATTTTTCAAGCAGATCAGGGAGATGATGTAATAGAGCCCTGAACTTCCACTTCAACGAACAAACAACATTTCAAACTCACTCAACTCAAGGAGACRTATTTTTCCTTCTCTTACGCAACATCAGAAAATCTCTTGACCCTGTTCAATGTSCTCAATAATTTCTGACACATGGGCACTCGTCACTCATGTAATTTTTAATTAACAATCCCATCAGGGTCAGTCAAAATCTAGTGTAATTTCCTTCTTATTGAAGGGTCAAATACSTGTGAACATTTTTGGGCACACTGATGTATGGGGAGCTTGTCCTTCACTTGACACTCCTCAATGACACCAAGTCTTTTTTCACGGACACTACTTCCCTCACCCTTCAAACATGAACTGTATTTTTGGTGTCGTATGTGACTGACTTGAAATGGATGGGGTTTGTGTTTTTTCAGCAGATCCCAGCTGTCATGCATCTGTCACATTATCTTCAGTATTGACACAAAGGTCAGTGTAACATAATCAAAAAACTTGGTTTGCCATTGCTTCTTGCAATCCTATGGGTGAGTTAGACAAGCTTTGAGAGGGTGGATCAAGAACCAGCTCCTGCAGGACTGAGCTGCACATTTATTTACTCTGTGGTATTTCTCCATGTACAATTACACTGTTACACAGTTATCAGCCACATTTCAGCCTAACACATCTGCACAGGTTGAAAATGTTGATATTTTTGGGATGTCATCATCTTTGTTTCTTCTCACTCTAGAAACTCAATCTTCTAATTTATTATAACGATTACTACTAATGATCTTTTCTTTACTTGCATCCTGCCTTAGTGTTTTCGTATTTATAATCCCTTCTCTATTTGCATTTAAAAATCTCCTTGTACCTTTTCTCAAATATAGGCTTGAAAAGAAAAACAGTAATTTTTCTTTCTACATTGAGTAGTCAGGTCACTTTAAAGGCCTATTCCTGAGCAGAACACATGGAGATCCTCTTGTCAAAGTTAGTGTATCTGACACTTTCCTAAACTTTAGTTCCCTGAAGTTCATGGCCTTCAGCACTTGTTGGGAATTCTGGACCCAAACTGACATGAAAAAAMCACAGCAAACCTCTGTCAAAATTGTCAGCTGTTGGTTGGCCTTTCTCTTTTGAGATTATGTCATTTCTACTTGATTTCTCCAGGAAACAATTAAGGAACCCAACCTTGCTTGAAGAAATCTGAACCCTTTAGAAGAACCTAACCTGAATTTTGAGAATTTAAAGCCAGGAGAGTTTGACTTTCACTGGGTTTTTCTCACAAATATTTTGTGCAAGTCAAATGTTGAGCATCATGAGTGTAACACAGACTATCACACACCTTTCCTGCATGCAGGAAATAACAGCAGCAGCCTCCCACTCAAACCAAATTCATTCAGGGATATGGGGCCATGACAAGATGCTTGATATCACAACATAACTTGAAATGCTCTTGCCTTCATTCAATCCACAGTACAGACTGGAAAAAAACATAATATTTTCTCTTTTCAGCAATATTTATCACTTCATTTCCTTTTACCAAGTATTTGTATGAAAGTTATAACAATTACAATCTCTGAAAAAAATTCCTCTGTATTACTGATCTTTGCATTGTAAACAGAGAGTTCAGGACAGAGCGATATTTTTTAAAACCCAAATAGCACAGCTCAGTTTTATTCCTTCTTTGATACTGTTCTTTTTTATGTTGCTCCGGTATGTCTGCTCCATGTGAAAGTGAGGTTGCTATGGAAACTACTCATTATTTTTCAATAGTAGGCTAGCTACTTAATAAAAATCCTACATCTTTTTAATCCCTAGAGAGTCCTAATTTATCCCATACACAGACTTTCCTTCTTGACAGTTCCTTTAATATTCACTGCACTGCAGTGCACATTAATCTGAACATGTCCAACAAATCCACAACTTACTTCTGAAATCAACTTTCCAAAAAAGTTTGGGCTTAAAAAATTTTTTTTTTTTAGCTTGTCTTTTACCTGCTTATATTTCTGTGAAAGACTGTAGACATGAACAGACTGTGTAAGAGTCAGACATGGAAATCTAAAAAAAAAAAAAAATCCTTTATCTATAATAAATGATAAAAGCTGCAGGAATGGAGGATGGACCATAGTCGGAAGTGTTAGCCTGGAATTGGAGTTAATTCCCTATGGCACCACAGTCTTCCCTGGCCAGCACAGGCAACATTCTTGGTCTCTTCYTTCCTCAGTTTACCACCCATAAAATAGATGGTGCCTATTTTGCAAATTGGAGCCAATTTCCAATAGGAAATTTCCTGCTTGGAAACTGGGGCCTTCCCTGCTTGACAGATTAAATTCGCCAGTGACTGTCCCAAACCCCCAAGGCACCAACCCCATCAGGGCAGGCAGAGGGTGGGAAGTGTTCCACTGGTGGGACTCCCCACTGTCACCATGTGTTACAACGTTCCACTTCTCTGCTTAGACATCAGGCTGCCCCTCCTTTTATTTACCTTTTTCTTTGAGGCAGCAAATTAATTAATAATGATGAACCAATTAACTCTATCCTACCCAAATCCTTTTATATTGGGTTTGGTATTCTACACTGGGTTAAGTGAATGCTGCTGGTTAAAGGTCCTAATTTCAGAACCTCTGCTGGTATTTAAAAGAGGCTCCTCTCTTAGACCAAATATCCATTGCCCCCTGAGAATGTGACTATTCCAAAACATTCATTCCCCTCCAAGTAGCAGACTAATCACATTTCTTACAATTTATTTGAGGCAGGTCCGTGGCATTTCAGTGAAGCAGATCTCATTGGAACAAGAAAGAAAACGGAAAGAGTTGCAGTAGCTAATTCCCTCATCCCTCCTGTATTGGGTATGTCTGAGGCACTTCCTCAGATTATTACAGAATTTAACTGCTTTTCCAAATGACAGAGCTCATCCAATAACACACACTGAAAAAGCAACAGGAACTCCACAATTTAATGAAAGCAGAATTAGGCTAACACAAAATTAAACCATCGCAACTATTTCAGAGATCACAAACAACATTTTCATGGTTGTTACTGTGACTCTTCTTTTTTCCTCTACGTTTTCCTCCASACAACCTTGCATGCATTTCATGGGCAATCACAAGTAAACCTGATTAAAACAACTCAGCCACAGGTGAGAGCAGCTAAAGGGAAAGTTTTAAAGCTAACAGGTCTAGATTTAAGTTGCCCTACATGTAATCAGCTTTTCCTTATGGGATTTCTGAGAGGAATTAGCTTTCTTATTCACTGCCTATGAGTCCTTGCACTGTGCCATTTAATCTAATTTTTAATGAAGAAAGGAATACATTTGGGCTTTTACGTAGTTTGAGAGACTTCCCTACCAGCAGGCTGCTCAYAGGTATTCCATATCAACATCAGAGAACATGAATTAATCAGTAATTTGCCATACTCAGTCTGAAAGGTGTAAAGCCTCAAATGTCTTTACCACCAACTCAGTTTTGTAAAAGACKGCCAACATACTTAATATTTTCCCCAGCCTTTTTGTCAGGTACTTTTTGCCATCCTTGGACAAGAAACTCCAGAATTTATTCTTGTTCTCTGTAATTGAAACTCCTTCCTGCAAGAATTTTTGGCTTTTCCTGACCTCAGCTCAGAAAAAAATTCCCCACGACTCTTTCTGTATTGCAATTTTACTTTGCTGAGCACTGGCACTTTTTAACATTTCCCAGAAGGCAGGATATGACCCACAATGATTTTCAAAGTTATATATCCCTACAAAGCTCATAAAYAGATCCTAACCAGCTTAACTGAACCAAAGAGTTACTGATGCATTGTAGGTGGACATACGGAAAGAATTATAAATTTTATTCRAGGAGATTTAAATAAGAGAGCTGAAAGTAAGAACAGATTAATTAAACCAGGGGGCAGGCAGCAGAGTGCTGGAAGGGCATTAAAGCACTGAGAGTGGGGCTCTGCAGCTCCTGCCTGAGCCTTATTTCTCTGAGCAGAAAGAATTTCTGCTCAGCAAACCCTGCCCTCTGGTGACTAAATGCCATTAGTGCTATGAACATATAAACATTACGGGGGCTGCCTCTTTGCACACACATGACCACGAAAAATGCAAGCAAACATCCACTCAGCGGCATGATTTGGGTTTTATTTATTCCTTCTCCAGATATTAATGAAAAATACTGATTGTTTTCTTTTGTTTTAGATAAATGTTCATGCTACCTATCCTGTGCATTATGTAAATAAACTTTTCCTATTGCATTCACCCCTCTTCTCTGGAAAAAAAAAAACAAACACTTTGATCACGCAGTGCTACACATTTATTGTCTCCCTCTGCAAAGACAGAGGCCTCAGCCAGTCTGGTGCTGTACAGAGGGACATCCTTGAGCCCATCTATGGCCCCACACCTGCAGAGCTCAAGTACACATTTCACACACTGGRTATTGCTCCTCAGAGACCACCATGACACCAGAAAATTCTGGTAAAAAAAATTATGGACACCATAAATGATTGGCAAAATCAGGGTCCTAAGCTTCCATATTCCTAAGCTTGCCATATTTGTAGAATCAGAAATTAAAGCCTTCCACACACAGTAATAGTGAAATCCAGATATGTACATGATCTTTGGCAAATGCCTTTTCTTAGACCTCCAATTCAACAGTTTCATTTAAAGTTTTTTGCTAAATTATTTTCCCAAACAGATATCAGCTCAGCACACAACTCTGCTTCTTTGTGAGCCATACAAACAGTGTATGYCCCTCTCCCATCATGCAAAGACTTGTGTGATTGCAGCAAACACACATTTACAATTGCTGTAAACCAAAATCCAAGCGCTCATCAAAACCAAAGCAGTTGAGGGGCAAGAGATCAGCAGGTCACTGGATTTTTAGAGCCATTTCCAGAGTTTATATATTCACTGGCAACTCTGCTGAGGGCTGCCAGGTGCACACACTGTGTTTCTTTCAAAACTGAGGAGCTACCAGACTTTTCAGTGGATTTTTTTTTTTTTCCCTGCAGATTGTTAGGCAGCATCAAGGGCCTGGCACAAAGTTTGTCGTGCTGAGATACACCTGGACAGGGAGGCAGAAATGTAGGGGAGAGGCTCATAAATCACAACTTCTTGCCTGTCCAATGGCTCCACACCACAAAATATTCGGTGTTTTGCCAGTCCCAGGCTGGGAGCTGAACTGTGGAGGAAGAGCTGGGTGCCAGGTTGCAGAGAAGTCTTGGAAACAGGCTTCAAGTGACCCACAGAGCACTTAGCTGGCACTGGAGRATAGCTGAAACACTGGAAACAGCTGGGAAACCTGATTAACTGAGAGCATTTCCACTGCTCTCACTACAGCAGGAGACATTTGCTCCATGATGTTGAACTTTACAGCTCCTACAAAGATGGCTTGAGAAGATTTTAAACAGAGAATTTCCTGCCTTGTCCATCCTCTGCCAGGAACACRAATGTCTGTGGGGCCATATGATGACACAGTTTGGAAGCCTGAAATAGCCYCAGCAAAGGGATGAAAAGCAAGTGTTACACTGCCCCACAACCTGCCCTTGGCTCCCAGCACTGGAGCTTGCAGTTAATTTAAATTAATTTCAGTTCCCTATCATTGCTATGAGAGAAAGAAAAATTGAAAAATACTTTTCACCCTCACCCAGTGGATGGGCAAGGGAGAGAAAGGGGAATGATCAGCAGAGGAAGATGCCTGCTGGCTCCCCATGCAAGCCAGCAAGGCTGTTCCCCTGCCCTCAGAGGATTCTTTGGGAAAGRAAGACACCTGCAGAGATCACATGCAGTAAGAGCAGTGAGTCCTGCTGCTGCTGCCCCAGGGAAATGCTGCCCCTTTCTGCACAGCCTAAGGCAAGGAGAGTGCCAAAGGCAAGAGCAAAACCACCAAATGTCCTGAAGTTGCTCCAGGGGAGGCTTCAATTGGATACTGGGAAAAATTTCTTCACTGAAAGGGTGTTCAAGCATTGGAACAGGCTGCACAGGAAGCGGTGGAATCACCATCTCTTGAAGGGTTATAAAAACATGTGAATGTGGCACCTGGGGACATGGTTTTGTGGTGAACATGGTTAACAGTTGGATTCAATGACCTTGGAGGTCTTTTCCAACCTTAATGATTCTCGGGTTCTACGATTCTTGCTAATGCACGAGGCAAAGGCAAAGCAGGCATGAAAAAACAAATAAAGCAGTAAGAACAACAGAGCTCAAAGCACAATCAAGAGAACAATTATCAGCCTAAGAGGAGAGACATTTTATGCCTTGCTACTTTCTCTCAGTCACAGCGCTGCCACTAATTAGAACAGAAACAATTTTCAGGCAGAGTGGGATTTTCAAGTTAATGGTGCCCTTAACTTTTTTTTTTTTTTTTTCCAGCTTTCATTGCTATTCATGGCACAGGAGTTTGCTGTCACTTACCTTGACTCAGCAAAGGTCTTACTCGAGCATGGGTTTAAGTACATGCTTAAATCRGTGAGTAGTGAGAACACAGCTCTTCTGCCGAGCCAAGAGCCCCTTGAGGAGTGGCTGGAGCTCCTGATCTCAAGCTGGGGAGGAGGTACATGCAAACTGACCTCAGGAGCTGAAACGGAGCCCACAAGGGTCAGGGGTGGCTCTGGGGTCAGSGCACAACTGAGTGATGCTGAAGGGACAGGTGGGCACAGACTCAAAATAAGCCAAGTGACTCTGAAGAGGTTCAGATCTGCTGTGGAGCTCAAGAGGTGTCATCAGTTAGCAGGGACCAGAGAAGGAGCAAATGTGGGGCACAACTGGCACTTGGAGCTGTGGGAGAATCCAGAGCACCCTCCTGTCTGACTGGCCATTACTACAAGCTGGGGCAATTGTGTTCAACGAAGTTTTCTACAGAAAGACTCCGTAACAGGAGCATAAGCCACCTTACCAGCCAGGGAGATGGGCTGTGCCACAAGCAGGTGCCTTGGAGTGATGGAACATTGCAAGGCAATTCAAACTTAACAGGGATCTTCCAAAATCGTTGATGCGTGCCAGCAATCTCCCAACAGCTAGAACTGAAATTGCACAGTGGAAGGGTCAGTGGCTCAGCCCTGGATTTGCAGTCCCACACTGTGGCTCCAGCAGCTCGTGTCATCCACACAGCAGTGCCAATGCAAAGGAGGGTTTCTGCTGTTGCAATGATTGTCAAATTGCTGATTTACTGAAGACACGCTGAATGGCTTGGAGACAGAGAGCATTGCTTTATTGCTGACAATGCTGAGCCTGTTCTTAGTACTAAAGTGCTGGAAGAGGAGGGAGAGAAGAGGCAATTTACTTGTAATTGTCTTGTCTCCAGTTCTGTCACTTGCTTTATATTCTTGTTTTTGTCTCCTCATCTGCTCCTGCCATAAATTTCTGGCTGTGCTTGTAAAGCCTTTTACCTGCTCCTCGGTGCCCAAGGGATGCAAGCCATACACAGAGCTCACCTTCTGTCGCAGGGCCTCCGGAGGGCACAACCAGAGGGTTGGAGGGAACACTGTGATCTTCATTTCACTGACACATCCTGTTCATGCTATTTTAATTGTGCTTTAGTGGCTTACAGCCAAGGCAAGGAGTGAATTTCAGGGCAGAAGGCAGACAGCTTTATGCTTTCATTCCTGTCTCTGATACCAGACATGGCTTCAAACCACCCTATAACTTGAAAAGTGCATTATAATGCACGAGCGTACCAGCTTGGTGGCAAAGCCACTCAGATGAAAAGCATTGACACGCATATCTTCTTTCCTCCTTTTTGTATGCATTGTCCCTTACTCTCTTTCCYTTCCTTTTATCTCTGACTCTTTTCCTGGAAATTTGGAGAACTTCTACAGCAGTTTGAAACTCGTGAGTTTCACACAATTCTCACCTGGACACTGAAAATCAAAGTGAAGTCTGAGTCACTCTGCTTGGGAGAGACTGATGTCTTCTCTCTCCAGCACAAACTCACAGGACGAGGGCAAAAGCACAGAAAGGCTGGGTTCCCACACATTTTCGTGGGAAGCAACATGGTAACCTCACAGCAATCTCATCTGCCCTCCCCATCTCTCCTCCCCACACTAGATATTCCAAACATACTGCTAATGCAATGCAGAGACCTCGGAATATCCAGATTTTCACTGGTCACCCTCACTTGGGGGAGCCGAATGGGTTTTTCACCTTGCTGGTAAATAATAATACATTTCTCCCTTGAAGTAGTTTGGCAAATTTATTGCTTTGCACCCAGGGATTGCTCTGACTAGACACAAGGCCAGCCTCTGACCCAGTCTCTCTGTTTTCCAGGCAGTAATTCAGACTGCAGAGGGGAGCCCTGTTCCTCGATACACTGAGCTGGGACATGAGGGAAACTATTCCACTGTGTCCCCCCAAAACAGGATTACCTTACTGATTCTCAGMAAGGGGACAGGGTCTGGCCAGGTCCCATCTGGAAACACAGAACTGATGGCTTCACTGCAGGGGGAGAGCAGGAAGTGAAGGGGATCATCAGGGCTCAGGAGTGCAGGAACAGCAATGCTTCTTTTACTTTATCCTTTTCTTACAAAAGACCTCTTCCTTTCTTTCCTTTTCCTTTCCAAGAGCAGAGCTAATCTTTGAAGCTCACTGCCCCAGGATCCTGTATATGCCAGAGGTTTCTATGTGTTTGTATGAAAAATCCAGTGACATGGCCTTGGGCACAGASAACAGCCACAGGCTGCAGGGAGGGCACGCAGTGGCAGCTATAGAGTCTGTTTATATTTGTCTAACATTCTTTCTCCAGGCAATTGCTATTGACAATTGTCAAGGAGAGAAAAAAAAATTATTTTGACCTTTGGAGTGATCCAGTATGCACTCTGATATGTTTTAGTACCGGAACTAACTTGGTGACTTCAGCTTTCTTTTGGAAGCTCAACACCTGAAATTATAGAAGCAAATCATAAAAGGCCATAAGGGACGTAGAATTGTTTAATCTCCTGATTTAACTTAATCAAGTTTTAAACTGTGGAGGCTTGAGTTTAGAGATGCTAGGAACTGGCAATATTAATGTCACATACCTTTCATTTCAGTGTTTGTCTCTTCTATTTCTCCATGACAGTGCACTGATCTTTTAGCTCTTTTCTCTCTCAAGTGCACTGATCAACTCATTAAGATCTTTTCTCCTGCTGTCCTGTGCCAGGATAAGCCTGGGAGGCAACAGGAACAGAGGAGATAGGCTGTGCCTTGCCCTAGAGCTCCTCTCACTTTAGGATTGTAATGTGTGTCACAAAAAGGCATCTGCATGTCCTGTCAGGTGCCACTCAAGGCACACCTGGTCCTGTGACGGAACAGGGATCACGATGTGAACCCCTCAGGAGCAGCCTGTGCACCTTCCCAGAAGCAACAAGGGAGCAGAAAAAYGCAGTATTCCCTCCCAGGAGGGAAAGCAAGCTGTCCAGGACTGTTCTGGATGGAAACACAGACAGACAGCTGAAGCTGAAAAACAAACCCTGCTGACTTGCTACCACCAACTGATCAATGCAGAGTCCAGTGCTTCTTTGGGGATTTCCATTGACCTTGCTTCTGAAAAGTAAAGAGTTCATCACTCTCTACATCGATCTGGAACCAGYAGCCAAGAGGAATGGCAGAGCAATGCCAAATCCCATTCCATGTGTCATCCCATTAATGGTGTCCCCACAGAGCAGCTCTAACCAGGTTCCACTGAGACTCAGAGCCCTCGTGGCCCTCTCAGGATGGCACTTCAAAATGCCCACAGACAGAGATTAATGCACACAGAGTCAGCTGGTTTGCTTTAAGCTGAGATCCACAGCTTAGATCACAGGGTCATTCTCAAACCCTGCGGCTGGCCATGAACAATTTATATTCCATGGCCCATATCCCATCCCAAATCAGCACATGCAGCTCTCCAGAGGCATGCAAGGGGTTTGTTCTGTGAACTGAGGGACTCATTGAGATTCTAGTTATGAAACAGGTTACTTCAGGGATGCCCACAGTTTGAATAATTTAAAGTCAAACTGGACAAACACAAGAATATATTATGCAAAAAAGCCCATTCTGGAAAGATAGGAGATAACCTTCCTGGTCTCCTCTCTCTCCTCATCATTTCAGCTGTGTTAGGAACTTCAGCTGGAAAATGTTTTTCCCAGTGGAGTAACATTAGGGCCATCCTGTGAAGCACCTGTTTAAAACTCAGACCTCAGCACACCGGGAAAACCAGCAACAGCTGCAGTGCTGGGGACTTGAAAATGTATCTGGTGAATCATCAGATCTTTGCAAATCATGTTCTCCAGCAATTTCAACTTCAATTTCAAAATACCCAAAGTYATCCAGGTCAGTTTACCATCTACCCTCTTAACCCCTCAACAGGAAGGAGAAATTAATCCCTCTCTCTGCATCAGCAGTGGCTTCTGTCAGAATGTTTTTCTGCACATATTCCCACACTATTCTCTTGGTCCTTTGGCAACCATTATTGTATTTTTTATTTCTGCTTTTCCTCTCATTAGGCTGTTGTGTTTCGTCATACACCTACACTACATTTTGTACAAGAGGAATGGCTGTACCCCTCCTTATTCATGTTTCTTCTCCATTTTCTCTCTTTTATCCTTGAATTTCATTTGGGGTTGCATATGGAAGCCACARATCCATCATTTACATGGCCAAGGTGCAAGATTCTGCACCAGCTCTACAGAGATACTTAAATGCCAAAGCCCAGCAGAGCTCAGGTCTTTCCCATAAACAGACTCTAATGTTCAAACTAATTATTCTTAGTATTTCTAATAGATTTTATCATTAAAGAGCAGTACATTCTAAATCTTCATTTTCTGTTAAAAATACAACAGGCAAACACTATTACAAGTGAGCTTGTTCACTCAAAATTCAGCAATATCATTCCACAGAATTTCCATTCTGATCAGTCCCACAGACAATAAACAGGAAGTTTTCTGACTCCTAAGTGGCAAGAATTAATTCAAGTTTCGCAACAAGAGATAGGGATCAGGGAGAAATAAATTAAGAAACAGAGCACATCTTCATACCCGGTGACAGGAGACTGCAGCCCACACTGGCTTTATTTTAGCAGGTTCAGGCCCCTGGAGCTGTTAAGTCCCAGCAGCAAGTTCAGCAAGGCTRGCCATGCAAACACGAACTTCCTGTCTCTGGCAGCCATGAGGAGCYCACAGTGAGATTYGTGCTGCCAGGACTAAATTCCTAAYGGCACCCACTCAAAATAACCTTTTATCAGACATGGCTACAGGAGTTGCAGCTCTACCTCCACTGTTGCAGTAATTCCTTTCCAAACATTTGCAGAAGCAAAAGAAGGGATTTTTTTTAAATTGCCTTAAAAGCCCCCATATGTAGGAAAAGTCAAAAAAAAAAAGTGACATTAGCACTGCCCCACATTTATAAAGCACTAGTTTCTTCCCCTACAAAATATATTGAATGATAGAAAGGTTTTCARCCTCCCAGCAGAGATCAATGCTTGAAATCTAAAGTCAGACAAATTCAAATAAATTGAGGTGAAAAATAGTTGAGAGCGAAGTCATTAATGGCTGCATGACTTAAAGACCCTGATGGATTCTCTGTCACTGGGGCATGGTCAGATCATGATTCCACTCAAAAAGTTCATCAGCTTGAAGACAGCAGAGCTCCTGGAAGCTCATGACCTGCAGAAGGAAGGTGTCAGTCCCACAGCTTCAGAACCACTCAACCTGATGCAGCACTTTGCACTTTTAAAGAAACCTCCCAGCCACACTCAGCACCAACATTCCCTSCCTGCATGGGATGAGGCACAACTCTGCCTCCATCAGCACCTGCCACACAACCATGGCAGCAGCAGCTCCCCTTATTCCACAGGCAAAGGGAATGCAACATTTCCTGAGCAAGCACCTTCCTAATCCTATTCACTAAAGCTAAAAGAAATGGATGGATGGATGGATGGATGGATGGATGGATGGATGGATGGATGGATGGATGGATGGATCAGGGATGGATGGAAGGAAGTGTTCCATGGATCACATCTGACCTGTGAGCTACCAGAATGACCACAAGAGATTAGAGGATTGTATTCAATTTTGCCATCTAGCAGCCAAACATATCTGTATTAAGTTTCTTAACTTACTGCAGTCCAGTGTAGTCTGACATGACTAAATGCCATGTCAGGAATGCATCCTTATAAATTCTGGGTGAAGGAGAGATCTTGCAGAAATAATCAGCACATGGATACCCAGACATTTGCTCTGGGAAGGAGTAAAAAGAGTATGAGCTGTCCATCTGCAGAGATGAGAAACTCCTACCAATCTCAGAGAAGAGGAGAAATATACATTATTATGGAATGTTGAAGCAACAGGTCAACATAAATCAGGAAATAAAGAACAAGATGACTAGGATAGGGACACTGAAGCTTTATGCACTAAAGTTTCAAGTGAAGATCACAAGTTTAGTCTGAGGTTTGAGGCAGCACAGCAGATTGCTCTCACCCACACTGACCAGTCCATCACTGTGTCATCATCGTGCCACTCASAGATGAACACTCCACTGGGAGAGGCACAAACGGGCTAAAGGATGGACTGCTCCTTGGGGCTCAGGATCTCTAAAGGATGGATTGTTCCTTGGGGCTCAGGTGCAAACAGACAAGCTGCAGCAAGCAATAAAACTACCACTTGGCTGCTGGTGTGCAATAACTTTATTTACACATACTCTTAGCCAATGAAAATGTGAGGTAATTTGGATTAGTTTAGCCTTTACGGGGCACTGAGAGCTGCCACTTAACAGCTCATGTGCCTGAACTCTGTGATTTCTGCTTTACCATCGCCTTTGGATGAGGTGCAAGATMATGGCAAAAATCAGGTGTGCAAGCTGCCCTCTTTTGCAATAAAAATGTCAGCACTTTTCCAGCAATGCAGCAAACTCCTGTTCTGCCCAACACAGGAGCTCAGGGTGACTGGGGAATATTGAATATTGCCTGGTACTCTCAGAACTACAAGATTTTCACTGGTTTATTATCCAAACCTGAAACCACAGTTCTAATCCAGCAGATTTTTGTGACCAGGRATTCAGATGAACTTAACATAATCATGAAAAACAGTGGACAGATCTATGCTATTTCTCCAACTAGCTGAGAATTACTCCTTTTAGCATAAATACTGCCTTGTTTCATCTTAAATCCATAATTTATTGTTCTTGAATGCCAACTACTAAATATTTACAGGCCACAAACTGAACTTTYGTTACAGAAAAAATTCTTAACAGTATCAGAATTCTCATCCTTACCAGCCTTACTTCCAAACAGACCACAACTTTAAGCTTGTTTTCCTCTTTGTGGCCAATCCTATGCAAATCTTCCTCCCAAAATACAATYATGTCCTCAGAGCACACACATATGAATAATTTCTTTTGCATTCATTCATAAACCTGTTTCTTTTAATTTTCCTCCTCAAATTTCATCCTTTRAGCCACTCAAGACAAGGAAAATTTTTATTTTCCAGGTACCTGAAGTTTCTCCAGCCTCAGAGAGTTTGGAAGCACATCTTCTGTAATATAAAGCAATAAAATAAAAAATCCTGTGGTGCTGCATTTCTCTCTTAGCAGGAGGACTCCTGTTTTCCATTAAGCAATGATGAACATTTCTTTCTATTGATTCCTCTGGGTACTCTTCTAAAACCCTAAGGATGCTCTGTCTTATTAAAAGTAGGAAAAACCTCTAAATATGTTACATCAGCTGTGAAGTTCTGCCTAAACTCAGTGCAGATACAATATCACACAGAGCAGAAAGATGAATGGGAGACAAGATTTCAATTATTTTTTTCTCAGGAATGAAACTACTGAAGATACAAAAAGATAAACATCTTTTGAACAGCTTCAGTAGAKAAAGCTGGGTGAGGTAACAACTAGAATAACAGAAAAAATACAGAATGATTTGCATGAGAATAAGAAGGAACATGGAAATAAAATGGTACTTTCTGATTTTGTGGATAATTTTTCTTTTCACTAAGTTGTTTTTGTTCCACTGTTGACCTCCTGAAATTTCATCCTTGTATATCCCAGGCTAAAGATTTTGGAAATATCTTGGAGGGGATACTGTCACTATTTTCCATGTGAGCTGATCCACTTTGCATGGATCAGCTTAAATGTCTATGTAGGTCAGAGAATTCTCCAGACCCCCCTCCAGTCTCCTAGCATACTCTTGGGATGTTGGATACCCAGGTTTAAAACTTTGCTCCTAGGACTGTTTAATTATCTATACAAGGTGCTGTGACTCCTAATGCAGACCCATAAAATCCTGGACATTTGTGAATAGGAAACTTTCTAAAAGAAGATTTCACCCATCTGAACAGATTGCTACAACTCCCTTCTTGTATTTTAATTTAGTCTAAATTAAATTGTCATTGCCAAAACTGTCCCTAAGTTTGGAAGAACCTTGCCAGTTTCAGGTAAACTGCAAGCAGAAAGTTTTTAAAAAAAAAAAAAAAAAAAAAAGAGTTTATTTGGAAAATAGCACAGCTAAGTTTATCTAACTACTCCAGCACAAACCACATTCTCTTTGTGCCAGGAGCTGCATGAATACCAACAGAAAGGTAAGTTCTATCAAAATAATTTATTTTAACACATGTTACAGAAGATAGTCAGATGCATACAAAGGGGAAAAGGCAGTGGAAAGATGTCAAAGCTGTTGATCAAATTTCCTAATRACTAGAAATTACTAAAATACACCCTTTGCTATCAGAAAAGAATTCAGCATTCCCAGTTCATTATGTATTCCCTGCATTCTGACAGCTATGACACTAGAGAGAAAAGGGAGCTATTTGCCCATTCTTAGAGATGATGAGAACAAAATTATTTTCAGTTACTCCATTAACTCAAAGCTCTGTGGTCACTCTTTTGCATTTAATCTGCTAATGAACCACTGGGGACTCCATTTGCTGCCATGCAATGCCACCTCTCGTTTCCCTGCTCACTTTTGTAAGATGGGGCTGTTTTTGTAGACTCAGTGGTCTGAGGACACAAAGGAGGTGCAGTTTTTAGGAGGAAGTCAGCTCATTTAAAAGGAATCTGAAGGGCTCCTGCAGTTGGAAGTTTTTCTACCCACAATAAAAGATATTACTTCTCTCTACAAATCTTGCTTTAACACCAAGCACAGCACAATTTTGGGCGTCTCTATAGGACTGATACAGTCCAAGGCAACCTTAATTTACCCTGGTCCTCAAGCACTGAGAGATTTCTAATGCAAAGGCCTCATGAGGGAATTAGTGGGGCCCATGGTGCCATGCATGGCTGGACAGCAGCAGCTGCAGTAAATGAAGTAGTGAGCTGGAAGGATGGAGAAGGGACAATTTCATGACTAAGCAAGACACACTGAAGACACAGATGATTTCYCTGTCTCTCATACAGCCTGATTCTGTGATGCTGGGCAAAATGTTGAAGCTGAATTTTGCTAAGTGAGCACTAGAGTGTTACTTACTTCACAAATGCTCACGTCTGGGACTTCCAGTACTATCTGAGAAATGCTGAGGGTAGCACTGCCACTGAAGTYACAGATCTGTGCTTTAGACTCTCACAAAAATAGTCTTTACATCTCAGTGTTCAGGATACATTATGAATTGTTCCTCAGCTTGGGGGAATAAACCCCTCCTCATGTTCAGCAGCTGTCACAAGAAAACAAATCCATTAGGTTTGGAGAAGCATTCAAATATTGTGGCAGGAAATGCTAGAACAGAGCCCAAGAGAAAATTAAACAGCATCTGAAGACTAAGGCCAAGGGCCATACAATAAACAGTGGGCAGAAAATGAAACACTGAAGAGCTTTTCATTAAATGACTCTGAACACACGAAGAGGGGTCCTGTGCAAAAAAAAAACAAACAAACAAAACCACATGACATGCAATCATTTAGATGCCCAAAGCACACAAGGAAATTAGAGTAATGAACACATTAAAAAAGGAATGAAAGGATTCACTGGCAATGGTAAATCCAGCACTGCTGGTATTTCTGGTGCCTGACACGGTGGTGATTTCTCTGGTGTACATTGTAATACCATGCAGAGGCTTGTTTAGCAGCTCTGAAAAGCCTCTATCAGCTGAAGGTTTAGAGCAGGGGGAGTACTCAGCAGATGAATTAGTTCTGACTGATGTGAATGATCAGCAGCTGKAAGCTCACACTGCACCAGCGCAACAAAGCGTTTGTGGTACCCTCAGCTCTCCCACAAGAGCACTGCACCGAGCCCTGCACATGCAGCTTTGGCAYGAGGGACCCTCACCCTTGGGCAGACACAGCCCTGGGGAGGCACTGATTTAGATCACTGTGTGTTTGGTGGCATGTGAAATCCCAGCTCAAATAACCAAAAAAAAAACCCGAGTCTTCAACACATGTTAGCACTTTGAAGCAGTATAAGCTCTGCTGCTTGATCTTTGCTGTCTTGAGAAGCAGAAAAAAAAAGGAGAGAGTTTTAGTGCTTCACAGTTTGGACATTTGGTTGGGTGAATAATTTCTATCACAATGCCTTTTAGCCCAGGGCTCAGAAAAMCCATCAAGAACAGAAAGCTCAAGAAAGATTATAGGATATAACAGGAACACTTCATCTTAACAGCAGTGTAGAAACAATATCAGATGGCTTTTATTGCATAACCAAAATCTYCTGGAAAATCTGCCCAATACAACCCAGGGATTTAAATGTTCCCAGAAAATTAAATGCCACACGGGAAGAGAAACCAGCTTTCTAACTCCCTGTCATGTGCCACAGCCCCGGGTTTGGCTAACTTACTGCTCACGTGCAGCTTGCCTTCCCTGCGCTGTTGGGATGAGATACCTGRAGATTCCCCTGGCAACTTCCACCCCACCAACATCACTCTGTCCTGTGCACCCAATCCATTCCTCTGTGCTTGTGCAAAGTGTCACCTGCATCCTCTTCCTCTAATTCCACTGAGAGCAACACCATCACTCCTTTCCCTCAGCACCCCTTTCAGAAAGCACCACTTCTGCTGTTCCACTCCTGCACCATTCAAAAAGGGAGAGGACCCTTCTCCTCTACAAGTGCCGGAATAATTGGCAAGAAATGTGCTGCCTCAGAGCAGTCTCGCTACATTAAACATCTTCACACATCTGCATGTCATCCCTTGATTTGAAGAAGTGGCTGCATTAAACCAGTCTGCGCCGTGGGTCAAGTTCTCACAAGTGCTCGGGGCCACACACAGCAAAGGGCACAGCTGCTCACAAGGCATTCCCAAACTGGCAGCATCTTGAGCCCACTGTGAGCTTGAGAAATCAGCACTAGGGTACTGAGGGGAAGAAGGGAACAGGAATTGCCTGGCATTGCACGTGGTACCCCTTTTTGGGTGATTTTTACACTGACCATTTGCTGAGGAGCAAAGCCCTTCACCCCACCTCCACCATCCAGCCATGTTCACTTTTCCTCAGTTTTGTTTTAAACTCTCCTGTGTTTCCTGTGTTCAGAAAGGACAAGAGAGAGGAGAGCTCTGCTGAGCCTGCAGCAACAGGAGCTCATCCTGAGAGATGGGGTTTGGAACAAGGCTGAGAGCCAGTCCCCAAATTCTCACCAGACAAACGCCACACACCAACGAGCAGTTCTGCTCCTCCAGGTGGGGTCTCTAAAACAATTTGTTTTATTATTCAAACCTTCCAAGGCATGTTAAACCCACTCTGAACCCACACAGTGCAATGAGCCATCAAAGGGCACCGGGTGTGCTCCCACAAGGAGTGAACTCTTGCTCTGCCTGTTTTGTGAGTCACAGAGAGACTTTATGAACGTGGGTGCTTACAGCTGGGCAATTCTGTCACATGAGCAGCGCTGCTCCTGTGCCCTGGGGGTGGATTTGTATTAAAAAAAATAAGTAAGGCTGTTCAAACTCATCTCAGTGTTCTTGATCATTTGAATGTATTGAGCTACTAAATTCTCTTCAGATACCAAAATCTGCAAATCACATAGTCTGGAGATAATGTTGATACACTGTAGTGGTCCTATAACAAAAAAAAAAAAAAAAAAAAAAAAAAAAAAAAAAAAAAAAAAAAAAAAAAAAAACAACTGTCTGATATTCTTCCCAGAGTTTCTCATCCATAGGCTTTCCTTTGCAAACTGCCTTTGTTATGGAGATAGGCAAAGCTACTGTCTATAAAGGACTCTGGGACTGTGTGTGGAAACAYTAAAGCAAAGCATAAAAAGAACATGCAATTCTACAACAATAAGAGAAAAAGAACKGCTCTGAATCAGATTTTCCCACACAGAACATTTGCAGTGTAAATGCCTGTAGATGCTGTTGCCCTCCTAGTGACAGAGCTCTTGACATCTTGCCTCTTGAAATGGAAGAGTGTTCAGCCCACAGGGGAGGTAACTGGAAATGCTTAGAGAAATATCATATACATCTGACAYAACTTGTTTGAAATGCAGCAATCAAGGGACCTCAAATAAACCTGACTGAACCATCGTAAAAATATGTGCAAAGGATGGATTCAGCCCTGAATAACCAATTTTACTACGATTATGGTTGGTTTTTTTTACAAACACTGATTCTAATAACCTTTACCTCTTCAGGAGATTCTTTGAATAGATKTTTAGCCTGCATAATCAAAACTGAACTCCCATTACCTAGCTGTAGGCAGAGGCCTCTTCACTGGTTCATGCAAAATTTCAGTACATTATTTGCAAAAGTGGATTCTGTGTTTTCTCTGCTTCCAAGAGCAAGTATATAATCCCATAAAACTAGGGTTTCTGAAATTTAGCCTAAAGATACAACTTTTATCTACACCCAGTCTTTCTAGAAGACTACAATACTTCAATGGTCAAGATCTTAAAAATCTTATTTCCTGCCTAAAATAATTTATGACCAGATTAGAGCCATCAATTCTTATTCCAACAATATCCTTCATTTTAAAAAACTTTACTGTATCCAGAGAAGGGCCCATTGACCTGAATAAATGAGAATCAGTGATTATTGAAGCTGACCAAGAAAAATGCTGGAAATCTCTCGGTGTGACAATGAAACTCTCTGCAAGATAAATATCCTGAGGATGGACAGATTCTCCATTTCAGCCATTATCAGCAAAGCTGAGAGACCAAATCATAGAAAATTTTAATCTCCTGCTTTGATAAGACCTATTAAGTATAAAAAACCTCTTTGCCTTTCAGTAAGTGCACAAATTTACATTTGGAAACTCTGAAGATTATGTCACTGTCAAGTAAAGWAGACTTTTTGGTGCTGTACCTTGCTGGAATGCCCCAGAGGAAGAAAAGCAAGCACTAACTACGCTTACTTCTAAGTTTTATATTCTATTTATACTTCTAAGATATATTCTAAGTTTTCATCAGAAAGTTCAGCGATGTCAATAGACAAATCTCAAACAACCTGTTTGATTATACACAGCAACCAGGTTTTTTCACCCAATCTTAGAAATTTGGAGTATCTACACTAATGTTAAGAGGCTCAGTTTCCAAATATCTGGTTGCTCATTAACCCCTTAACTAGCCTCTGCTTGGCATTCACAAAAATAAATGGAATAGAAAAATATAACAGTCACATTCTGTTGCTTGTTTGGAAAGTCACAGCCAGCCTGTATGAAAGGGGGGAGAGGGAGGGAGCAAAGGCAGTCCCYAGTGCCCAACATGTATTTTACAATCAGTCAATAAATCATCCTTCTTCTGTTTGTASAAATGTCTTGAGCAGAACAGAACAGTCCTGAAATGGTTCATTACTTACAAACAGTTGACGAAAGTGGATTCAGTTTTTGGTTTATGATCCAACATGCTGGAAGATGAGTTTTTTAGATGAGATAGAGGCAGTACACACAAAACCAAAGTGCTTCTTTCTGCTTTTCAGCGCTGTCTGAGGCACTGGGTTAAAGGAAAACACAGGAATGGGTTGCTGCCAATATGAGCCCCATGGTTATCACTTATCCCTGCTAGAGACATTGAACCTTGTACAATTCATCTTCACAGCATTGTGGCAAACAGGAAAAACCTCTGTCACACACATCCACTATCATTTTTTTCTTTCAGTTACTTTWAGTCTAGCAGTTTATTAGTCTTCCCTCAATTATTACCTATCTCAGCAATCTGCCTTTCAAGCAATGCTCACCAAACCTTCCACAAAGGCCCATGAAGCTTGCTGATTGAGTTGTCTCACAGAAGCCTTGCTAACAGTATGCATTTGGAGTGCTTTTAATCATTTCATGAAGTTGGGAAATTCTCATCTATTAAATTCCAGCGGACCACAGCGAAATTTTATGGCTTGTCACCAATCGAGATCAGGTGAAAGGAGTGCASAACGGTGCTTTCAAATTAAATTACAGTTTTTCAGGTTGGACTGGCACAATCTGTCTTCAGCAAAAGAGGAGCCTTTTGTGGAACTTTTAGAGCAAATTCAATCCCCCGATTCACACTGCTGCTCCCAACATTTTACACTTAGCTGCACCATTAAAGAGCTGACTGTGGCATTCTCACACATCCTTCCAGCCCAGTGGCCGTGTGCTATCTGCCAAAATCCCATTTCCAGAACAGCTCCAGCTTAGCACAGACCAGGAGAGACAGTGAAGGAACAGGGCTGTAATCTGAGGGATTTCACATGCAGATTTACAGAGTGTGATTAAACYGGCTTTAACCTTGCTCTTAACCTTCACCTTCTCTGCCCAGGGCCACGAGGCATCTCTTCCTAGCTCATCCGAAAAGAGAGAGCACTACAGAGCTGTGCAGTTGTGAGGAGCACCCCTCTGTCTGTGGGAGAAAAGAATAATTCCCTCATGACCCAGCATGAGAGAAGACCGTGGATTTCCTCTCTTTTCTCTCTCCTCTAAGATAAAGTCTGCCCAGTACCTGGAGAAGAACAACTTACTGAAGAGCATTTAACTTGCTATTGACCAAACAGTAAAAATAAAACAGAGCTAAACAACAACAAAACAACCATTTTGGCTCTGTTTACACGTGCTCTGAATTTGCATCCTGTGAATGTGCTGTCACATTC
This sequence comes from Malurus melanocephalus, assembly GCF_030028575.1. Classification (NCBI taxonomy): domain Eukaryota; kingdom Metazoa; phylum Chordata; class Aves; order Passeriformes; family Maluridae; genus Malurus; species Malurus melanocephalus. Next base: position 189,477 of record NW_026623284.1, read on the forward strand.
TCTGAACATTCATGGCAAGGGAATTTCAACCCCTCCTGAGTTTAAATGCTCATAGAGAGTGAAGGTGTCCCGGCTCATGGGAAAGATGATCTTTAAGGTCCCTCCCAACTCAAAACATTTTGAAATTCTGTGATTCTCCTAGAGACCTTTCCCAATACATGCTCCTATACAACCCTAATACACACACAATTAATCTAGGCTGAAATCATATAAAAAATAAAAAAAAAAGTATAATTCTGGTGTAAACTGAAATGTAAAGGGACAATGCTTTCTGAACAAATATACCTTGAATTTTTAATTCACAATTCAAACATTTCATAAGGATAGTAATTTTTCCCTAAGAGTGCAGATGCAACACTACATGGCTAGTCACAAGTTAAGTATTTATAGAATGTCTTCTTAAAGACATTACAAAAGAGGAGAGRATAAGAACTACACTTTTCTGTAATGTATTTTACTTTTAAAAGCTTTTCTGTCAGGTATTTTATAAACGTATTAAATACTTGGTGAATTCTAAACAGAAAAAAAATGGTAGAAGTTATAAAAGAGCAAAAATACAAGAAAAATGGCTTCCAATCTCTTCCCTCTGGATGCATGAGAACACTTAATGATAAGTGGAATAAGGAAAGAAGAGACATTTCAGGAAAAAACATGAGACAAAAATGCCTATTCTTCCAGATTACAAAGAATGTGCCCTTCTGTCAAGAGCTAGCATCTTGTAGGAGGAAAAGGAAAATATGGAATATTCTGTCTCAACCACAAGAAATATTCTGCCCTACAGGAAAAAAAAAAAAAAAAAAAAAAAGAAAAAAAAAAAAGTTTTAGAAGCAAAATTCTTTCTCTTCCAGCAGAGCTGGCATCCAGTTCTGTGCCTCATGGCTTTCCTCTTTCTTCTTTCCCTTAGTTTTCCCTTGTCTGTTTCTCATCCTCTTGGTTTTAATCTTACTTCCAGAGTCTGCCTTATTCTTTCCCCCAGAGGCAAATTAAACTGAGGACACTGATCGAAAATTCACACCCAGCCTCTTAATGAGTGCACCATGGCTGTATCTCCTTTTGAGCAAAGAAGTTGTCTCGGAAAGGTTTTAGCAACTAAAGCTGCCAGAACGGCCCAGACACCACATACGCAAGGCAGAGAGTCTTTGAAAAAAGGAAAAAAATAACCTTTAGAGACAGCAACCAAAAGTGACTCCATTCTGCCCATCTTCCTTTCCATATTTGCTTCCTTTTTTTTCCTCAGTGGCCTTTCCCACCTCCCAAGTACATGACTTTTAACCCAGACAACCCTTCCATCTATCAAAGCCTGACACCCGTGTTCATACTCCCCCAGGACCAACCTTGTCACTTCACCACATCAGCTCACGTTTCCGTTTCTGACAACTCTTGGCACGTTTTCCCTCAACAGCCACGTGGCACTTTAGCAGCCAAAGCACAACAGTCTGATGACTGCTCATCCAGTATCATGTATCTTCCTATTATCTGCTACATTATCCTTATCTAATTGCATGCACTTTGGCTCAATCTGACATTTTCAAAACTACAGATGCTTATTAGCTTTTCTTAGCTAAAAGAAAAAACGTGCATTATAGTGATTATCAGTTCCTGGCATGCCTGTGAAACACTGTAATGAGAGAGACCTTTGGCCCGCCATAAACAAGCACAATCAGAGCCTGTTTTGGTTATTAGCAATGCTCCCACAAATGTTGCCACTGTCAGAATTAATGACTGCACTACTAATTATTAATAATCTCATGTTTCTATCTATGGGTTGTTTTTAGTCCAAAGCTTTAGGCCAAAAGCAGAAATTATTTAATTTTGCACCACCACAGTGAAGCCAGAGACAAAGTCACAGCCTTTATTCCTTTATGGTGCCCAACAGATCCAGGTCCTGCCTCACAGGGGTAAATAACTGGCTGGAGGTCATGCAGCAGGTCAGTGGCAGACCCAGGAGCTGCAAGACTTCCCTAGCAGTTATTCCAATGCTCCATCACTGATCCATGCCCTCAAACAGGAGGTATATAAATGTGCCCAGAAACCAGTGAGTGTCAACCATTCCTTGAAGAAGTCTTTCCAATCACACCACCCTCAAACACAGGGAGTATAAACAAGGCAAGTACAACAAGAAGGGGTTACTGTGATCCTAAACTCTGGCTATGTCAGTTTTAATTAATTACTCTTGTTTGCAATGACTCACTGGATGTGTTCTGACAAGTGTTTGTGCTGTGGTTCAAACAGAACAAAGACACTGCTTCAACAGCACCCACTTTATCACAGACGCCATTGTGAAGCACAGTAATACCTTCAGTGTTTTCTCCATGTGTCTCCTCTTCTATCTAGGATTACACCCAAATAAAAAAAAAATAGAAGAAAAGGAAAAGAAATGAAAAAAAAATTAAAAAATAAGAAGTTAATACAGAGCAGGCAGAGCAACTGTACCAATAAAGTGCTTAGACTCAATATGCCCAGCAGTAAGAGTAGTAAAAGTGGAAATCTTTGGCTCACTATAAAGYATTTATGTGTCTATGGCAACATGGTTGTTGATTTCTACAGCTTCCCTAAGAACAAAGTAATAGAAGCTCGGTCTTTTAAATATCGCTTTTCTTTTCTGGCACCTAAAGGACATAGAAAAACAAAATCATATTTAATACAGGTTATACAGAAACATGAGGGAAGATTTAGCAATAAATTACGAAGAAAGATAGGATTCTACAGTCACATGAAACATAATCCCACGAGCAATCTGTGCAAATCTCAGAGCTGTGTATGCAATAAACTTATCTTGGGACAATCAGTCTCTTATGCAAGAGGTCAAATATGATTTAAAGCAGATCCCAATGTCCTCTTTCCTCTCTGCTCAGTTCTCCTTGTGCTCCCCTGAAACACAAGATAACCTGCCTGYCCCAAGAGGGGGGCAGGGGCACAGCAGGAGGTGAACTTTGCCAGAGGGCACATCACTGAGAGGTGGCTGAGTGGAGCCATCTGGGGTTTTGCTGGGATATTCATCCTTATCCAACCTCTGGCGCCAAGGCACACAGAGATAAGGTTGCCAGCAGCCACCTGTTAGATAGGGAGGAAGAATTGACTCATGACTTCCCAGCAGTGCAAAAAAAATACTGAATTCTTCTCCTGTGAGGGACAGGAGAGAGCAAGACATGAGCTGTGCTTGCTGCTTCTATGGCTTGTAAGGGATTCAGAAGTCTTGRGAGCAAATGGGAAGAACCATCCACCCCAGAGCCACATCCCATACCACCCTAYCAGCCAGCAGCAGCAGCTGCCACCAGATTCCTTTTCTGTAACCCTGGTACAAGCATAAATGTCTGTTTTGCTACAGTTAGCAGCTCATACTTCTTCTTTTTCCAAGGGCTGGCCTTATAAATAAAAGTCTTTTTTAGTCCCCCTTAGCCAGAGGCACTGCAGGACACTTGAATTCACTTCAGAGACACAAACTGGGCTCTGCAAACCACTGTTCATACCCTTGAGAAAGGACAACAGGCAGTAACAAGCCTCCTGCTGTTGCCCAGTCACTGGACTTCTCCCTCTCCCTCTGCCAGAACAGGGGGAAAGCAGCAGGCACAGGGATCCTGTGGGTTCTGCTCACCAAGGCTCTTCAGATCTGGGCTTGGAGACTGCAGCAACATCTGTARTTGCTCAGTCTGTGTGGGTTTCGTTTCTCCTTTCGTGACCAAAATGCCACAGCTACATTCTTTTATAGAGTTTGAGCTTATTTTAATGGAAAATAAGGAGCAAGTCCATACTTTTGTCATAAACACTTTAAAATTAATGACTGTGGTATAACTGGAGCTGAGGTTACCAAGCATTTCCCTCTGCTGCATTTCCATTTCATGTAGCTCTGTACATCCAAAAGAGAAAGCCTGGGGAGAAATTTGCATTTGCTTTTGAGGTCTGCCTAGACTGAAATCTGCTTGAAATGATGGAGCAGATGCTATTGACAAATACAAAAAAGAAATATAAAAAGCCCCAAACCACCCCCTCCCTGAAATATTATAATGAAAGCATTAAGATATCTTTCCTTTTGGATGCTTTAAATCTCCTTTTGCTCAAAGCAAACTCCAAAACCTTGAAGAGCTAGAGGGAAACATCAGACATTTGAAATGTCACAAGAAAACTGTCAGAAATGAGTGCTAGATACAGCAAAGACTTAAATGTGCCAGACTTCACAATTAGTTTTACACCTGTAAGAATATCCATGGTGATAACTGGAACAATTTTTAGTCCTAAAGCCCCTGGGGCCCAGACCCAGAAACTGCAATAGCTCACAAGGCTGAGCCACAGCAACCAGGGCTGCCACAGAGCTGAGATGAACTGTCCATGTGCCACCTCAGCCYCCAATTTTCCATCTGCAAAGTGAAGATAATAATAAATGCAGTTTTAAAAGGCACAGAGACTGCAACTCATGGAAGAGTCTGTGTAATAGCTAAACTCTACTAACAAGCGCCTTGCTTAGAGTAAAATAATTTACACTATATAAGTGATAAACAATTAAAAGCCCTATTATGCTTTCAATAGCAGAGAATCACAATATCAGCCTTTTTCAAATTACTTCAAACACTTCAGTACCTCTGTGTAAATTTTAATGCTTTCAGAGTGAACAAGTATCAGATTCCGCTCTACCTGTCCCCCTGGCTCCACACTGCAAGTTCCCTGAGGCTTAAAACCCGCATTAATCTTTGCCATAATCGTTGGGAAGACTTTCAAGTGCTATTTTAACAAAATAAACTATGAAAGATCTCAATATTAAGGTGCTTAAAAAATAACATGTAATTAAAACTCTGGTTGAATGTGGGAAATTAAGGTTCCCAAACACCTTACAGGTGGAAATGTTGTGAAGGACTTGTCTTTCCCCTACAGAGAAACCACTGCCTATTCACCCTTCAGAACCCTTCACTGGATTGTACCACTACATTCTGCTCTGTGCTGCAAAACATCCATGAGCCCAGTGCTCATTCTGACTCTCTTTAATGGTTCTATTTTGGCAGTAAAGATTATGGCACAGTGATCTATTCCTATAGATGAATGCACRTACTCAAAATATGTTTTAACTCGGTTAACTCACCCACACTGATTCTTACCAGTACCAAACACCCACAATTTAATGAATACACATAACATTTTCAAAGGTGAATATATAAGCAAAATAAACCTGATCCAAAATAAGTATTTGTGCATCTAATTGGGAAATATATTCTAGTATGTGTTTTGGCATTKGACCACAAATCTTTTGAAACTACAAAACTAAATTATCTGTATTTTTATAAAGATACGCTGTATCATAATGCRCTATGAGTCAAAGGGGCTTTTAGGAAAACACTGGCTTTCTTTGCTTTCCTTTGTGAGAAAAGAGAAAAACATTCCCTTAGAAGACAGATTTGTTCCTTCCCTCCTTCCCYCAGGTCTAAATAAGGGGCCACTCAAAACTACTGTTGAACCATTTTTTCATGAACTTTGAAAACAAATATTTCTCCTGGCAGGTGAAAAATAAAGCTAAAAACTGGCACCAGTTCCATCAGACCTGGAGAAAGCAGTAAGGAATTGAGGTCCTCGTGTAGGTGTGAGTATGTAAACAARTGTGTGGTTGGTGCTTTCCTATAAAAGCAGGGAAAAGCCAAGCGCTCCATAGTAGCAGTGTGATCACGACACGCTGCCACCCCTTGGTCACGGGATGGAAGTGTTCGTACATCGCGGTAGCGTGCTGGGAATCATCCAGCACATCAGGCAAAAATCCCGGAAAAATCAACCTGCACTTACTGAACTACAATGGGAGATTTTGCTGCACCAACACAACCACAAATATGTTAACCCAAAGTAATGTAAAGGTTTTTATTTCAAGGGACAAAAATCTCCTGACTCCCAAAGCGCATCTTTCAAACTGTGATACACACCCTAAGGACTGTCTTCAGTCTGGCCTTTCCTTGAAACAAAAATACACAAATGTGTGAAATACAGCAAATACTCACGCATGTTTTTTCCACCTCTTATGTCTTTAAAAGCCCCTTGGAAACCAACCTGAGCTGCTCCAATCCTGGGCTCAGTCTCTTCCTTCTGCACTCGAGCTCCCAGCTCAGAAGAGGCACAGACTGAGCTGAGTACTCTGCGTGAGGTATCCCAATCTGTGGCACAGTTCACTACTATCAGAGAGATGATTCAGCCTCTCCACACAGTTATTCCTGAATACTTAAAAATATATTTTCYCTGACAGATTTTTTGGTGTGTGCATCATCACCATGGCTAGTGAAAACTGCTGAAACAGAGGTTGATGTTAAACTGGCAGCAAATATCATACACTAGTTTAATTATAAATACAACTATAAAGTGAAGTATAAAAAGCATATCACCTGCAGATCAGAGTGCCCAATATTCCGTAATCACAAAATATATGATGGGCTTCTGTATAAATACAACCCATGATCTTTATAASGTTTATAACTATTCCTTTTGAAGGAAGTCAGCTGCAATTTTTATTCCTTTCAAAAGGTGAGCTCACAGAATGCCAGCAGGGCCAAACTATTTCCACTGAAAGAACCATTCCAGGCCTGTGCATCTGAACTGCTGTAGGATAACTGAGTTCAGCATCCAAGAACTCACCAAGAAGAGGCAGAACAGGAGATTCTTACAGACTTCAACARTTGTTTTTACCTATACACATGACAATACAGATGTATAGACAGACTTCTGGTTACAACTCAAATTATATCTTACAAGCGAAGTTAAGATTTCTGCAGTCCTACAAACACCCCTATATAATCAAGTCACTCTTCTCTTTAGGAAAAAAACAYCCCATTTTCGAAATGCCTGTTGCCTGCAGCTCAGGCCGAAACCTTTCAGAAACACTGTCCTTGACACACATTTCTAGGAGGCAATATCTCTTCCCATCAGACAAATAATGAGCTGAAAATTAACACTTTCAGTTACATGCAACAGCAAGTCTGACATAAAAAAATCACTTTTTTTTACACTGATGGCTTTGATTCTCACTTTCTCAGGCTCACCCTGTTAACAAAGGATATTTGATTCATTAAATCCTTAATTTATCTAAGCATAAAATACAGTTTTACTGAGGCATCTCAAAATTATCTCCATTTATATCTGAACAAAAAACTTCTCAAGAGGTAAATCAGTCTGAATAATCAATTGTAGAACTAGTAAACTACAATATATGGCCAAATGTAGTTTTAAGCAAATACAGAAAAGAAAGAAATATTCAGAATTCAATTTTTGAAAGAATATTCATAAGAATGAAAGCTTTCATACTTGGGGCTGGGTTTTTTTAATATGCTTAAGTCTCCTATTAAAGCCAAAAAGAGTTTTGGCTATGTAACAAACCTGTAARAATGCAGCATGTGGCTTTTTATGTAAAAAAAAAACTGTTATGATGTTTCAGGGCAGGATTCAAGATAACTTATTGTACAAAATTCAWTTTCAAAAGTACTTCTGTGATTGTTGTTTTGCAGTCAATGTCTTATAAAACAGATCAATATTCCACGCTAGAGAAAAGTGTTGAATTTTTTATGCACCTGATTAATGCATTGTTATCATCCCAGTAATTAAAAGGAGCGGCGTTACACACAATCAGCATGATACATCTTACTCAGCACCTCCTGGCASTTGCCTACAAAAATTAAACTCATTAATCACAGTGATGCCAAAGAAGAAGCCTGGAAAATATCAAGAAGCTCCATTTTATGGGAAAAAAAAGTTCTCAAGTTAACATGTAGAAGAAAATTCCTTCCACCATGCAATATGCAAAGCATTTATCTCATCAGTCTAAAACGTAAACCAATCAAAATTACCATCTAAAAAGTAATCTCATCAATCTAAAAAAGAAAATCATGTTCATCACCAAAATTCTTCATAACCTGCTATCCCACTACACTAAATTGAATGAAGAGTTCTCACAGATGTTTCCTCAGTTAAATAAATGTAGTGAAAAGCTAATCTTATAACAAGGTAAACATGTCATAAGAATTTGGTTTAGAGCTGTTGCAATAATTAACTTTTATATGAATAATGCCATAYGGTCAACTAGGAAGTGTTTTTCCAGAGTCATTTATACTGGATCTAGTTTCCTTTTTACTCCTCCCATAAATAACATGATTGTTTCATCAGACGAGCAATTAACATTAAAAAATTGTAAAATTTAATCCAGGTTTTGTTCGGAAGTTAGTTTTACTATATATATATATATTCTCACATACTTGCCATGAGCTGAAGTATAGCAAAATCTAATGAAAATTCAAAAGAATATTATGACCTCACTTTGCTATGCTTTTATATTACAAGAATAATGTTCTCAAGTGTGTCTCCATGGCGTCTGTAAGTCAGCAGTTGCCATATAAAATCATTATTGGTTTTGGTTTGAATTTTATTAGGGAGTTACTACTGCCTCTTTAACTCTGTAAGGGTTTCACGTAGTATTTTTCCAGCAGTAGTACTTCCAGTGGACAGAATGCTCACTTACAATGCCATGACCTTCAAAGGCAAGATTCTGTCTTTTCCTCCGTTTTGTACTGCATTGAGGTCTGGGCTGGTGCTTAAAAATACAGTGCAGAACGTAGCGCACATATTTCAATAGGAAAAGTCATCATCAGTAACCCATAAAATACACTCAGTTCTCTTCCTATTATTAATCACATGACTAAGTTAGGAACAGAACAGTCTTATACTCATGTTTGTTTTGATATTTCCAAGGACAGGGAATAAACCCTTTGTTTCTATATGTTTAAGTTTCAGGTTTTCCTTCTACATTGATGTCAAAAGACAAAACACAATAGGAATGCTCCGCTTGTGCAAAACAGAGGACAGAAATCTAATCTTAGAAAAGTGTTTCCAATGCTGTCCTTAAGCTCTTCCCCATGATGWGCAGTAGCAGGTTCTCCTGGCACCCTGACAAACAGACAACTCTCCTTGTACTTTTCCCGTAGTGTTTGCCCTCTCTCTKCCTCACTTTTCCCTTTTCCTCGTGGGTCTCATGCCCAGGAGTGAGCCTAACTGCTGCCACGGGGGATGGGAGAGGAGCTCTCTGTTTCYGCCCATCTCACCACAGAAAAGAGCGAGAGGTCACCGCCAACTCACTTTGGCACCAGTCCAGGAGAGTTTGGCAGAGCAAATAGCTCCTCCTCTCTGGGACAGGAGGTGTTCGGCAGCACGGAAAGCTGCTTCTCACCCGGGACA
>NW_026623284.1:199503-201254 GCF_030028575.1 Malurus melanocephalus
CCGCTCCGGTTCAGCACCTCCAGCGGTCTAGCCCCTCCGACCGGCGCCGGTCCCCGCGGGCGGGACCCCCGCTCCCTGAAACACACGATTTAAAGATTATTTCCACTGGTTCGACATGATTCCATCCTCCCGACCTGAACGACCCTCYGCCAGCGCGGGTTGTCCGGTCTCTGCTGGACGGGAGCACCTGGGAACTGCCGACCCGCTCCAAGGGGCTTTCTTAAACATGTTACCCCGTTTAAAAACAATTCACACAAAGTGTCCACGTGCGTTTAGAAGTCACCCCAAATCCCTGTTTCTGGCCASACTTTTTGCACTTCATTGCGGAAGACGTCTAGGAGGGCACAGACAGAAGTGTCCCTCAACAGACAGCAGTGCCCTGCAGTACTCTACACCCACACAGCTCTGAGGGGGGAAAATTAAAAAAACAAAACAAAACAAAACAAAAACAAAAACAAAAAAAGAAAAATAAAATAAAAAGAAAAAAATCCTCTCCTTTTGGAAGTTGAAGAATATTCTTACTAATATTATTTTGGAGCCTGTCAGCGGAAATCACTCACACATGCTAAACTGCAGGCTTTCCTTTGCTTCCGGACTCASCGCTTCTGGTGACCAGAGAAGCGGCTCCAGACATCTGCCGTCTCCAAATCCAGGAAAGCGAAATTAAAACAATGAGAAAAATGTGCCTGAGCCCAGCCCTGGAGGTGGCACTCCGCTGGCTCGCAGCGACACCTAGAGCCCAGCACACCGCCGGGAAGGGCCCCGCGTCCCCAGCCACACCGGGGGAGAATCACGAGTGGGTGTGGGCGGCCGGGAAAGGGGCACGGTCCCTTCCTGCAGTTGGCCAGGGCCAAGGAGCAGCAGGGCCAAGACCGTTGCTGGTGAGCGGGTCACAGGGAAGARTGAATTCAGGTCTCTGTCACTGCTGTCCCCCGGGGCTGACAGCATTCAGTCACCTCGGGGAGAGGTTTCGGTCGATTGGCCCCTTTACTGACAGAGAAGCACTTGCTCTATGGACCACAAAGTCTTTACAAACGGATGGGAAAATGGACAGGGACTTAAAATACAATCCGAGGACATTTCTCTGCATACACAACTCTCTCCTCTGAGTGAAGCAGACCTGCTGTTGTGACTAGAAGCTGTGCCTTGCTTGGGAAGCCTCCCAGAGCCAAAGCTAAACCCTGCTGCAAAGCTAACGCGTCCCACTCGGGCAAGAAGTATTTTTAACAGACACAAACATTATTCCCAACTGCAGCCATTTGCTTCCCCTTGTGTGTGCTTCCACCGAGGCAAAACACACTCAAATCCCTCTGCAAACCTAACACCAGCCAGTGATGGGGAGCCACATGTTTTGATCGATCACTGGCCCTTCTTCTCTTAGTCTTTCCGCTTTCCAAATTCCCTGTCCCACTCCTCTCCCCACCGAAAGAACTAGGGGCGATCGACCCAGACTAGTTTAACTGCATGGGACCCAGCAGGCAGCCAGCGGCCTGGATTAGTCACTCGTTACTAAGGCGATATGCAGATGCACCCTTTGAAGTCGCTGCTCTTGGAAGCAGCGCGGGAGCGGAAGGTGCGCGGCCGAAGTTTGCGCCTTCCCAGCGGGGTCTCGYCCGGGGGCAGCGGGGAGGGGGCGACAGAGGCCCAGAAACGGCTGCTCAGGGGTTAAAAAGTTTCCCCGCTGCCAGGTTAGGGGAAGGCTGACAGGAAAGCGAGGAGGAAGGGACAAGGTGAGGACTTCTGCCCCGGGA
>NW_026623284.1:202629-221378 GCF_030028575.1 Malurus melanocephalus
AAAGGCAATAGACACCTGATCACCAGCCGAGAGAGAGAAAAAGAGGTGGGGAGGGGGAAGGCGAGGCGGGGAGGCGGGACCGGCAGCCGGAGGGGCTCCGGGAGGCCGCTGTGCGCGGCGTGGCTCGGCCCCGAGGAGGGGGCGAGGGGAGGGAGGGCGAAGCCTCCCCGCTGCCCTGCCCTGCCCCAGMGGCGCGGGCACGGCTCAGCCCGGCAAGCGGCCGCTGCCCGCTCCCCGTACCCTCCGCCCGTCCTCCTCCCTTCCCCGTCTCCCCACGGCCGGCGAGAGGAGGGCGAAGGGGTGGTTGCGGGCTTTTCGGAGACGGTTGTTGTCGTCGCTTTTTAAAATAATCCGGTAAATCGTGTCTCTTACTATTTTTGTATTAATTCATTTTTGCTGCATTAAAACGTGCTTCAGCGCCCCTCAGTGGAAATCCGCCCAAAGCGGCTCCCGGCGGCTCCGGCCGGGGATAAACAACAGCGGTCCCAGCTCCGGGGACGGATCCGGGGCAGGGCTGGGCTGGGCTGGGCAGGTGCTGGGGCCGAGGTTGGGGTCGGATCCGGGGCTGGGACCGCGCCGGGACCCCTCTGGCCACGGGCTTTGCTCGGGGCCTCCGGGCCCCGCTCTCTCGGCCCGGGAAGCGCGGCCGCCGATCCGCGCTCCGGGCGGGGACAGCGGGCACTGCTCGGGCGGGCACCGCGGAGCTGCCGCCGGGCTCCGGCCCCGCCAGCCCAGCACGGCTGCGTCCGGACAGGGGCTGRCAATTCCTGTTGCTCCAGCATCAGGCACCGGGGTTTCCATAGCAACAGATGCCTAGGTTTAAAGGAAGTGGCAGAGTGGCTGTCCCCTCTTCTGCTCTCCAAAATCCTCCCCTTTGACCTCTAAATTTACCAGAGATAGTGGGATTACAACACACAAAGCGTAAAGCAGTGTTTGCCCATTTCCCACTGAGAGACTTGCGGCTGAAGAAATTACAAACTTCATTGTAATTTCACTAGTGGATTTCATTGGCTGAAATGTTTCTAAATACTGTTCTTGCTTAGTGTTTTAGCTGTTACTATCATCTCTGATATAATTTCATCAGTCTTAAAAAAGACCCCACTTCAATAGATCATGGATACAATATTCTAAAGTGCAACTATCCCCTCCTCCATGATTTCAACAACTGCATGATCAAAAATCTCTTTAYGTCTGCATGGTTTCATCCACTCCTTTTTATTTGTGTCTTCAAAGACAGGGATGAAAAGTCTTAACATTTAGATGAAAAGGGAACCTTATCTCATCAAGAAAGAAAACAAAAACAAACGCTCTATCGCCTTCTTGATGGAACTTGAAAGAAGGAATCATTTTGATCTTCACAACTGAGATCCTGACATTTAATTAAAAAATAAGATGAGCACACAATCCTCTGAAGCAAAGGTCTGGCTTCTAAGTCATAGTGGCATAAATCATAACAGAGGTAACTTTCCAGAAGCCACTTGGACCCTTTGTAACTTCTGTTTCAGACACAAATTGACTACCAAAAATCTGGACACATCACTCACTAAATTCCACCTTGAACCACATTAAGAGTGACTTTAGGATATTTGAAATTGGTGACAACTAGCACTGGAAAAAAAGGAACAAGAGAATGAAATTAAAAGAAATAATACATTTTTAACTTCTAAGCAAAAACTAGGACACAAAGGAATAATCAAAGAAAGCCACAAAAAGGCAAGACGAAACCACTAGGCAGGRAAAAAACCACCGAAGATTAAATGTCTGAATTAAAAAGTTTCAAAGAAAGTACAGAAAAAAGAAAACATTCAGCATCACAGCCCAGTTTAAAACCAAAAGAGCCCCTAAGGACCAATTCTAAGATCCAACACAGTTTGTGGTTTTAATTCTCAAGAACGACGATTTCACATAATTGAGTTTGTCTAGTCATGCATGCATATACTGTGCATGCATGTGTGTATATAATCCATGGAAAAATTCTATTAAGGAAACACAAAATTGCAATGTCAAATACTTCAAAAGCTCAATGAAAACAAACAGCCAAATGGTCCTCATCCACCAAAATATCCTGATCATGCAGCTTTGGGCTGTGATTCATTTGCCCGAAAATAAATAATTACAGCTATTTAAAGGCATCTCTGATTCCAGCTCTCCACTCCATGAGAGACCAGGGACAACGAGACAATTTAATGTCGTGTACTGGGTATCACAGTGGATAAAAGAAGATGGTTTGCACCAGTTGGGAACTGTAAGACACATTTCTGTCACCTTGCCACAACGGGACTGACCTTGTGCAGAAGGGCAGGGCATGCAGCTGGAGGCAGAAATAAGTACTTGTCTTGAATAACCCCCTGCAATAAGATTCACCAGGATCAGTCTACCGTTGCCATTGTTGAAAGCAGGAGGATTTTTCTGAGTCACAGGGGACCCAGATGATTTCGTTCAGCATTTTGGAGAGCACTCCTACCTGCCTGTGCACAAGTTATCTCAGGATGTACTTGTCCCCTACAGACATGTGTTATGGTAGTCCTGCCTGCCCGCTAGGGAGGGATACAGCCCAGCGATTCTGAGGCACTGCTCARTGCTGGAAGATCCTCTTCCCTGTATTTGCAAGTCTGTGGTCAATTTGCAGTTCATCTGTGAATGACTTGGAGCCCAGAGTCCTCTACAACGTCCTAGTTATATGACCAGATATTGTCATACAACGTGCATGGAAAAGRGGGCATGGAGAACACGGAACCAAAGAAAAGAAACACATACAAAACATTGAGACATGGCAGCAAAATGGCACTAAACAAACACAGCAACAACTGGGGTTACAGTGCAGCAAAAGACCTTTCCAGCCTATGGCAAGATCTGAAGAGAAGTGACTGATTTGCATTATGAAACGTGCAAAGAGGCAAAATATTTCAAAAGAACGAACATAAGATTCTTGTCTGTAAACACACACATGTAAGAAAAATCCTTTCCCTAAATCCTGCAATGAGATCCCAAGATAAAAATCAAGGCACTTCAAAACTAACAGTGTCCTCAAGCATCTTTTAGTTGTATATTTAATTCAGTATCCGAACTTTTGAGSGGAGGTTTGATTCCTAACTGGTGASATTTCCATCAAAATAAAGTGTGTTAGTTAAGACATTTTCCCTGCAGCACCAAAGTATGTTTTACTGACATTTTTAAAGCATTCAGATAAAAATGACACTTCTTTTTTTTCCCCCATGTTGTATAAATAAACAGTGTCCCCATATTTCAGCAGTATTAATGTAACACAATCAAAAGCAGGTCAAATCCAAGCCCTACTGCCTTTAAAACTTTACATAAAATATTTGTTTTCAGACAACTCAGCTCAGAATAACACTGGCAAAGAAACAATCCAGCAGTATTACTCTTGGATATTTTTTATTTAGATATTACTTCTATCTGTCAGGGAATTCAAGCATTGTTATTCACATTCCATTCTTCTGTTCTGACAAAGCAATTTATGAGCTTGCCATCTAAATAATACAGATTTTGTTGCAGGCAGAGCTAGGGGCTTTTTGTTTCTAGTTTTCAAGTGCTGATAGTTATTAAAGAGCTCATAAGGGTTTTTATTAACAAAAAACAATTTTTCAAYAGTTCAAGTACACTTTTTATTATTTAAACTACTATATTTTCATTTTCCAATGAACTTTTATAGGAATTTTAGAATTTCCTGGTTATTTTTTCATTACTCCCAAAAAGGCCAAGTTAGTATTTTCTGTTAAAATTACGGTATTTATTAATATAAAAGATCTGGGTTTTTTATAATGTAAACTGTCTAGGCACTAGAGAGACAAAGATAAAATATTTCAACTCTATTACCATGGTCAACAAAGATAAAAGCATCCATGTCATGAATCTCTAATGGCCCCAGGCTCATACCTTCTATCCATCTGCTGCCTGGTGTCAACTAAAAACCCAACCCAACCAAACCAGAACAGAAAATCCCTTTCCTGTGTCAAATGCACCAATTCAGCAATCCCTGAGGATACACTTGATCATTCATTTTTTATCTAACGGGTGTGCTGGGGGGAGCACTGCACTGTGTCAAGACAAGTGACAGTAGGGCTGTGGAGGGGCAGTATATATTGTGGAATTAGCATGCTGAGCTGTTCACTTTCTCAGTCATTATTTGTGCTAGCAGCATCTCAGAGCAAGTGGTGTAGAAATGCAGCACTGGACACTGAGTGAGCTTAGGACAGAGAGAAGCATATTTCTCTATGGAATCATACACTCTTCAGAAAAATAATCTTGCTGGCCTTATAATGATTAAAAGAAAAA
Source organism: Malurus melanocephalus (assembly GCF_030028575.1). Classification (NCBI taxonomy): domain Eukaryota; kingdom Metazoa; phylum Chordata; class Aves; order Passeriformes; family Maluridae; genus Malurus; species Malurus melanocephalus. Next base: position 206,926 of record NW_026623284.1, read on the forward strand.
AAAAAAAATAAACGCAAATCCCCAAACAAACAAGATAGCTTTCCAGGCTGGGCTAAATCAGGTGGAAAAATCCCTTTTCTGGGCACCACAAGAATAATTCAATCTTCCACAAGTATTTGAATGAAGGCTTTTGTGAGGAAAAGAAAATGCTGATACTCAAGTATTGAGAACAATAGACAATGGTGGCTTTACAGGATACAAGATTTTGGGGAAAAAAGAAAGACTGAAGAAAAGACTCTTTGGAAAAAGAGATGGGCCCAGAGGGAACCATGAAGAAAAAAATCAAAAGCATGTAGAAGAGGCAGGGACACAGTGAAGTACCAGGAGGGCTGAGAGAAAAAGGAGATGAAGACAAGTGAGGTCAAAGAGGCAGAGAAGAAATGGACCCAAACTGTCAGAGATGGAAAGCACCAACATGCCTGGGGAGCAGGGAGAGAGACTGGGCTGGGATGAGGTTAATTGGAGCCACACAATGGGAGGATTTTCAAAACCAGGAAAATCAGCTGCTCCAGAGGGTAATTCCAACACCTGGTGGATAAATGTTGTCTCAGTGGTCAGTAGACAGGTGATTTGAACCACCAAGAGTCTCAATACATACCTAATTAAATGAAATCAAGAGCATGTAGCTGAATATCAGCAGGTTCTTCCCGGTAATGTGAGCAGGACTGTTTCCAAAGGAAATGGTTGGAAGTCCTAATGCTGAGGGCATTTATAAATAGCCTGTGTGAGGCATTAGAAAATGTGCTGTAAGGCATAATCCTGCCAACTGGCAAAATGATAGACCACATGACCTAGAAGGTCTTTCCCACATGTTTTTTTATGATTTTGCAGTTAGTGCAGAGATGATGAAAGGCAGGGGGGAAAAAAGAGCCAAAAAAATGAACAACACAGAAGAGAGGAGTCAGGAACAATGTGCAAGTCTGGTGCTAGAAAAGGTAATGYCAAGCCTAAGGAAAAGAAAGCACTGATGTGCTTTTGTGTGTTTGGACCACATCAGGGTCCTGGCCCACCCCCRAACCTACTACAGCCCTTCACACCAACAGAAATTTGTACTGCAGACTGGCTTTCTTGTCTTAATTAACATTCTGCCTTTGGAAGCTTTATCTAAAGAGAAGTTAGGATGAGATCCCAATTCCATGTCTTCAAGACAAGCCAGRAAGTCGAGCATGACAGATAAATACATTTTTCTTCGTATGCCATGAGCTGTTGGCRTCCACATGAGACCTGGCTGATGCTGCTGAACCAGTCTCCAGTATGCACATTCCTCTGATTTGCAACCTGCCAATGTTTGGCACGTTGTTTTTGACTCAAGTCAGAGATGGCATGACAGAAAACAGGTTGCCTGATTAATCTGATCTCTCAAGGGGGGTTCTAGTAAGGAAAGGGAATACATTTGCCTTTGGAAAGGCAAAGCAGTGTGTTGCAGATCTATCAGTAAAGTAACCATCTTGCAAAAGCAGCCCTTGGCATCTCAGTCAGGTGTCCTGCAGACAGACCCTGACTCAAGGCAAGAAATGCATTCAGCTCTATATGTGAAAGGGTTCCTGCTCCATTTATGTACATGAGCCACATCTGCACATTCCTTAATTGCCCAAGTTGGGAGAAGCTGATGCAATTCCTCTCTAATTCACCACTGCAAAACTGGCTGCCCGCAGAAGCAAAATACCATGGAGAAATTCTGAATTTCCACTTGCCAAAAAGAACTTGTGCAGACAGAATCTTGGAGAAACAGAAGGAATTTAATGAGTTAGCATTTCAAATGCATGCCACAGGATTCAAAGGGAGCAGACAAGACAAAATAATTTCATTTAAAGACCTTTTTTTAATAATACAAAGATTTTCTTAAAACAGATCTGATTCCTCGGACTAGATGATATTAAATTCACAGGTTTTTTTGTTGCTTGGAAGAGAACTAAAACCTAGATATACTAAGAGACTCAGGGGATGTAATGACACAATTTTAGGTTTTGGAACCCCCCAGCTGAAAGAAAACCCTAGAGAGGAATATGAATATGCAGGGGAAAAAATAAATTTAGACAAGTGGACGTCTCAAAAAGGCTACCTTAGGCTAACCAAATATCCTCCCACTCCTCTGCTCTCCTTCTGGCCCTGCCACACATATGTTTCTTCCTCCAGTTTGGCACAGGTTCATCATATTCAAATATTCTTCTCTTGCAGCCTTTCACAGAGAAAGGAGAAATGCTGGAGATTTGCAAAACTCCTCCCTGTGAGGGAGCATGTTGGCTATTTTCTAGGAATAAATACTGGATCAGGCAATCTCAAAGGCTGTAGGGACAATTCAGCCCAGTTTCTGTCTCCCACCAGGATTAGASACATTGTGGGATGTCTTCATGGGCAGATTTGAATGTACGGAACTGCCACTGTGGGTCCTTCAGAAAGTTTTTAGGCTGAACAGAACAGAACAGTATCTGATGAGTTCCAGTCATCTGGAGCTGAGCAGGCTGTGAGCAGGGACTTCATGGAGCACAGCTCTAGATTAGCTGAAATCCCCTGAAATCACCTAAAAGACAATAATCCCTTTTTGGATTTGGGACTAATTTGAATTGGTAGATGATTGTGCTTCTTCACTCTTAGTGCTGGTGCGTGTCCCTTCCTGCCTATTTACCATCATAAACTGATTAGGGAAAAAAGCTTACCAGCCTGCTCACAGTTTACTAAGTACCAATTGCACCATTTGTCCAATTCTCCTGTCTTAGTAACATAAAGTCTAAAATGACTGAGGCTCATGGAAGTTATTTTACAGATCTGTAAATGTTTCTGGTCAACTGCCACTATCTGACAACAAACACACAGGATTTTAAATAGCTGTCAAACATTGTATTCATTTTTTTTAAAGTGGGAGATGCAAGGACAAGAATACTGATAGGAGATCAGTAAATTATGTCTTTACCAGTTTAACCCAAGTTTATAACCACAGCTATTCAGGGTCAACAAACAAGCCAGCCCATGAGTGGTTTTTATTTTAAATACCTCTTAGGATGTACCTGGATTAAACTCACCAACATATGTGCTTCYTTTTAACTTTACTGCACTGTTCCAATGCACGCCAGAGGCACTAAGCTCTGCAAGGGTACTTAGCTACGTGAGGTACTGGAATACACACTGGAATTATCAAAATCAGATCAGTGATGGCACAATCAATATGAGCTGCTGCTTTGGAAAATTCCAGGGGATATTCACATGAATCTTGTCGTATTCACTGCATGTACCTAAATTTAGGGCCATTTTATTTCTAGTTGTTAGTTAAGCTGGCAGAGATATTATTGGCTTGCTAAGTAATATCTTTAAAAGACAAATAAATGCAATCCTTAGTGAAATAAGCCATGCACACATCTAGTCACTCCTGACTCAGAATAGTCTGTATGTATATTTATTTGCATATGCCAAGGAATCATCAAAGTGTGTCAAGTGAACTGAAGAAAGTACGAAAACTAACTTTAGAGGTGTTCAATAATTTCACCACAGATAAAAGCAGTTCAGGACTCTCTGCTAGGTGAAAAAATATAAGCTGCTTCATCATGATCTGAATAAGAGCGTGACAAAGGCAATCCTGGGAAATTCTGACTGCAATGATAATTTCAAATGTCKGAAAAAGATTTGTTTTTCCAGAGAAAAATAATCTCATTCCCTCCAAGTTAGACAAGCACACAGCACAAGCACACAGATACTCCTGTTCCTCACCACAAAGCAGACAAGCAGCAACTAGGAAGCTAAAAATGTCCCAACAGGGTCAAAAATGAACTGTTGAGTCTACCACAGTTTCTGCAATACAACTACAGCAGCACAACCAGAGCTGTATTCAATAAAAACACCAACACTGAAAGCAATTGTTAAAAAAAAATTAAGCCACCATGACTTAGGGAAGTAACTTCTGATGAGACATCTCATGCTACACTGGCTGATGCCCTCCCTCCAGGAATATTATCAGCAATGGGCAGATGGAACCAGCATCACCATTTATTTGGAATTTAAGGTTCTTACTAAATTGTTTCTCAACATTACATCTTCAATGATTTCATATAAACAACCACACTGTAATATATAAACACCTTCTTCAACTTCATGAGGCTGAGTGAATTTTACCATTTTTCTGCAGGAATTTTTTATTCTAGCCATTTTTCACCGATTTCACTAAGTCTTTGCCTCTCCAGCAGCTTGGTAAAACAGAATTCACTAGTGATTCTGGGGATAATAATTTTTATGAAACTTACTGAGAAAAGAGTATCCCCATTCAAAGGTGCATTGGTGTATATTCTTGTACTGGTGTTGCTTGGTATTTTTGGAAGTGGATGACGCCTCAAAACCAATTATCATGGCCTAGTTGTGTCACCCAGGAACATACGGGTCCTTGAAGATGAAGCACACGTGGTTCCAACATTTGTGGTGCATTATGACAAATACAGGCAACAGCCTGTCAGAGGTGGAAATATTTGCTGGATAACAGAGATGACACAACCAGGAAGTAGGACAGTCACACCAAAATGGGGCAAAACTGTGTTTTGGCAAGAATAGGACATGCAGRAATTTAAATTACCTGGGATTTTCCTACAAAAAACATCTGCCTCATCTTGAAACACACAGAGCTTTYTTTGGATTAAAGAATTTGTGAGGAATGTGGCTTTTATCAGAGCTCAGGTCTATAAGGAATATTTGGGGGAGTGGAGGGTGTTCAGCCTGGAGGAAAGGAGGCTCAGGGGACACCTTATGGCTCTCTACAACTCCCTGACATGAGGTCATAGMCAGGAGGAGATTGGTCTCTTTTTCAAGTGACAGGATTACAGGAAACAGCCTTAAGCTGACCATGGGAGATTTACACCAGATATTATAAAAAATTTCTTCATGGAAAGGGATGTCCAGCACTGGACCAGTCTGTCCAGGGCAGTGGTGGAAGGTTTTTAAAAGCTGTGTAGATGTGACACTCGGGACATGGTTAAGTGGTGGGTTAACAGTTGGTRTTGACGCTCTTTTCTAACTATGATTCCATGATCCTGTGGAAAGGGAAAGAAAACACTTCAAAGGGGCTCAAATCTTTGGAATTTCCCAGTCTCCTAGGCCCAAAATAGAGTTACTTTCAGAACACTCAAGGAGCCCTATTTCGAAATAAGCACACTTGCAATGATTTCATCTTTGGCCTGCTTTTTGCAGGGGGCTGCAGGGGAGCTCTGCTTCATCTGTGATGTCCCTGTGCACTGAGCTCATGAGCCAGGGCTGAGGGGCTCCTGTTCTCACARCTGAACCCTGCCTGGGGTTCTCATGCTGAGCTTAGCTCCCCTTTCTACCACAGACAATTCTCTAGCCAGGCCACCTCGTCTAAGAGGCAGCAGAAGCTGCCAGCCCTGCCACCTTGCAAGCCCCACACGTGCCCCTAAATGTCTCAAAGTAGGTTTGTGGGTCAGCTGCAGTGTGGGCTGCCAGCATATCCCAGCTTAGTACTGCACCCATGGTGGGAGAGGTCTGATTGCACCTTTCTGCTTATTTTAGGAGCAGCCTAAGGCAAGTTTACAAAGTCATCTCTCTCTTTTTTTTTTTGCTACCAGTAGTGGTTTTCTATAGAAAAAGTAAAATAAAAAAGACTACACTGTGATTTCTAAGCTGACAGCAGGCCTTTAAGATCAGAGTACAGACATTAAATTAAATATGCTCCATCACACACAGTTTTTGTCTATTATATAGTTCATATTAGAAAATAGTTGTCATTTCTTTATCAGATCCCTTTGGAAACTCACTACTGTTGGACCCTGCCCTCTACTGACATGCTTCTCTTCTGAACACAATGCGGTCTCTTATATAGATGGCAACCTAGATGGCACACTTAAAATGAGTCTTTTTTGAAAAGAGAGGCAAAAAGAAAAGATAGGAGGACAAAGCCTACAATACCAGTGATGTCTATTTTCTGTCAAATAGCTGAGAGAGGGCAAAAAGAAAAGAATTAATTAATTATTAATAATAATCTGAAGAAAATTCATTTGGATCTATACAATTTTATAAATAAGAGTCTGGATCACCTTCTACCCTCCAGAATGAATACTGGGTTTTTTTATAGTGCTTGTCAAGCCTGTTCTCTTGTGTTTGATACAGAAAATATGCCAGACCTGGTAAAGGTTGCAGTGGTAAACAAGCAGCTGTGCCATTCTGCTAACCCACAGCATTAGCACAYAGGACACAAAGCAGCTCTGGAGGCGAGGGAGCATTTTCACTCCCACCACTCTGTGCACTCTGTCCAGCACACAGTGTTTCAAGGGACAAGAGAGTAAGAATCCTGGTATCTGTTTTCACTTAAGGCCCTTAAAATAGAGAAAACACCCATTAAGACTWACAGTAAATTTCTGTGATGAAATTTCATGTCAGTGTTTTAGGGGTGAAAGCAGTGGAGCTGAGTGATTTGCTCACATAAGTGTGTTCTGGGGGCAGCAGGGTGCACAGGCCTCTTGTTTTATAGGGTAATGACTCCTCTTGCTGTGAAGGCTCAGCAGAATTAGGAGATGTACATCAGGAGAGGTGCCACTTGCTAATTTTGGAAGAAACAGGACCCCAAACCAGGGGCTGTTTGTCTGATCCAGTGCACAGCTGCTTGTTTAAAATAAGCAGCTAATGGAAACAAGAACTACATCAAAAAGATAGTAAAAATTCCTTAAGGAATAGCATTCATTCTTCCTAAGTCATTGCTACAGATGTCACAGGGGTCTGTGTGGGCATAACGAATCGTGTTTCCACAGTTGCAAATGCAGTCCAGAGGAAAACCCCAATGTGCTGGTTTCTCTTTCTAAAGGGTTCTCWCACTATTTATTCCAGCCCAACTGACAGAAAAGCCAGAGTTACTGCAGGCACAGAGTATGCTTTATGCACTCCATAAAATCATCTGACAATCCAAGGAAAACTTCCCTGAGACTGTAGTTCAAAATCCAACGTGATTAATTGTATTTAGTGGGCACTTTACCTGAGTAAAGACTGCAGGGACTGACAATACCTGAGCAGGTCAGCCCAGAACACTGAAACTATTCATAAGCCTAGAAATAAACATTTGGGAAAAAAACAGCCGTAAATACAGATCAGCATCACCACTTGAGGGTGCTGCAGTAGTTCTTAAATATTAACTCAGAGATGTGCTGCCAGGCAGGTACTGTACACAGGGCTACACGGCAATAATTCACCTAATTACTTCCATGGAGGCACTCAGAACATTTGGAGCTAAATTAGCACAAAATACTGCTGAACAGGAGAGCTTCTTCTGAAATAGAGCTTTAAAATCCTAAAAACCTTCCTAACTGCAGTGTTAAAATGGGATTCTCCTTAAAAAGAGCTGGGGAAAGGAAAAATTAAGTCAAACATAAGAGGGCCCTCAATTACACAAGCACATGCATTTCCAACTTCAAGAAATTCATTACAAGTATAAATTCTCAGCTCTGTGCACACATTTCCTTTGACTGTAATACAAGTGAATATTTTTCAAGGCATATCAAATTGATTTTGCTATAAACTATTACAGGATTATAGCCTCTTTGAATAGTCTTCACTACAGGAAACACACAGAACCAGTCTCTGTAGGAAATATATTGAATAGTCAGTAAAACACAAAGCAATACCAAAATATAATAGAAAATGTTTCAAAAAAAAAAAAAGCCACAGCAACCTAAATGAAGTGCCTGAGTCAAACATCATCTAGGATTCTCCTATTATGTGGAAACCTCTTTTTATAAGAAAAAGTTATTTGTTCATGAGGATATTAAAAAAAAATGAAAAAATATATATTATGATAATGATATTTTCTTTTGAAATGTATGAAATCACTCTATATGTGAAAGCATAGTGACTGAAATGAGCTCTCATTTGTAAAGTTTGTCCAATTCCAGTTCYTTAATCAGACTCTTATCAGGTGCTCAAGAGAGCTGGTCAGGAACTATTTCATGATACTCTCGGAAAATGCTGACCCATCCAAGATAAAACTGCTGGTGGTAAAAGAGCTAGTTTAAAAGAAAATTTCCTGTTCAAAGACATTGGTGGAGGGGGATTTATTGCTTAAGGTTAGAAGATATAAATCAGCAACTTTCAGCCTGAATATATATACACCAACTTATATCCCAAAATTAAGTGATTTGGAAATTTAGAAGAACAATGGGAAAAAAAAAAAGTCTGAAATGAAAATAAATCATTTAAGTTGAACCAAACTAATTTTATTCCTTGGCTTGCCACAGAGCAGACATTTCCAAGACTGAATACCCAGCCCAGCTCAGAGCAACWAAGTTTTTCAAGCTTTTAAACCTTCATTGTTCTCAGCTCTGACCTCCTTGCTGGCTGCCCACTAGAATGTGGTAGCTTCTAAGGCTTTCTGAAAATATTGAAAAAGATGATGATCATCTGGACCTTGGCCATGGAGTCAAAGTACTGCAATCAGCCAGAAGAGTAAATGTGCCCTGGTGCAGCGCTGGATGCAATCTGAAAACAAATACCAGGAACAGCCCTCACTTGGGGCACTGTTCAACAACAGTTCCTGSTGGTGCCGCTGCCACCGTGAACCACAGCAGGCATTGCCCAGGGCTGTGCTCTCAGAAATGAGGAACTGGTCCAATTTTTAAGGAAGATTGATTTAACCCTGATGGACATCTCTCTGCAGTACATATTCACTGCTGAACAAATGCTTGAGCCTCTCCTTCCCAGCTGAAGATGACAAAGGGAAAGCAATAAGATGAGGGTGACTATGAAGGTGTGAAGAGCCAGAAATTCATCCTGCAAATTATTCTTCTTCTCTGGCCTTAGCACTCCAATAGCCTAGGGCCATCTGGCTCTTATATTGCAATACTCAGCAGCAGAAAAAGAGAGCAAAGGCTCCTATAGACACTTTACAGAGACAGGAGTAATCTTTAAGCCTATGTAGCAGAACATTGTTTTATTAAAGCATCTGAAGGTAGAGCCAACATGCCAATATTTCCACTCTTTATAAAAGTGTGTCAGAAACAGGCAGACAATCTTGACACCATGTGGGTTTTCCTATAGCCTATTCATTTCTACATTGCATTGTTCAACCAGTTATTTTTAAATTTTTATTACATTGCAGACAGTGCCCTGATTATTCCACTGAGAATGGTATCCTTTTGAATACCTTTACAAATGCCTTTACACATGATTAACATTAGTCCAAGACCTATCTGCCTCCCTATGCCAAGGTCACAAATACCATATGAACATTTCCAATGAGGAAAATAAAAGATATGTAAAATTTTTACAAGTTAAAGGACTGCTGTGAGGACTTTTTTGAAAGACAAAAATAGCAAAAGAAGGTAGAACGTCATCTTGGCCTCATTTGAAATATAAATCCATCTCATCCAGGTTTATGAGGAGTTACAGCCTGGCCTAGACAAGGGTCAGCAAAGAGGCCAGAGCCAAGTGATTTGGCTGTTGGATGCACAGGCAGAACTCCTGATTACTGACTTGCATCTTTACTACATGGGAAATTGTGCCTCCAACAAATTTACCAAAACATTTGCYTCCTATTAACTTCAGTCAGAGCAGGATTAAATTTTGGGCAAGCTTTTCTGATTCTGTTTCACTTCCCCAGGAATAAAATGTGTGCATAACAACCTCCACCTACCCCAGAGGGGGCTGTGAAGATTAATGGTAGGAAAGCACCTGGATCCCAAGGACAGACATTTGTCCCAGTTATGTCTACGTATGAAAAATGACCCGACTCCCTTGTCTCTCAGAAAATGGTCATGGTTACTTTAAAAGACATACTCAAGCCAAGAGTTATGAACTCAAACAGCAGAATAGCTGAAATTATTAACAAGTAACATGTAACACTGTAAATGTATTTCACAGAGAAAAGGTCAGCATTAGAGATAGGAGACAGAATTTCACATTAGAATAACTCATATCACCTTCTCTTCATCAGTCATGTATTTCCATAACTCTGCTTTCTCTCAGTCATCTTCTTTAACAAAAAGGATTTATRCTTTGTGGCAAACAGCATTGTGGAAAAGGCCTATTTATTAAGTCTGCCATTGCAAAATCTTTTCTAGTAAAAAAGTGTTAGCAGCCTTAGCTTTTTCAATGAATAATTTTATTATTTGTTGCACACTCCTACTTTCTATTTTCTTCAGTTTAATTACACCAGTAACATGCTGGGTAACATTTCTAATTTACCAGTATATACCAGTTAATAACTGGTATAACAAAGGACTCCTACAAGTACTCATTATAAATGAGGAACACTGACACATTAAAACACTTTGTTTTCCTACACACAAATGTTTTTAAAACATTGAAGTTTTGGGTTTGAAATATTTCATTTAAAAGAGCCTGTGGCTGTTTTGTGTCAATGCATACAGGAGAGAGAGACAACTGTGCAAACACTGAATTATGGCACACTACAAAACTCCCCAAACTTCTCCACAGAAGCATTTCAAAACATCTGCCCTCCTGCTAGATTTTATGCATACCAGGCTCAAGATCTACCATGCTTTTACTCTACTTGTGTGCAGCGTGCAGGGAAAGGGGGCAACAAAGTTATTTCATTATTCCTGCTCCATATTCTTCCTTCGCGGCTTCACTGATGAGCAGGAACACYGCTACTGTTGAGATAATTAGCACAGGCAGTTAATAAGAGATTGCTAATGTTTCACTGCAACACAAATAACAAAAGATAAATAATTCCTCCCTTAAGATCTAAACCAGAAAGAATAATTAACAGCTGGAGGGGAGGGAAAGCAAGATGCTAGAACACACTCCAGAATTGCAATCTGCTATCCAATTTTTGCAGGAAAATATGAGTGTTCGTGCATTTTATCACTTACTCAAACATTTATCCTGCATCAGCAAAGCACCTGCAGAGTTCCCCACGAGTTCAGTGATGGCAGAATTGCACCTGAAGTTGAAGATGCTTATCCTTAGAAATGGGAGATCCTAACGATGTGATCGTATGATGAACTTCTGTAAGGAATATTGTTCAGTCTGCATGSAAATCTTTTCAAGATCAGGGCTACAGCTTTATAGTACAGTCACCTCATGAACCAGCACCCTCACCTTTACCCTGTGAAGAGTTACAATCAATCCTTCTTTCCTTTCTTGCTTTGCTCGACTCTATCGTTCTGTTTCCTGTTAAGGAAAAAGCTTCACTACTTCTCAATACTTCATAACTTCCTTTGCTCCCCGAGGAGAGTGAGAAACATACAAATTAAGAATTAAGACTTAACAACCCTGGTTTTTTAATTCAGGACCCCTGGCAAAAAAAAGCCAAAAAAAACCCTGAAACTAACTCATCCTGCCTTTCATGCTACCCCAGGTAGTGCCCTACCTCATTTCTCACTAGATTTTTTCTTCTTGCTCCAGAGCAATTTTCCCCATAATCCTCTTCCTAGGACACAGGCAGCTCTCCCCAAGTTTATCACTACACCATATTTTTTTTCTTTCTTAGCCTCATTAACAGTTGTGCTGCTTCATGGCACAAACACACCCTTTTCCTGAACACAGCCCTGGCCAGACGCTGCCAGACAGTTCCAGAGTCTGTGCCACTCTCGATCCCTCTGAGCTGAAATACAAAGAGGGAAGGTCACCCACCTCTTTGCTCTTAAAAGGAGATGGGTTACGCAAGAATATGCATTTCAAAACCACTGCATTTCAAAGCTGAGCTTTTCAGATGTTTTGAATATGAGGTTGCCTGATTCCCATTACACACTGATGGTGCTGTATGTAAARCAAATACTGCCCATCAGAGTCTGCCATTAAGGTATCCCATCCAGAGCTCTGCCAAGCTTCAGGGCACAGCAGAGGAACACACTTGTACTTCCCCCTTACACACAGCAATTCTCATTTACCACCTATCAGTACACAAGGAGGGGAGAGGCAAGCTTCCCCTTGCTTCTCTTGGGGACTCTGCTCTTCAGGCAGCAGATGAGCAGGCTTTGTAGCTGACAGCAGGCAACACCCCACTCCCATTTCCCTCTACAAACAGAAAGTKTTTGCCTCCTGTCTGCACACAGGATGGCCAGAGGGCTCTGCAATGCAGGGCAGCACAGCAGGGGAAGCAGGAGTACAGAAGCAGTGTTCCTATACCCAGACACTTCCCCGTTTCTGGGATTACTGGTGGGCTGAGGAAGTGTCTAACRAACCACATCCATTTCTTAAAACCATCAGACCAAATCACTGAGATGTCTTCTGTCGGCAGCACTGAGGAAGGACAGTTCTGGAGAAAAGGGTAATTTATGAAAAATAGAATGGGGATGCTTCATGTGGTATGAGAACATGTTTGYTTATTTAGATTTAAAACAATTCACAAATCTGCATCTCCATGGGTCTCAGGGCCTTAACATCATTAACTACTCAATAGAATTTTAACAGCTTTRAAGTAATAAGTTTCATAGAAACCCCAGCAGCAAACCACTTTCAAGCTATCACTTGCTTCAGTGCAGGCTGAAGTCCACTCTGCCTTTTGCAGCATACTCCAATGCTTTAAATATAAGTTATTTCAGTCCTGTGAACAGAAACTCATTCCAGAGTCCTGGAGAACATTCTTGTAATTGCCTTAGCTCTTAATGGGCACGCAGGTCAGGCACCCTTCTGATCTCAGCTTGATGATGCAAGCTTGATCCTTGTGTTGGACAAGCTCCTGCCACAATAGATCATAGCTGGCATTTTGTGCACCATCCTCGACCTCCAAATGACCAGTGGAGATCCTGGGCTGGCCATGCCATGCCAAATGCTTTCCTCAGAAGGAGGAATCTTGCATCTGGAAGTGCCATGGAAATGTGCATTTCATAGCTGTCCTGTGGCAACGTGACAATAATCCATCCATGGGTGACCAGGTATGGACAAGGCACCTGAAAAGGAAGGTCAACAGGCATTGTCCAAAGGGGATCAGATGCAATTCTTTCCTTCTAAGGCACAGATAATCCCTGTCTCCTCATCCTACTCTCAAGACCTCTGTACTGCTGCAGAGGAAGTTCAGACAGCTCACTTTAATCCACAYTGAGACATGACTGGAGAGAGAGGGAAGCTGACTTCCAGCACTCCGGATTCACCCTGAAAACGCTCCCAAATACCTCTGGGACACAYGCTGGGACACACAGACACACATACACAAAGCACTGGCAAGGCAAAGTTTGGAGCCTYATTCCAGACTGGAGACATTCCCAACTCTTGACAGTCTAAAGCAGGAACTCAGGCCTGATCTAATGTCCACAGTCTTTTCACAGRCTCTAGATGTTAGGCTTCAATGTACTGAAAGAAGAAATTAATTCTCCCAAGAGCAGCAAATTAAACCCAGACASGTACTGACTAGGGGAGCAGAATGTTTTTGGGATATTATGTTCATCCCTGGGATTATTTATATCTAGAGAAGCAGGTTTCTTGTTTATTCGTAAAGAAAGTACAGCCACAGCATGCTGTCTAAATGAGCAGCATTTTGATCTTTTAGTAAGCTTTTCTATTTGTACAATGAGGCAATATTTCACTCTCCTCCTGCAGTCTGGATTTTACCTGTGATGCCCTTGTCTATACACATCTTTCATGACTCTGGCAGAAATGAGAACCACRGACATTTCAAAGCACCACCAGTCATTTCACAAGCGTACTACAATGCAGTAAAATATATGGCATATTACAACTACAAAATATATTTTAATCTTTCCAAAACCTGCTTCTGGTGATGACCCATAAAAGGGAGAAGTTCAAAATACTATTTCAYTGCTTATCTCCTCTGCCTAAGCTCCGACATTACAAGGGAAGAAATGTTACGAGTCTCAATGAACTGACCACCTGCAGTAACCAAATTTATTTCTACTATTTGAACAGCAAATATGCACAGRAAATGCAGTAACCATCTATATATGTCAAAAGGGCAGAAGAATCCTTAAATTCAGTGGTCTGTTCATATAATTGTCAGAGGGCTCTGCAATGCAGGCCAGAAACTTAATACAAGGGGGCACTGTTCGTTTCAAGCTGGAATTACARTGGTTTCCATTTAGAAAAGCAATGCAAAAAAAAAACTAATGMAGCACAAAAAGCATTGCATGAAAGCAATTTCTGACAACACATTTTTCCGACTTCCCTACTGCAGGTTTCCTTCCTATTTCTTACCATCTCAAATCAGAGCAGCAACCTTTGCTTTCTTAAATTATCACAATGACTTAATGCAGGCATTTTACATCCAGCATGGCCATGATTAATGGAAATAGATTTGTCCCTGCTGCTTAATGTTAAACAGCTGAGGTCAGGTTATATGCTAATTTAAACTTCATATAATCCTCCTGGCATCAGTGGGATCACGTATGGCACAAAACATTGCTCCAGTTGCATTTCTGCCTCCTGAAGCCTTCCACTGCATCTTAACACACGTTTCTGGTGGGGTTCTAATGGGTACAGAGCAATGAGAGTCATTCACAGCAGATGGTATTTTGCACTGCTGCTCGCAGATGGCAGCACTGGGATTTGCCAGTCCCAAA
>NW_026623284.1:221508-240716 GCF_030028575.1 Malurus melanocephalus
AAAAAAAAAAAACCAACACATATTTTTGTGGAGCAGAACTAGTGAAACAAACTTTTCCAGCTAGACAAAGGTAATGGTTAAATCCTCTAGTGTCTAATGAGGTATTGGCTCCAGCTGGAATTGGTCGTGCAGGTGTGCATTTTATAACAGCTCTTCTTTTAGAAGGCCTCTAGTTCTTGAGAAGACAAATAATAACATAGCAGTCTCCCTTTAAAGGTCTATGAATTGTGTCTTACCCAAGTACCTATTTTTAAAGAAAATTGTAGCAATATAGACTTCTACCCTCACACCATTTTGCCAGAGTTGGTTATGAAATTATTGAAATAGGCAAGATCAGGCAGAAACACACCAAATATGACTCTGAGTGCCTCAGCTTCTTTTTAAACTATGAGGGAAAGAAGTAAACAAGAGAGCATTAGAAAAGYACTACTATCTGCAGCTGGGGTCTTCAGAATTCGGGATATTTACAAGCTCTGAAATCACTCTCTGGGAAGGTAACCCCTTCATTGGCTGTAGAGATCCAGATTCCTTTCTAAGATATCTGAACTG
This sequence comes from Malurus melanocephalus, assembly GCF_030028575.1. NCBI lineage: Eukaryota > Metazoa > Chordata > Aves > Passeriformes > Maluridae > Malurus > Malurus melanocephalus. The sequence continues at coordinate 222,058 of NW_026623284.1, forward strand.
AGTTATGAGAATTAATGTCCCTTAAGCTGTTAATTTTGAAAACCAAAAACTCTGTGGCTCTAGTGCATTCCCCAAAACATTACCTGTATGAAGTCAGGGAGTTTCCTATGTCAAGTTCTGAGAGCCTCTGGGTGTGAGACAGCCTGTGAGCAGCCCCACTATGAGCTGCAGCTCATTCTCAAGGACTTCTAGGGAGTGAAGCAAYGACATTGTTTATACTGAAACATAGCGGGCACAAAAATAAGGAGTAGAAAAACTACAAAGATTCAGAGCTTTTGTGAGACTGCTCTCATACAGATATGGCACATCCTCTGACATATTTGTGAATATTAAGATGTGTTGTGATGTGAGTACTATTTCAGCAAGAGAAAGATGCTGCACTTGGCCGAAAACTCTTCTCCACCTATCAGTTCAATGTGCACACAAGAAACTGCAACACATTTACAGAAAAGTCTTCACTACTGCACCTGTTTCTACTGAAAGGCCATCTGGGACCACTTCTACTTTATTTCTGATAATACCCCATCCCAAGCTCAGCTGCAGCCACTGGGGTTCTGTTCTGACATCAGTAGGATGCCTGGTAGGCAAGGACTGGAAGAACTTCCTGAAATAACTAATAATTGTAAAATAACCGGGCACAACTAAGGAAGTATCTAAAAATGCAAAGTTAGAATTAGCAGAAGAAAGAAAAGGTTTATTATTTACATTTCAGCAGTATATAGGAGCCACAACTGGGATCTGAGTCTCAGTGTGCCAGGCAACACATAAATACACGGTGGAAGCCAGTTCTGGCTCTGAAAAGCTTACAGTCTTTAGAAGCAAGAGAGGTGGGAGGTGAGAAAAGAAACAGAGAGAACTAATATACACACATCAAAACCAGTCACAGAGCTACGAGTAAAGCTGTCTCTTTCCAGGCTCTGAAGCCTCTCTTCTGTCCAGTCTGTCACACTGCCTGCTAATCACAAGTTTGACATCTTTAATATGTTCACTTTCCACAAGATCTCTGCAAGGCAAGCTGTGGGGAGCCCCAAGAAGAAAACAGGTTGAATCACATCTCCAGAAACAGAAATGATCAGCTTATTCTGCTACAACTCTTCATGAACCCACACTAGGTTACTGCTCCTTTGTCCTTTACTTCTCTTTTACTGTCTTTTTTTCCCTAAGTAGGTCACCTCATCTCCTGAAGTATGAACCATAAGATTATGAAAACATAAGGAGATTTATTTCTCTTTGTGYGTATGATCTTATCCACTGAAAGAAGTATGGGAATGACTACAAGGTTCATCATCAACTTCTCAGAATAGACAAATGCCTTTGTTAGGCTTTTTTGGCATGTCTCAAACACAGGCAYGATGGAACCCTCAGTGAAGGCAGAAGAACTCTTGCCATTAAATTGTTCACTAAAACATTCGAGAATGGTCCAAGGGTGGCAAAAGGTCAGGGAATAATTTCATTTGACAATTTTAATTTGCTAGATTTAACATAAGGCCATTAACGTTGAGGGGGTTTACCTCCCTGTCTCAGACCTCTCTGCTCCTAGATACACGTTTATATTAAATTTATGATTTACAAGCATCATGATAGACTGCCCTTTGCTAGCCTCTTAGAGGGCTCTCAGTCACAATGATGCTTCATATGTGATGCTTAAATATACTTTAATAAGTTGTTCTTGAGAAAACAAAATCCCCAACAACTTAAACCCTGGACACGTTGGTATCTTTTYTGTAGAATAAAATTAAGCACTTTGGTTCTCCTCAGTACTCTTACTTTGCATTTTTTTTTAAACTGATTTCTGTTAGTACTAATTCTAGAGGTCTCGGTTCCCACCATAAAAAATGATGTTGTTAAAAACAGATGCTTGTTCTCAGGAAATATCTCCACATGAAACAAGGCAAGGTTGAAGCTATCCCCTGAGTAGAGAGGGGTGCTGGCACTCAGGCTGTCTGTAGTGAAAGAAAACCCTGTGGCTATTTTATCAAGASGTGGATGCCTATGCTGTAATTCCAGAGCTATTTATGAATGTACCAGATAGCATACACAAGCTCACGTGTGCAAATAAAAGCAGAGAGTTCATCAGAGCCATGAAAGATTTTGATTCAGCAGTGGCCATTTAAGCAAACACTGAAATGCTGACACTCCAACCCTGCAAAAATGTTGACGTTCAGATCTTTCAGAAAATGCTTCTGACAATACACTAATGATACACATCCTTAAAAATTGAATTATACAATCCCRTATTCCAAGATACTCTGCAACAGGTGGTTCAGTTATGTAAGAAATAAAATGTGGAATAGGAAGATCTCCTTAGAAGATTAAAACAGAAAAGAGCATATTTAGAGTCTGTATTTTTTAAGGTGTTCCTATCTCAAATTTTCACTTACATTTAAAGCCTACTAGCTCCCCTCAGGATCAACAACTGTTAAGATCCAATACCTTTCTTAGGGATTAATTACAAGTCTATGGACCCTGCCATCACCAGAAATACCATCTACTTTCCTCTGCATGTACTCATTCCCTTCATGTGGATACATTTTTTCAACTAAAAGTAGCCCTTCTTTCTGGGCATTTTTATCAATGGTTCTTCCTTACTTTTGCAAAGCAAAGAACAAAACGTTCAAAGCAGGAAAGCTTCTATGTGCAAATAAATCAATGAAKTTCACAAGATGAATTAGGTATCTAGTGATGCTGAAATCTGATTSCAATGGAATCAAAGGCAACTACAGTAGTGTAGAGTATGGTGACCTGGAGCATTCATTAGATTCACAAGRAAATTTAAGCTCTTAAAAACACTTGTTAATAATGCCAGATGACACAGTTATGCAATTATCTGGTTCATTAGTTTTGCAGTTTACAGYCAGTCACAAGTAGTTTTCCAGCACTCCAAAAACTATGATGAAAAGCAGTTATTTACAATAGAGTAGCTCGTAAAACAATGCTGATACCAGAATTTTTTCTCAAGTCCCTATTTCAGCTGTATCCAGGGCTGGAATACAGGTCTTTTCTGAGGATTAGGAGAAAAGTGTATTTGAGAGCTCCCAACACCTYTGGTGACTGTCAGCTCAGGTTCCTCCCGTGTCCAGAGTCTTTGAAGCCACTGTGTTTGATAAGCAGGTTTTTYCACACAACTTAGTTGTTGAAACTTGCTCCAGGAAAACTGTGAGCAGAATCACTAAAAAAGGAAAAACCAAGCATTTAGTAAATTCTGAAACTTCATTTGACCTGCAAGAGGAGTGAGCTTGACAGTGCTCCATCCATTAGTATTACTGGCCAAGGCTGCTCAATAAAGGCTTTMCGATGAAAGCATAACAACCACAGCAGGCATAATTCTTAGTGTTCCTGTGGACAATGGCTAAATCAATACTGAGCACCAGCCCCAGTTTCCACAGAGCAATGCRGTAAGTCTTCCTTCTTCATATAACTTCACTAACAGCATGCAATAAACCATTCAGCAGGCACAAAAAATTCCTGCATTTCAACACAACGMCATAAATTTCCCACTTTCTGGATTGTCCTCTGCTGTGGAAACAGGACAGGCCAGCGTGAAATGTGCTACCTGGACATGAATTCACTTCTGTGGATTTTGCTCCTGCATGGTGAAACTACTCTTTTGTGGTATTTAGATGAMCACAGCCATACAACTCTCATGCATTGCCCATTTTCAACCTGTATCCTCAATTATGTCTGYCAGGTCACTCAGCTAAAACCCAACAGTGACAGGAAAGGATCTCAACACAACACCATGTCCAACTCTCCCAAGAAACAAAGCATGGAGTCCAAAGTTAACTCACTGTTTTCTAATTATCTGAGCTGTTGGCCATGCTATATCCTCACTGTCCCAGCTGAGCTTTATTTCACACCTTTAACCTCCTACAATTTAAATATTTATAGCTAAGTTCATTACATAAGCTTCTTTTATAAGTAATAACCACTGTAGGTCAGGAGTCATTTGATCTATTTCAGCACCTATTTCACAGAGACCAGTTCTGTGCAAGCCTCCCTAAATATACTCACTGGATCTCCGAATTTCAGTAGGAAACTGGGATGAGCAGCTAAGATGCAATGTGTCCACCCTGTATGTGTCTACATTCAATCAGAAATCCTGAATCAGTCATGAATTAATCCTGCCCTGTGTCTGTCACTCTCCTAAGTGGCCTGTAACACTGATCTCATGTGAAAGTACTGTGAAGAAAAAGTCCTTAAAGGCTGTTCCACGTGGCTACTGGGGCAGTGTGGGCAGAAAAGGACAAGGCAGAGCTGAGACTGAGTGGCCCTCAATAACCACATATTCTGACACCTTYTTGGGGAGAATTTACCTAAAAAATGGAGAGCTTTCCAGCCTTAGGACACAGCAAAAGTAACACCACAGTTACTAAACAAGGGATATGCTTGGAGTCTGATCCAAATCGAATCCATCCAGTACTCTGTGTGAAACATCTCTATGTGTACTAAATAATTTTCAAAGATGCTGAAATTAAAACAAAAACGTATGATTTCTTAATTGTGTGTWTAATAACTTCTGTAGTATAGATGTAATTACCATAAATAAAGGCACTGAAAACACAGCAGAATATGAACAAATATAAATTTGAAATGTCTGCCAAACCTCAAGCTACCTAGCACACCTAGCCTGGTTCCTTATCTGATTTGAGAGCACAAATGCCTTTGATTTTCAACCATTAACTCTTTTGTGACACTGGGATGTGCAGGCCAATTAACTTGAGTGTGGTGAAAACTGCAGAGATCCCCAAAGAATAGTCTGAATTATGTGTGAARTCACTCGTCAGGGAATGCAAAAGGAAAACCAAACAGAGCCAGCCCCAGACACAAAGGTGATGGAGAGGACAGGGTAATACCACAATCAACTTCTTTCACAGGAAGAGTACTGTTTTCTAGTTAAATCCTCTTTCACAGAGGATTAAGCTAAAAAAAAAAAAAAAAAAAAAAAAAAAAAAGAAAAGCAGAATGATGTCTGCATAATAACTCCAAAACTGCACCATCTGTAGACAAGCATCAGAGTACTTAAACTCCCACTGGCAGACCACTGAAAAACCAGTTTGGCAGTGTCTGCTACACTCAGAATCAAGGAGAAGCCAAGATTAAATCTATAGAGATGCTCAGATGTGAAGTCTCTCTTCTGTCAAATGTGGATATATCCCCATGCATCACAGCCCAGTGAAAGAGAAGAGCCATGAAGGCAGGCTGCATCTGGAGAGCACACATCCTGCCGGGTCACAGCACAGGGGAGAAGCCACGGGTGTTTCAAATGCAAGATGCACAAGCCAAGGGACTCCAGAGTGTGAGGTGGAAGCCAAATGCGYGATCTTATACTTCATGCATGAGACTCGTCAGGCCTGCCTACAGCCTTGCAAAAACACTCACAAACCAATTTCAGCCAGCTGGTTTGTATTTTCATTGTATTTCCTAAGGGCAGAAAACAGAGTCTGCCCAAAAACTGCATTCATATTCTCCTCGTGTAAATTTTACTTTTCAGCACAGCTATGATGGGTTTAATTTCACCTTGATTTCTTTGGAGGGTAAAAGCATTATGGAAAAAATAAATTTCTTCTGCTTTGCCTTCAGCCAGAGAATGACAGCAACATTCTCCCTGAGAAGAAACTGGTAATGCTGCAGTGATTTTTATCACTAGCACTTGTATCTCCTGGATATTAATASATGTTTGGAAAATGCTGTAGTATCTCATTATTTTATAAAATATAACTGGGTATAATTCTGCAAAGTGACGAATTCCTCTGTATCAGGAGCTGAGCAGATTGCTTGTCTTAACTCTGCAGTTTACATTAAYAGACCACTAAGGTTTGGCTTGGAAAGGTCCCAGAATAGAATTATCTGGTCACAGAATTACCACAACAATAAGATCCCAGATCGGGCAGACCTACATTATGCAATCAGCATCTACTCTGTCATGACAAGGGCACCACTGCACGCCCCCTACCTGCCGCAAAATCAAAAAATGTGGGACCATCACCTGTAAATGCATCCAGCTCATTACAGTGCACAGGTATGTCTGATTTTGGAAAAAGCTGACCAACACACTGTAGTACTAGTCAACATTCAGCTACACTCAGATAGAATTTAAGCTGGGGAAATGAAAAAAAAATGCAGTAAGGGCAAGAACTACATTTCAATGAGAATAATGAGGTACACAAATATGGTTGGGGAATACACAGCTAGATGGATGTTCTGAGGGAAAGGACCTTGAGTGAAACAATTCTTAAACCTGGTACAAGACAATAACACCACACTTTTGGGAAGTGCAAATACTGTGCTGGAACCAGTAAAGGAGAGAAAAGCTTTCAATACACTTCCAGGAAGATTTTTGCTAAACTTGGCATTTAGGGTTCTGTACCCATTTTGAGACACAAGATGCTAATCTGTTTGGAGAGAACACAGAGAAAAACAAGAGAAATGAGCAAGAAGGAAAAGTAACTGAAAGGGGAAGGAAAAGCAAAAAAAAAAACAAAAAAAACCCCAACAGCTTTCTAAAAGCCAGTCATAAAGGACGAGGCAAAAATTGCTGTGTCTGTGGTGGACAGAAGAGATATCACAAGAAGGTGAGAGAGGGGAAAGCTTTCTAAGGATGCTGTAGCATCACTCAGGAAGAGTGTGAAACCTACCCCATCATAATTTTTGAAACATTAAACAGACAYATCGCAAGAGTGACTAAGGCAGCATGATCCTGGATTGCAGCTGAGCAATGAACGTGGTAAAACCTCATACCCCGCTTTAGCTCTGCATTTCCTTTTTTCTTGTCAGTGCTGGTGAGCTTTGTTTCCTCCTTTGTTTTTCCTGTGGATGAGAAAGGCAGAATGTCCACAGCCCAGCTTTCAGATCCTGACAGAAGATTGCAGGGTGTAAGCATACTGAAAAAAATCCTACTCTGTGAAAACTATRCACACTTGAAATGATAAAATTCCACAAAAAAGTTTCAGAGCCTTSAAACCATCATGTGTCAGAGTAGGTATTTTAAAGATTATTTTCATTATACTACATATTTCTCACTTGATTATAGTCTCATTCTGTTCTCACTTTAATAGGCATACTTCTGCTGACTTCAAGTGCWTTATTCCTCCTGTTTCCACACTCACTACATTAAATGAGGATAGACCCAACCCTAAAGTAGTAAAATGGATTTGGCATTACATGATTTTAATGTTCTGGGTATTTTTTTCCCATTTACTACTGTCCTCCAGGTTTCCTTTATACCTATAAATTGTCTCTTTGATGGCAGTGGCAGGAATGTATTTGTGTAAGACAGTGTTTGCTTCCATAAGCACAGGAAGACAGATGAACCCCTGCAGAACCCTGCAGCTGGGGCGAGATTGATCTGTAACTCAATCCAGCAGTTCTTAAACACAGGTAACATGAAAAGCTCTCCAGCATGCTGGTGAATGCAGTAGTCTGTTTAAAAACAATACAAGAAGTGACTCAGTAGATTCATCTCATTGTAACAAAATCGTCACTGAATAAGACAAGCTTCCTCAAAAGGCTGGGTTTTCCACTCAGTTTCTGTGACTGCGTCCCCTGGTAAGCTGCASTTCTGAGTTCATGAATGCAGCAGCATGAAGTAAGGAATATTGAGAATCTGGTGCTCTTTTTAGATCTCAATCCACCTCTAGAAAAAAGCCCTAATAATGTTCAACACTTTACACATCAGCTGGGCCTGAGGAAACTCTCACAGAATTACCACAATAAGTCTAACGATCTGCAAGTTAAACTAAACTGGACTCTGAAACTTCTGTTAAGGGCTCTAAACCTRTATTCAATATCAAAGCCCTGGTGATCTCCAGCAGTGCCACATCATTTCTCTAGTGGGCRTCTTCCACACACAAATTTCATTTTTTCAGACATAAAATTTCTCCAGCTTCACAATGTWAAACTGGAACTTGTAAGACCTGAACAGCAAACTGATGGATGAGAACTTGCCTCATTTTATCTTGGAGTACTCCCTGAAGGAATGTACGCCTAMAACAGGGGAAATCCTATTCAATATCAGGATTACTGAACTGCCAAAGGTAGCTTGAGAGACTATCCTTCCTCCAAGAGTAAATAGTCCCTACATCCAAGAAGATATTTAACCTCTAAAGGYCCTCGGAAAGTCATAGCAGGTAACTTACAGTTTTTTATTCTCAAAATACAGTTGTCTTTCAAAAGAACAAAAGGGTMAAGTGCCCAATTCTCATTCAAGCAAAATCTAGTTTAGTACCCCTTCCAAAATCTGTTTTTCCCAGGAAGTCAACTGGCAAACTGTATGTTTTTAGGGAGCCAGGAGGCATGAAGCTGGGACATGACACTKTTTTGGTTGCTAAAGTCTTCCAGGGAAATTGAACCTGAGGAAACCCACAGAGCTGATAATCACCAAAATTATCTTCCCTTGCAAGTAAAAACAGATAAGGAGGCAGAGTTTTTCAGGTGGAAAAGAGTTTCATTACTTTCACAGCAAAGAAATTCTGCCTACCTAACCACACTATTAACACCTTTTTCATAGGAGTAGTCAYTATGGTGACTTTTGCAAAGGATAATTTCTGATTTCTGCATATGATATAAGCAGGAGATCCTAGAATCCTACATAAGAGTAAAAAGAAAGCGCCTAAGATGGAGGTAAGCCCATAAACCCCAGCATTTGGAAACCAATCTCGGATCCAGAGCTGGGGTTAACTGAGGATGCCTTGAACATTGTGAGGATCGTCAATCAAGATAAGCACTCTAAAGGAAATGCTTCGCCTCTGCTCCCTGTGAAAGAGCTCCCGCTGCTCCTCATGCAGAGCACCATAGCTGGGAAGACATTTCAGGAGAGAACTGTTCCCTTGATTGTGCAGACTGTCAACACCTCAGAGCATCTCTAACAAGCCAGTCACAGAAGAAATCCTGAGTATTGTCCTGTCTCAAATCTGTGGTAATTCTCCTGGTCAGGGGTCAAGTCCTTTGGCAATTAGCAGAATAAATTAGTTTGTTAATCACCTTGGAGAACAAGTCCCTAATCAATAGGGAGATGCTGTGATCCCTTACTGAAGCTATTCACATAATCACATAGCTGGAATGTCCTGGTTTTGAACGACATTCCCTACCCAAAATAGCCTGGAGGAAGAGAAGTGCTGTTGACAAATGGGAGCTGAGTGAAGCTGYTTGGGAATTCGGGAACGGTGTGTTGCCTTAAGCAGTTTAAGTGAATCTGTGTGTATTGCAAAACTACATCTCTGAAACTATTTCAAAGTTAGAGTTGCAAGAAGTTATTCAGCAAATAATGTAAAAAACGGGTCTGGTGGCATCAATCAGAAATTCATAACATTTCCACTGCATGGCAAATCGGGAAAAACTGCACAGAAGTGAAAATCGGAGAGCAAAGCCACAGAGAAATCAACTGACAAAATAAAACTGCCCACTGGCTCTGCCTGGGGACTAGAGTTCCTCTCAGCAACACTGCATGCTTTGCTTTGGTAGGCATTCACCATTTACTAGCACTAATGAAATTGTGTCCTGAGTGCAGCAATCAGGATATGCTCCAAAATTTTCCAAACAGCAGACCTGGAGTTTGCTTCTATTTTAAGATGACAGGTCACAATTCACACAGSTTTTTATGCAGATTTTGTTCTGACATAACTTTTAGTAACATTGGCATAACCTTTAGTAACTCTGATGCCATCCAGAAGGACCTTGACAGGTTTGAGAAATGGRTCTGTGCAGACCTCATGAAGTTTGACAGGAACAAGTGCAAGGTCCTGCACAGAGATTGGGATTGGATTGAGAATGACATAAAAGGTTGGACATGACCCAGTGATGTGTGCTTACGGCCCAGAAATCCAACCATATCCTGGGCTGGTTGAGGGAAGGGAATTCTACCTCTCTATTCTGCTCTGGTGAGACCCCACCTGGAGCACTGTGGGGTTAGGTCTGTTAAAGTTTGGGGTCAGACTTGTTAAAGAGGGTTCAGAAGGGAGATGAGAGGGCTGAAACACCTCTCCTGTGAGGACAGGCTGAAAGAGCTGCTCACCCTAGAGAAGAGGAAGGTCCACAGAGACTTTACTGAAGCCTTTCAATGCTTAAAGAGAGGGGGGTTATAAAAAAGGACAACTTTTTACCAAGGTCTGTAGTGACAAAACAAGGGGCGATGGTTTCAAACTGAAAGATAGGTTYAGACTGGATATTAGGAAGAATTTTTTTACAATGAGAGTGGTAGGAYATTGGAACAGGTTGCCCAGAGAAGYTGTGGATGCCCATCCCTGGACATGTTCAAGGTCACGTTGAATGGGTCTCTGAGCAACCTGAAAAAGATCACCTTGCCCATGGAATGGAGTTTGGGCTACATGGTCTTAATAGCTTCCTGCCAACCCAAACCATTCCATGATTCTATGAACTTTCAGTGCTTCCTAAACAGRTCTGATTGCATTCGGTTCGGGGGAATTCTGTTCCTTTGAGAGCCACAAAAAAAAAGACATAATGACCCTAGACAGAGTCAGAGTCATTCTGTGAAGCCAAAGCAAACTGCTTATGYAAGGAAACTATAGACTATCACACAAGATGGGTTAGATACACTGTCTGTTACCAAGACCTTTCATTAGAGCCCAGTGTCTTCTTCAAAAGTGCCTTGAGTACAAACCCCAAGATTTCATCTGGTTTTTGTCTCCCCACTCTATAAAGACTGTTTTCTGTACCATTTGTAAATCACTTATTAAAGTTTCTTAAATAAGGAACCTCAGTCCAAACCCCAAGCCCTTGTTTTATCCAATCATCTTTGATAAGATTTCAAGATCTTTATCTGGTTTGTTTAGCTGTCTTAGGCTTCTCCAGGATTATTGACTTGACTTCCTGTAAGAGGTCAAAATAACTCTCTGGCRTAATGAACAAACAGGAACAAGCTTGTGCAAAAATGAAAGGAAAAAWCCTTTCAGATTTCTCCCTTCTTGTTTGATTATTTGAGCYGGAGTCATATGCTGGGCCCCTGTACAACCACAGTGCAGAAAAATGCTCAGGAAACATTTCAGTCTTATGTAAGTTAAGAGGCAATAYGGTCTGCAAGTAAAATTTGCCAGCCAAACTAGCACAGAAGCTCCACCAGGTCCCCTGTGGACTTGTGCTGCACAGAAGCTCTGATTAGATTATCATAATGATCYGATTTAGGCCACAAAATCTATTATTCTGAACCAGCACATTATCAGAGATAATTCTGTAAACTGATGTCAACATTAGAGAAACTCAGATTACTATTCAATCGATACTTGGAACATTAAAATAAATTCCTTAGAGTCCTTATGTGTATCTAGTGCATCAGTAACAGACTGTAGTATTTGCAGAACTCGGGACAAGTATCAAGTCTATTTGCTTAGTCAAACAAGAGTCCTCTGTATTTCTGCTAAGCTTCTCTGGCCTAACTGACATTAGCTAACAGTTGCTCTTAAAAATCTTACTGCTTTTAGTAAAGAATCCAAGGAAAAAACTCTAGGATGTATTGACAGAACCAACTTTCCTTACCCTCCTCCTATGCAGGAGTAGATTTTTCAATAGCTTTTCAGAGAAGTGGAAAGTCTGCTTTGGAAACAAATCAATAAACTTCACAGCTGGCAAGACACCAGCTTTCCCTGACGCATTCCTGTTATCAGCTAATTTAATGATGTAATTCAATCTTCCTCTGGGTTTTATTCTTAGAGATCCTAAATGCACACATTCATTTATAAGGACCCTTACCATGGATAAACAGCTTAGACAGTCTCTTTTGATTCACTCCATGGAATCAAGCTTGGAAGTGAAGTGAGGGTGAGGCACATCCTGCCCAGCTCTGGCCTTTTGGCCACAGAACCYATCAATTAAAGAGTCAGGAAAGAAGAGCCACCTGTTGAAAAGTAAATATACACTAGTGGAAAAGAAGAAGCTAAAGCTCATTTCTCTGCTCATCAGTACACAAGGAGCAGTAAAAATGAGGCAAATAGTCATAGATCAACAGTCTGCTCCCAGCACATTCACTGGCACAGCATCTGAACACCTCTACTTCCACAGCACAAGTTGCAGACCCCAGCCCCAGCAGCTCCAAACTGCAAAAGGACAAAGGCCAACAGGCATTGCTTTAAAATAAGCTATTAAACCAACCTCAGTTTCCAAAATAGCCCATGTTGCTCTAGATACTTCTGTCTAACTAAATGATCTGGGGAAGAAAAAAAAAATCCAGAAGTTCTTCTGATTGTCTTGCCCAAAAATACACAGCCTGAAACATGTAAGATTAGTGCATTGTGAGTTCTTAATTCTGAACTGGTATCTTCAGCTCCTCAACCACAATGAGCACCAGACCAGTAAACACCTTACAGTTAGGCTGATTCCTCTCAGCAGACATGGTTAACTCACTGATGGATATATTGGRAAAAAATRCTCTGCAAAAACATCACAGCATTTWAAATGGTTTAATACACACCARTTTTCCMACCCAAAACATCAAAGAGGTGGATTTTTAAAATATTTTACCATAGAAAAGAAAAAGACAGTAAAATTGGGGCTGTTCAGCCTGGAGAGGAGAAGRTTGTGTGGAGACCTCATCTCAACCTTCCAGTATTTGAAGAGGGTATAYTGTGTAATTGTATCCAAAGAGACAAAACTTCTTTTGCCACTAAGCAAAATGACCAAAATTTATGGAGGCATTCTTCAAGAAATTAAGTTTCTTTTTTTTTTTTTTCATCGATTGCCTACAGAATAGAGGTTTATGAAGCAATCTGGTGGAGGCATCAGTTTTAAGGTGACTTGGGAGCCAAACCAAGAAATATCTCCTTAAAATTGCTTCTTTGCTGAGCAATAGCAATTGGTATGACAGATACAGCCAACAAAAGGCAACAGGCACACAGCTGCTGCATTTTAAGTCAGGTATTGTGTCAGAAAATAGTCCAGTAGTTCCTAAAATAAGTCTCAGGGCACATGGCATRGCACTAGACTCCTGCAGTGGAAAGTCTGTCAAACCCCTTCAAACCTAACAAAGTAGGAGTGAAAGGAAATGAAGSATTAGTCAGTTTTGGTTTTCTAGCCTTATATACACACTGAAAATCTAATTTTTATCTGTAGATATACACTTACACATATATTCCTGAGAAAAGCCCGTGGTGAGCTATGWAWYACAAATTTTGAGATTACTTCATGCWGYTAATATGTCTCATAATGTATTTTCTAAAGTCGTATCAGCATCTTTTTAAAAGGCTGTAATATGRAGTAGGCAGCTTAAAGCCTAAAGTTAGGAATATAATCCAATCCAGATATGCCAGAAAAGTGCTAATTAAGGAACCTTAGGAAGGACAGGGGAAAGATAATTTTTAACACTGTCATAATATCTGTGACATCCCAGTGTCAAATCACAAGCAGCAAAAAAATGTGAACGCCTAAAGGTCTGACTGATCAAGGTTGTATCATTCTACTTTCTGTCAAAAAGAAAGCAGGTTGTTTTTTAAAACCAGAAGGAAAGGAGGAGATGTAGCTCCAAGAGGCCTCCAAAGCAAATCAGGTAGAAATTATTTGCTGACTTACTTGGAAGAGATAAGGAAAATCCCTATAGGTAAGCATGATGTTAGGGACATGTTTTGGTATTGTGTCTCTTGCTTTTTTTATTTCTAGAAAATACTTTTTTCTTTTAATCATGGAAATTATAAACTAGATTTATTCATGCAAATCTGACCTTTTCCCAACAGTTTTTAGTAGAACTGGTTTTATTAAAATTCCTGTTGCAACAGAAACACACAAGTGAGTCCTTGCCCTCCATTTACAAGCAGAGCTAAGTAGCCAAGAAATTCTAAACCCAACATATCTTTGCTCAGACCATAGCTAAGTATTAAAAAAAAAAAACCTCTGGGTAAGGTTCAAAGCACCAGATCAAAAATTTTCTAGCAACATGACACAGAAGATTGTCCAACAGAAGCTCATTTTGTTGGCCTAAATCTATTACAGAATTGTGGACAAGTTGATGTTGTACCAGCAGACTTTTGGTGAGATCAGGTACAGTTCTGCCTTCCACAGCAGCCTTGGAAGCCAAAGGAGCTGACAGAAATGTGGGCATGTGCCAAGTCCCAAATTAGATCCAGCTCATCTTGCTGCATGGTCCAGCAGTCCATAGATGAGTACAAATTATTTTGAAGCCAYGGCTTCTCTCTTCTCCAGAAAACACAGATAGGCCTGTCTATTCCCACAGATCTCTACTGGCCTCAAACTTTAATTGAGTTTGAAAAGTTTAAACAACAGCAGCACAGGGCAAGAGGAAGTCTGGACCACAGCACAGCACAGAATAGCAAAAATGGATTCATTTACAGAGTTCCAGCAATTCTGGGCAGTTCAATTCCAACAGCAGCTCAGAAATACAAATCAAAAGAGAGTTTGCAATAATACCTACCTTGCTGTTTCAGAAGCTTTCAAGTGACTGAACCATTGCTTAGTTTTCAAAGTTCCTGGGTTTCTAAAGAGTGTCAGAGTTCAAACAAAAAACAACTGTTTCTGGTGAGGGTAATACCTGTGAAAAAGTCTCATTTTCCAATGAGGTGAAAAATCTGTTCTCTCTCTGCACATGCAAACTTCGTGAGAATGATGAGTTTTGCAATTGAAGAATCATTGTTGACAGAACATACAGAAAATACTGGTGCAAGATAGGTATGGCTGCATGCAGTCTAAAAGCAGGTCTCTTCTGGAGGGCAGGCCCAGCAGAACATCTCCATTACTAGGACACCAGTAGGATTTGGCTGGGACTACTTCTATTCACATCTGCAAGATGCTCTGGGAGTGTATGAAATACAAGAGGGTTTTTAAAAAATCACTGGGGTTCAATACAGACTGAAACTGAGCTCTCCACAGTCTGAAGCAGATCAGAATGTTCAAATATTTCTACCTCGTCAATGATGCATAGCATTAAATGTTGGTTGGCTGCACTCATTTTTTTTGAGGGGAAATAAAATATTTAAAACAAAAGCATAATGAAGTATTTAATAACTCAGTCATCAGMAGCAGTCACACAGGCAGACCCTATGAAACAGTCACATTTAAATCACTGTGCTCCAATAGCAATGTCCTTCACCTGACAGGATTGGTTATCAGGATGGTGTTTGTTTCCTACAATATTTTCACAAGCAGGAGACTGAGGAGCGCTTCTAGCTCTTTACTTTACTCTGTTTTAAGAGCTTTGGGTACCTGAAATGTCATTCTGCACTATTTATCTTTGGCAGTTAACTAAAATGAAAATTGATCCTCAGCCCTGTATAAAAACTCACATCTCACTACCACAAGCAGACAGCCAGGCACTCCACCCATTATTAAGTACTTTCCAAACACTATTCCTTATGACAGTGAGAGCTTTTAAAATGAGTTGCAACTGAGAGTGTATTTTAAGAGGCTAAAATAAAACATGAATTGRCATCTGACAACCAGGGAGATGTGGGAGAAAAATAACACCTGTTAAAGATGGTTCTGATGTACAAGCAGATCCCTCAGTATTTTCTGCATCTCCATCAAGGTTCACTCCTGGACAAAAGAACCTATTTCAGTGCATGGATTTTCCCATACATGTGGTTATCACAGCAGAGAAGGACATCACTGTACATGCTTCTATTCTACAGCACCTGGATTAGAACTTTGTGTAGGTTTTGCATAGCACCAGACAAAGTTACAGCTCTGGTTTGTGAATTTGGGCTCATAGGTACTACTCAACCTGAATTTTTATCTTTTTATGCTGGGTGAACATTTCCTTGGAAATACGGGAAAATGTAGATAAACTATCACTCTCTGACTAACYGCACTTTTAAAAATTCTACTAATGCTGTGCCATATGTCTAGTGCAGTTTGTAATAACCTGGAATTAATGAGAAGATATTTGAGGATCTATTATCTTTTTGGTTGCACCTGCTGCAGTCAAATTTTAGAACTCTACTGAAGATTTATTACGTTTTCACAAAGTGTGTTTTCATATGGGGATTTTAAGACTGGAAAAAAAACTTAAAAATCATATACCAGTGTTTTTTTCCATCTGTGTGTGCACAGAACCATAGAATCATAGAATGTTAAGGGGTTGGAACGGATCTTAAAGATCCTCTAGTTGCCRTGGGAAGGAACAAATCCCACTAGACTAGGTTGCTCAAGGCCTTATCCAACCAGGCCTTGAACACTGCCAAGGATGGGGCATCCAAAATCTCCCWGRACAGCCTGTTCCAGTGTCTCACCACCCTCACAGTGAAGAATTCCTTYCTAGTATCTMACCTAAATTCCCCCTTTCAATTTGCACCCATTACTCCTTGTCCTATCACTTGTATAGGACGTCTGTCTATTTTTATATTTTATCCATTTTATCAWGCTATTATAATCCATTAAATCAATAAGTTAAAGATTTAAATAATTAAATATTTAATATTTAAATATTTAAATAATTACCTTACAAATACAAGATAATATTTTAAGATCTGATGTTTACAAATGGAGAAAGGCTCTTGGGAGAGCAGCTGGTCTCTAGTGATGTCTACAAGGTCTCAGGATTTGGGTCTGTTCTGTTGAATATTTTTATTAATGATCTGGATAAGTGGACCAAGTGCTCCCTCAGTCAGTTTACAGATGAATCTGAGTTGAATGGGAGTGTTTATCTGCTGGAGGGCAGGAAGGCTCTGGAGAAGGGATCTGCCAATGGCATCATGGCCTGCATCAAAAACAGTGTGGCCAGCAGGAGCAGGGAAAGAGYTGTCCCTGTGTACCTGGCACCGGTCAGGTCATACCTCGAGCATTTTGTCCAGTTCTGGGCCTCTCACTACAAAAAGACACTGAGGTGCTGGAGCAAGTCCAGAGAAGGGCAAAGAAGCTGGTGAAAGGTCTGGAGAGGGAGTTCTACAAGGAGAAGCTGAAGGAGCTGGGGTGGTTTAGCCTGGAGAAGAGATTGTTGGTCTCTTCTCACCAGCAACAAGTGACAGGACAAAAGGAAATGGGCCAAAACTACAACAGAGAAGATTCACATCGGATATYAGGAAGAATTCCTTCACTGAAAGGGTTTTCAAGCCTTGGAACAGGCTGTCCAGGGAGGTGGTGGAGTCACCATCCCTGGAAATATTCAAGAAATGACACAGCATTTGGTGTTATAGTTCAGTAGATGTGGTGRTGTTCAATCAAAGTTTGAACTCAAAGTCTTGCAGGTCCTTCCCTAGCTTAATGATTCTATGATTATATTTCGAAGTAGTACCCAGAGATGTCACTGAATACATGTTAAAACCAATACAGCAAAAAGTCAGGACTGCAAGTTTTGAGCAGTTATGAATTAATTACAGTGCTGAACTTCCTTAAATAATGTGAGAAATCTAAAAATCATGAGATCTAATAATTATTTACTCCTAGTGCTTTTATTTGCCATTTGCTCTTCAAATGACTGAGATTTCCATTTGCAAGTTCCATCATAAGCACCATGGACAACAACTGCCTTTATAAATACTGTAATTGAATATTAGATTTTCCATTAAACACATGACTGCAAGGCTGTAAGATGGGAGAAAGTTCACTATATACTGACATACTCTCAAAGACATAAAAACTGATAATACAAAGGCTATTATTGCCTTAATGTGCATGAGATTATAATAGCCAAATATAACAAAGATAGGAGAGGAACATAATAACAAGTAATAATTACACCATGGCATAAACAGAAAATGCATTTGCATTGAAATAATTGTTAATTACTTCTTAATCCAGAATGTGCACATCTATGCATAAACCCCATCCCAGAACTAGTGACAACTARTAATTGCAGCAGAGTGAAGTATCTCATTATGTTACTCCATACCTCTTAACACCTTTTACAAAATACATTCTTTCTATTTTACAAGTACYGAGAGACACACAAAGTCTCCAAGAGCAGCCCAAGGTCACTGAGGTCAGTGCCAGTACAGTCAAATCAAAGCACCTCACTGGAGGTTATTTGCTGTGYTCATACAATGCTGCATTTGTGACTTCTCTCCAATTTCTATTTGCTGCACACTCGAGTGACAAAGATCTRATTAAGGATTCTTAAATCAGGTGTGAAGAGAATACTTTTTAAAGGTATGTTGCAGATAAAGRTTAAATAAAGGGGAATTTTAGAGAGCCACTGACAAGACTAAATTTCTTTTACACACATTTCTCCTGTACTCGTTTTTCTCCTGTACAAAATGCCTCTTGAAACTCAGGTGCTGGTTTTTCTAAGTGCTTTTATTACTGCAGAAATAGCAAGGTAAACTGAGAATTTCTTTGGCCTAAGGGATATTTACATTTATTTAGTTTTTGATCTGACAGATGTAGTTTATCACTTGGCTGTGAAGGGCAGGTATGCTATTTAAAAATACAATGAAACAAGCAGTGTCAGTCTGAATTACAAATACTGGCTAATACAAAATACATAMATGAATTACAATAACTGGCTAATTCAAAATACATAAATAGGTCTAGGATCAAGAATAAGAACCCAAGACTCTCCAAAGATAAGCAGTTTAATGAGCTGGCCAGTGGGTCTTGCAGTATTCTGTATCCCATGAATCCCAAATTGCATTCAAGTTAGAATTTTAAAGGTTTAAAGGAAAACGCTCTTCTGCATCAGGAAGGGACAATGGCTTTGAGCCACTAAGGCAGAGGAAAGATCTCATGCTTTAGATAGTAAAAACTCTAACAATAAAGTTCTACCAAAAAAA
>NW_026623284.1:240735-305124 GCF_030028575.1 Malurus melanocephalus
TTAACTATCTCTCCTCTATACTCTTCTATCATTCTTTCTGAAGCAGCAGCAACAGCATTGCTGGGATCTGGACAATTTCTCCTGACCTGGCACAGGCAGAAGGTTATTCCACTGGGAAAAAGAGACAAACCTCAGCACACAAAGACAGGCTGTGCAGGCACTCGGCAGATGAAGATTAAAAAAGTAGATATTAAAATCATGCATGTGTCCAGAGTTTTAGGCTGTAGCTGATCCAAGGGTTCCAGGACTATAATTTTTAATTTACATGAGTAAATTCTTGACAGCTTCAGCTTTAATCAGCTGAATCCTGGTTTTTTTTTTTGATTAAGCTCTCATTCTCTACAATAAACATGTCTGTAACAACACTTTACCCCCAATTTATGAGAAAATTAAGACTGGTGTGGACTGAAGAGAACCAGAGGTCCAGACTASAAAAGTATTCCTCAAGCCATGTATGAAAAGAAAACATTAAAGGCATGAAAACTGGTGAGATGATCAACTGCAAAAGACTAGAAAGATAAGTACCCAGAAAGCACAGACACGTAATGGTGGTGACAATCTTAATGAATTAGTTTTCATTCCAGAAATTGAAAAAAGTTTTCCATTGCCTAATATATCACTGAATCATTTGTCTACTACATTGACCAAACACCATGCAAGCAGAAGAGAATAAAGGAGGTCTTGAAAAGGGTTTGATGAAGATCTAAGACAATCAATACATTTTCACACAGCTTCCATATAATGTGTGTCATTTTTGCAAGCATTTTTCTGAATAAAAAGTGAGTTCAATTTTAAAAGTGGGAATTCTTATGACCTAGCAATTGATACAAATAACACAGAAATGTAGGAAAGMGCTGTAAGGGCAACAAGATACATCATCATGTACTAAGGCAGCCAGATGGAGATTCTGGTTGGCAACTGAAAGATTGTGGTTTTCTACACAAAACCTTTGCACAAACTTGGAGACAATGAAAGGAAGAGCAACTTGTATTAACAGCTGTCATGAATAATGACAAGAACTTTTACAATGCATTTGGGGAAAAAAATGAAAGCCCTATGAAACAGATTTGCCATGAATAATATTTCTAATCCAGTAACAGCTAATARGAGTGTTTAGCAAGTACCAGCATTCAATGGAAAAAATTTAAAAGCAAGGTTAAAGAAAAAAAGAGAGAAAAATTTTTCTTCATACAGCAAGAACCAAGAAATGGAACAGAGTGGTTGGTTATTGATGAGTGAAATGCTGATGGGCAATGTCTTGTACTAAGTAGGACCTTTCTGCAATCAACGTGTAACTCTACAAGAGATTACTAGAGAAGAGAAATGTTTGGGACATTTTATTGTGTCAGGTAGGGGTGAGGCTTGAATTGCACCTGACCTTGAAGAAATGATTGCAAACAGCAAAGGTAAGAGRTCTGACAGGGAAAAAGTTAAAATGGAAACAGAACAAGTACTGAAGCGCAGGGTTAAAGGAAAACTGGAAATAGAACCAATGCAGAGGCATTCAGGTTCAGGATTCAGAGGGAGTGGGGGTGGAGGAGGTTAAACAAAGACAGGCATGTCAAATATGCTGAAAATCACTATCTGCTAATTTTGAAAAACACAACCATTTAGAGAAGAAGGCAATGCATGCCATTATTGAAGACATAGAGATTTCCAATTACACAGAACTATACAAAGTGACTTCAGCAAATCCAGGGACCATCAATGTGTGGACACTACAGGAAAGAACTGCCAACAATTCAATCACCACRTTGGCAGCTGTGCTGTTAGGTCAATGACCAATTCTGTTCCAGCAGGATTGAATAGCCAGCTGCAATGTTATCCCTACAACTCTGACAAGGCACTAACAGCACACCATAATACTTGTGAGCAAGAGCTGCCCATGGACCATAAAGGCATATTGAGGCCAGTGGGCAAATGCAAGGTGTCAACAGGAGACTCACAAAACAACAGGAGCAATTACTGCATAAAGTTCACATCAGGTGACATGCAGAACTGAACAGTGGTGGGAAGCACAAGCTATGGATTTAATCACAGTAAAACATTAGGAAAACTTAATGATGCAGGAGAAAGAACTGTCGCAATAGGGTTTAAGTGGCATTGCATTAAAATTTTAAAAGAAAAGTATTTTCAGGTAATGGACTAGAAACAACATGTCATATATCCCAGGAGGAGAGTAAAATACAGAATTCATGGGAGTCACTGAAAACTAGACTGGAATTAAGATTGTCAGTGGCAAACAAGCAGCTTATAAAAATCGAGGACTTTGACTTAAATCCACTTTCTACAGCACTGCATAAGGAAGTGCCTGCTCACAGGTTACTGCTCTAGTTTCTCTAAGCTGGGAGATCCAGAGATGCTCAAGCACGGACTGTTGACACAAGAGAAAAGTTGATCATAAGTAGCACATCTTTGGTGTTGAGTTCAGATGCAAGACAAAAGTGGACTCAATCAAAATGTAGTGAAACATGGAAGTGTTGTGATGCCAGTTCTTCCCATTTATCCATGGAGGAAGACAGAAGTGCCTAAGTAACCAAGAGACTAAACAGCAAAGGCAATAGCAAAAAATATGGGCTCCCTGCTCAAAAATATTGAAACACTGCTGTTATCTCCTTCCAGCAGACAGAAAGTCAGGATTTTGCTTGGTCTCTTCAGAACAGGCAATTGCAGACCAGGAGAAAAATGGCCATGGAGCCAAGAAAGCAGCTAAAAGAAGCTCAGAGCAGGGAGGCAAAGAAGCCAAAGCCATTGCAAACAAAAGTTCTGGGCTGCTTCCAGCTCTGAAAGAGCCACACAAAGAAATAGGCTAAACTGCAGTAGGGCACACAGCATCCTGCAGAGCTATGGACTTGSGGAAGTGCAGTGAGGATGGAACAGCAGAGAAGGTAACTATGGAGTAAATACAAAAAAAAATGGACCAAAATGAGTGATCAGGGCAAGCAAACAACCTTCTGCTTGTGTTACATTGAAGGGCAGAACTCAAGGAGCTTAAGGATCACTATGTTGTCAGTCAGCCACAATGTCCTCCACAACACCAGTAGTAACAGGAAATGACTGATCAGTGTTTACCAAAGGGTTTGCTACTAACAAGCAATTCCAAAATTGTATGACAAATTTGCAACCACAAAAACGACATAGCACACTGCATGGGACTTGCATGGTGCTGCACAGGTAGCAACAAGAAAGCATTAGAGGAGCAGCAGAAATTTTGTCTGTTCCTGGACTACAKGGAGTGAATATCAGCCCAAATTATCATATCAGGTAAAAATGGTCMCTTAACCTATGGCCATTTTACTTTCAGGACTCCCAAATCCTCTCAGGCTATTTCCCAGCAAGTGAAATTATTTCCACTCATGCAAAGGGAGAGTAAATCACAACAATTCTTATGTGGCAGAGGGCTATTCCTCCTTGCCCAGGCTGTTAATAACTGCCTGAAGCACAAGGCATTAGAGASGCAGGCTGGAAATGATAACGAGTCAAGAAATCAGCCAAACATGAACCAATTGCACTGAAATAGCATATTTTGATAGAGGTGKACATTACTAAATATTAATATAAATTCCTAGTATTTGAAATTCTATCAATTTGTTTTGTGTGCATTGATTTTTCACAAATCTGCAAATATCAGCAAGGTTCAGCCAGCAAGTCCCTTCTTGGGGCTGCATAACTGTGTGCTCACCTGCAGCAAGAGCTGGCATTTTCTGCAATATTGCTAAAAGTTTCATTTAGTTATTTATTTATTTGTTTGTTTTATTAATTTTATTTTATCTTTTCTAAAATTCAACTTCAAGTATGATGTCACTTTAAAAATGTGGTTTTCCTGCCTAGAATGAAATTTCTCACCATCTCTTTGTATCATTGTGACACTGCAAGTTTAAATGCCTTTTCCTCTGCAGCTCTTGGGCCCTGGAACTACCTTTTTGTGCTCCAAACTATATATCCAAACTCTCTATCTATATCCAAACTCCCTCAGGAGCCATTACTGGACCTCTCACAYTCCTGACTGCTGCCAAATGCCTGTAAATTCCACAGAGCTATATGGTACTTACAGCTATTCACTAAAAACATAACTGGGTATGTTTCTGTTGCATCATCCCCTTCTCCAYCTCTGGATTTCATCCCCCTTCCACCTCTTGCTGTCCATCAGGAACATCCTGCAGAATCTGTGTCTACCACACCTGGCTCTTCCCTGAGCAAAGACCACAGGTGCTCCTGCAGTATAAATAAGCACACAATCCATCAATTCTCAAAACTCACCAGGACACRTTATTCTGCTCCTGCCTGCAGCTCTTAATTTGCTTCTGTCTTTGCCATTACTTATGATTAAAAGCCCTGACTCTGTTATTTAACTCCGTGAAGCATGCAGCTTATATGAGATGGCGCACAACGCAGGCTGGATCTCACAACTTGAAACACTTCATTATATTAAGAAGAAAAAAGAGGCTTATGATTAACTTTGATTTCAAGCCACAAAATGAAACAGTTTAAAGCCATTTTAAATATGTTTCTCGCAGTAGGAAATGGAATAAACTAACAAAATAAACTAAACATTATAATCAACCCAATTATTACCTTCTATTAGCCAAGTGCTTAAGGGATGAAAAACATCAGCATTTTAACCAGAGTGAAGCATTATGTAGACTTTATCCTGGGGAATGGTTTCCAGGCTACTTTCAGGTTAATCTTCAAAAAAGATCTGCCTTTCCTTTAAAGGCATTCAGGTGATTGGTCTTATAGGTGTGCAGGTGATAAATTAAACCTTAGGACTAACTTTAGGTTCCGCTGTCTTCACATGTCTCATGAAAGAGCATCAGCAATAAATATGGGGGATGGTGTATAATAGTTTAATAATAAAAAATCACTCACACTATTACAAAAATTACAGAATGTGGCAGCAGCATCAGAAGGATGAAGGGGAGTGGCATCCACAAGTAGGATCCCTCAAGCAAATAAATAACCAGCCCCACTTCYATCATTCGTGTTTGGCATTGTGCACGGCTCCCGAGCACTGTCTGGGAACAGAACTGACTCCCCCTCCTCCCTGGRATTTAGAGAAGCATGCTGGATGAGATTTGAGCCTTTTTTCTCTGAGTGAAAGGCACAGGAGGTGCCCTTCTGGGCAAGATGAGGGGCCCAGGAGGMCTCAGCTCAGCCACTGCTTCCCACCCTGCTGGGTCCATGAGAGGCACCAGCCCCTCTTCCTCAGCACGGGCAGCACAGGGAGGCTCTGCTGAACACCAAGAGGGACCTGCCCTCRTCAGTGGGGTTTTCCCTCCCTCTTCCCACTCCCTTTCCCTCTCCCCACACTTTTCTCCCTGCTTTCCCAGCTCTGCTTTCCTGCCTGAGGGGAGCTGGGGGATGGTACACTACTRAGGAATACAATTTCCATAGTAATTTGTAGGCTGCTGAAACACTGAAACTGCATCGTGGAGATGAATTTATCCTTCTGTTTTACAACTCACKCTCTCGCCGCTGTATTTAAAAGGCCAACATCACTCACTGCCTCCCCAGCTCCCTGAGGCAGCTCCCCATAGTGAGCGGCCTCAGCTGGCCTGGCACCAAGATGGAGATGGAGGGGGAAAAGCTGCTCCACAGGCAAAACCCTGGGAGGTTTTCCTCATGGATGGGTAAACCAGTGTGAGTCTGGGCTTGCCCAGCCCCAGGAGGGCTGCAGGGAGCGGGAGCGAGCAGCCAGGGAGGATCATSGCTGGGGTGGGTGTGAGGGCAGGGCAGCTGCCAGCTCGCTGAGGGGTGCGGAGGCCATGGAGGAGGAGGAGGAGGAGGGGATGGTGGTCACTCACTCTGCTGAAATCATCACCGATAGTGTGGGTAAAGCCAAGGAGAAAGGGGAGTAAAATGCCCCTCCTCAGGGCAAGGCTCACCCTGCTCCAGGCCCCTTCTACAGCTGACAGATCTTGCCCCTGCACCCTGGAGCCTTCTCATCAGTTTTCTCATCAGCCTCCCATTGCCCTCCTCAAGGCTCAAATCAATCAACAAAATAAGAAATACCATTGCTCTTCGGGCTGTCCTGTGCAGGACCAGGAGCTGGACTTTGATGATCCTTGTGGGTCCCTTCCAACTCAGAATATCCTGTGATTATCCCCATTCTAGGAAAGCTGCAGTGAGCATGGCTGACCCAGCCCCAGCCCCAGCCATGGTAAGGCACAGCTGCCTAAAACCCTCATCCCAACCAGTGCAGCAACAGCTCTTGGTTCTTATTCTCCTCTCCATTCTTCAGCACAACCCTTCTTCCAAAGCCCAAAGTTCCCTTTTTGGTTGTGATAACAAATTGATGATATTTATGGTGKTGCCAAGCCTACCATAAACTACAGCAGCTCCCTGGAACAGAGTTCCTTTGCCTCAGCCAAGGAAACCATTTTATTTATGTCACACTTAAGCACCTGAATATTGAACGCTGTATTTAAATAGGACAAGAAATCAATACTCAATAGGGGCGTGTGTGTAGGGGGAAGTGAAACCCAAAATCTCTCCCATTTTGCTCCCAAAACATAAATTTGGAAAAGCAGGAGGAAAAGATGCCCATGAGACTGAATAGAACTCATCTGAACACATTCA
This sequence comes from Malurus melanocephalus, assembly GCF_030028575.1. Taxonomy (NCBI): domain Eukaryota; kingdom Metazoa; phylum Chordata; class Aves; order Passeriformes; family Maluridae; genus Malurus; species Malurus melanocephalus. The sequence goes on from NW_026623284.1 coordinate 247,315, forward strand.
TCATTATCCTTATCTCTGGAAAACAATTACTATTACAGATGCAATTAATTGTTGCAGTGTGTTAAAATTAATAAAGCAGAAAGGGAGAATGATGGTACAGAAGATTTTGGAGCAAATTTGAATCYACTTGTCTGATTTAGAAATAAAAAGTTGATTTAAGCTGCTCCATTTTCAAAATCTAACATTATCTATTGGAATTTGCAGTAAATTGATATTTATTGATTGTCAAATCTTTGGATTATGGGACTAGTTTCTACTTACCCAAGGGATATAGAAGAGTTTAAAAGAGACCTATGATGTATGAGATCAAATTGCACTCTTTTATTTGGAGTAATGAACAAGTTGTTTCCCAGTTTTCATAGAATAATCATAGAATGGTTTGGGTTGGAAATGACATTAAAGACCTTCTTGTTCCAACCACCCCTGCCATGGGGAGGGACACCTTTCCTTAGACCAGGCTGCTCAGTGCCCCATCCAGCCTGGCCTTGAACACTTCCAGGGATGGGACATCCACAGCTTCTCTGGGCAACCTGTGCCAGTGCCTCACCACCCTCAGAAAGGAAACAGGAAAGAAGTTCTTTTCAATATCCAATCTAATCCTGCCCTTTTCAGTTTGAAGCCATCCACCTTATCCATCATGCCCTTGTGAAAAGGCCCTCTCCAGCTCCCTTTAGGCCCTGGAAGATGCTCTAAAAACTGCCCAGATCTTTCTTGTCTCCAGGCTGAACAACTCCAGCTCCCTCAGACTGTCTCCATAGCTGCTCCAGCCCTCTGAGCATCTTTGTAACCCTCYTCTGGACTCTTCCAGCAGCTCCAGGTCCTTCTCATGTTGGGGCTCCAGGGCTGCTCCCAGCACTGCAGGTGGGGTCTCACAAGAGTGGAACAGAGAGGCAGAATCACCTCCCTGACCTGCTCCTCAGGCTGCCTGTGGTRCAGCCCAGGACATGCTGACTTTTTGGGCTGTCAGTGCACATTGCTGGGTCATTAAACAAGCCTTCCACCTAAAGGACAGCACAACATACAGCGTGATCTGTAGTGTCAGAGTCCTTCAGACTTCCTGCTCACCAAGGGCCCGGAGCAGTCTGTTGTGCACAGGATCATGGAGTTACAAGAACCCTTTAGGAACAGATTTACAGAGGACATGGAAAGCATCAAGAATGTTCACCCCTACTGAACCTGGGTTTCTTACCTCTGGAGAAACACTGCTGATCAATAACAAAAGTTCACTACAGGACCAAGWGGACACTTTTAAGGTTATGACTGAATGTCGGTATTTCCTGCCAAAATGTGTTAAAAATATTTTCACTGAGTAGATTTTCATTTGTACTAAGGCCATATATCAGAAAAGGAGSTCTCAGAACAATCATTTGATGTTGGCAGATTAATTCTCCATGAATAAATTAGCTCAAATTTATGGCCCTGGCATCACATGCGAGATTAGGCATCCACACAGTRTTGACAGGCTCATCAGAATTGCCTTGACAGTTTAAGTAACATCTTTTGTCAAACTTTGCACCTTTGCTCCTAACCCTGTTTCCCCGAAGTCAGCAGGAAATTCCTATCATGAATGCGAACATTTTGCTTTGCTGGGAATTTTTCTGTGACATTTTGTTATTTCTATTGGCTTTCATTTTTAAATGCTGAATTTTGTTTTGCTTTTATAACACATTTTTTCTTCCTGGAATTAGTTTGTCTCAGTTACAAAACAGTCCAAAGTTGAGTAATTCTTACTTTTTTTTTCATAATCGATATTTAATTATTTTTTTTGTGTCAGATATCTATTTTATGATGAAAATCTGGAAATGAAGACTGTAAAAACTCCATCAAATATATATTTTTGTTTTTCTTTTCCCAAAATTATTACAAAYATGAGGCACCCCACAGTTCACACCAAAAATTCAGACCATCAAGGCATTGGGACCTCATCCCCTCTAGCATTTAATCTACACAGGGATATCATCCCAGTTCTACCTAGGAAACACTGAGTGGTACCCAGGGTTCAAGGAAGCAATCTCACAGCTTTTTAAGTCTGTTCYAAATTTCCTGACAGTTCTTTTGCTAGTATTTCAACATACAGTATCAGAAATATTACATCCCTCTGAGAACAGTGAAAGCCTAAAGTCTGGCATGGAGCTTCTCAGAMCTCGCTCAAAGGAATTCCTGGATATATTTTTAATAAGTTAAGCCTATATATGATTTTACCAGATACAGTTTATTGAGTTTCTTATCTGTTCTAAGAAGTCAGGTTTTTTACCAAGCACATTATTTATGTCTTGTGTCACCACTCTATAAATTCTTTAGTAGACTCATAATTTAGGTACCAATGAGCGCTATCAACAACCATTTCTTGAACATCCCTTGCTTTTTCTGTGCCACACCAGTTTGTTTTCCTTTCCCTTGGAGATGGAAATAAAGAAGAGTAGCTTATTGCTCATGCTAGACAGAGATTTTGGTGAAGAGATCTCAAAATGCCCAAGTGTCAATTTATTCCTGCTGTCTTGTCACTCTTTGCAATTTACAGTAAGTCTATTGTTTTACAGTCACAAGTGTAAGTTCCTGTCAAGCTGCAGTCTCTCCTCTTGTTAATCAATGCAACTCATGCTGACTCTTCATGGGTGTCTGCCTTTGCTAGAAAGTGGATTATTACCCATCAGATCTTGATTACTGACCTAATTATTCCATTCAGCACAKGTAGCTCTGAGGGACAGGATAATGCTGTTGAATTCTACAAGTTCAAACCATTTTTTGTTGTAATACCACAGGAGTGCCAGACCAGGATGTCTTTGTGCTAATAATCATTGCACTCTGTGATGGGAACCCTTGTGCAATTTATCCTGATGATCTGCTTAYATCAGGAAAGAGATAAATTAGTATTTCTTAATAAAAAGTTCTAATCTGGKGGTTTGTAGATAGTCCCTTTTCCCAACTTGTCTGAGAAATTGCATGGATTCAGGATTTTCCCTGATTTTTCATTGGCACAATTATTTTATACTTGTAGAGGTAAAACTAAGGCAATCATAATTGAGCCAATATGTACTGATAAAAAAAATAAAAGATTAAGAACCACTCTTTAAGCATCCGCCTCAGCACAGACTCTAAGCATGTTCTTGGAGCAAAATACAGATGTARAAGTAATTTAACATCAAAAAACCCAAATCCATATTCAGTTACAATCCCTTRAAATTACCCTCTAATGTAAATCCAAACCCCAAACACCATTAATAACAATAAATTTTAATATTGATTGTTCCTTGAATTTGCCTAGAGAAATAAGATACTTTAGTTAGAGATTTTAAGGGTGTTCTAAGAGCGTTAATCAATATTTGCTTCTTTCTCAATATACTCTTCTAAAAGATAACCTTTACAATAGAAAGAGGTTTATCACTGAGAGATCCAAACATTAAAGGACTGAATACATGATCACTGCATTTTTTTCAGATATTCCTTCTCATATAGAAATGCTGAAATCCAACTCCAGACCAATGCACTTCAGTGTAAAGAGTAACACTGAATTATATAACACTCTATTATATACTCCAGAAAATAAAAAAAGCCTTGTGCTAGATGCCTGTCAGGAGCTGCTTTTACCAGTGAGGGGACATGTAAGTGGTGGTATTATCTATGGGTTCCCTGGGTTGCAATAGGGAGGAAGAATTAAAGCTCACATCAGTTAAGGTTTGCCTYCCATTTCAAAGATTTAAAGTGGTATTTGCAGTTTTCTTTATTGCTAAGGGATCTATTATTTGGAAATAGTATCTCCAAAAAAGATTTATCCTTTGTGGTGACAGTCACTGGCATGGAACAAATTTGCACTTAAGATACCAAAGGAACCCTGCTCAATTAAGCACAGCCCTAATTGTTAACGTTTATAATTTTTACTACAGCCATACCTATGAGGTCTCACCAACCTCATGATTTCCTTGGCATTTATAGAGAAACGGTCCCTTCTCTCACAATAGAGTTTTCTTATGCACAGCTGTACGTGGGCCAATATCGATACGCATTTTATTATCTGCATTGAAGTGCAGTCCTGAAGCAATAAATACCACTGCAATACAACTGTCTAAAATCCTCCACTTTTATTCCTCTGCCACTGTGTGGGAATAGGGATATTGAGGTTAACGACCATGTCTTGGTTTTTTCCTGAACTGATGATTTAAACTGGAGTGAACGGGCAAACATTTTCTGGGCTGGGGACTAAATGCCACACCTAACACACCCTTCCGTGGCAGTAAAAGAATTTCTTATTTAAAGCTGCCAACAAGTGCTGGGATCCACCCAGGGATGTGGGGCAGTGTGTGCCTGCTGGGAGTCATATGCTGCCCTAGAAGGAAGCAAATGTGGCAGGCCAGGAATTACCCTCCAGGTCACTGGGAATAGGTATCAGAACTGGGACTCAGGCTTAGTATTTCTTGCTTTGCAATCTCATCCTAGAATCAGCTCTGATCCTGCTGCACGTTTCATGGCACGTGTTGCCAGCAGGATTGCAGAAGGTGTCATGACAGTCTGAATTAAAACAGAATGCTGTCAGTTTTCATCGGGACACCTCAGTGATTGCCTTCATTTCGCTTAACACCTACAGGTCTATTTTCCAACTTCCTTCTTTTGTCTGCTWTCCCTACGGAGAGGATGCTCCCCATGCAATTAGATGCAATTAGCATTGTCAACATCAGCAACATCTTTACATTCCATAAAATCCCTGCAACACACAATGAAAGCTAAAATAATAGAAATACTGCTGCAGTGAAGAAGGAGCAAAGTCCTGTTTTACCAGCAAGTCAGTGGCAATTCTACTCGAGATTTTCTTCGTATTAGCAGATGGGGAGGTGGATCAGTGAGGGATGGGGAAAGTAATGAGACTTCCAGTGAGGAGAGAGAAGCTCTCTGATCTATAAACTGAGCAGAGGATCRTTTATCTGCTGTGCAGCCCTCCCAGTGTCTCCCCTCCAGCAAAGAGAAAACCTGCAGAAAAACCAGGAAAACCTGCAGAAAGCCTTTCTGACACCTCAGAAAATAGAAACAATTGTGGAAGCAAATAGATGAGGAGCCTTTGACAGTTCACAGAAACACTTGCAGTGCTGCCTGGATTTCCACCACTGTGTACTAATACACTGCATACTCAAGCTCTCTCCACCTCTGCCTCTCATCTTCTGCCCCCAGGCTTCACTTCACACCTGCCTCATTGCTTTGCTTTTAGCWGAGTCCCAGCTGAACAAGCAGAGCCTCTGTAAAATGTCCCAGAAGCTCTTCTCAAAGTGCACTGCCCTGCTCTGTGCACAAAGACTATCCTCGTGCTTCTATGAAGTCTGAAATGTGGACTCCTGACCTTTTCCCCACRAAGCTACCTCACACAGACCACACACTTTTAGGGTAAGAGCAGCTTATTCTCTGTGTCTGCAGTGTCTGAGATACCAGGGAGCTCTCCTTGGTTACTCGGCAATAAATGCAACTTTATTACTCACTAACAAATGAAACAGATAATAATGAACTTCTTCCCCAGAGACAAAATATCTGTTAAATCTACAAGGGGAAAAAATGAACAAGCTCATTTTAATATCTTTGTAAATAGAAAGACCTTCTTAATCAGCATGAAGCTTAAATGAGGTACTCGCTTAGCAGGAACACCTACACAGGAACTGATTTTCAGCAAATTGTCTGAGATGGCCCTCTACTCTGGATAATTTTCAAAGTGATTACTCCATCATGCCGGAGGCTGAGGAGTAGGACATTACAGGTACTAACAGGAACCAGTGTCCTCTATATTACAAGCTGTGACATTCAGATCAATTTTCACAATGTATCACATCTCACTTAGAGCTGCATTTGGGCTTCAAAGCCAACCCATTTCAGTACTCAGCTACACGGGGAAATTAACTGCTGTGGCTACAAAGCAGAAAAAATGCATGGCTATGGATAAATTGATACTATTCTACTGCATGCATTCTAATCTTAAATAAAGTCATTTTTATTCTGAAATAATATTTACTATGAAATTAAGACCAATGTAAAAATGGAAGTACAATTAATCTTTTATGGTTATATTGCTTTTCAAAGTGGAAAATGAAAATTCTTGCAGCATTGATTATTACCCTGCATTGCTACAGTGATCGATTAACCATTGATGTGTGYGTCAGCACTCACCTTGGCTGGTTCCAAGGTAGCCCCACTGCTCATTCATTTGGCAGCTTCTGCTTTTCACCACATTTTATTTTCAGCCTTCCTCCATGTAAGATTTTAATCTTAAGGGCCTTGGCTACATGGTCACTGTCCTCAAAGGAGAACTAGCACACTGCAACAAATCACTCCAGAAAATGAAATGCTTATTAAGGATGGGAATTGTTTGATCAAATGTAGATACTTCTGAGTATCTGACTTCTGAGCTGGCTRTCCTCATCTTCTTTGATAGCCAAAAGCCCTCACGTGAAGCTGGATTCCTCTCTTAATGTAGATATTGARAATAGGTCAGAGGAATTGTACCCTAAACATGCCAATTTCTCTCCACTGACTATCAAGGAAGATCAGAATAAGTAGCAGAAACAGAGACATTCACATATTCATACTTGTTTGTGTGTCTTGCTTGTATCACCTCTTTGGTGGSTTAGTTTCACTGCTGAATAACTGGCATGAAGTTATTTATTCTCCTCTGAAGAGCAAGTTTTATTTTTGTAGACAAGAAATATTACAGAAGTTAAATGCTTTTAAGAGATTATCTTTTCTGTTCTACTAAATGGGCTAAAATTAATTGTATCTAGCTAAAAGAAATTAATTTATTGAAATCGAAACTGAATTCCCCAAGGAATKATTTAAATGATATACATAAATTGTTGGTCTGGCAACCTTTCTCCCACAGCACATTTAGGTTGTTTCTCACATGTAAACACTGTACTGTAAGAACTGAGTAACTCCTGTTAAAATGGAACAAAGTTGAAAACCATATCTGAATCACTGGAATCACAAATGGAAGTCCGATGACCTTTTAGTCACTTCTGGTATAAAAAGGAAAGCCAGGTTTATGTTTGTGCCTTAAACTCTGCAGCCTGTAATAAAAAAGGGTACCAGGTTTGAGAAGTCTAGTTCATAATGAATACAGAAATAAGTTGTCACTCATCCTGTTGGGGACAGGCTTTTATTAGACAAAGGCAGCGTCACATCCCCAGGAGACCTCTGCTAGAGAGCCCCAGGAATATTCCTTTAATTTATATTTGAGATGACAGGYTGGTATTTCTGCACCACACTGAGCAGAACCACCTGCTTCAACCACATTGGGATCAGTCACTGCCTCTCTGTGCCCCTCCATCTTCCAGCACTCTTAACAAGAGTAACTGCATCTGACATTTCTAAGTTCTTCCAAGGAATAWCTAAAAAGCCAGTTGATTAAAGCGGCTCTAGAACTTCAGTATTATTTAATTAAGCATTATTTAACCAGCCCCCAAAAAGCAAAAAAGCACATAGAGCAAGAGARGACAGTAATGAAAAATTCCTGTGTTTTACATTTATTCTCCTTGTTYAGTTTTTTCTTTTTTAGTAAGTTCCCCTCTGTTTAGATGATTTTAGTTTGAAACAGCAGACTGTCTCCTGCTTCCAACATGCCCTCTCTACATCATTCTTACAAATTTCTTGTTATTGTTCACTCAAATCAGTCCCAGCCTCTTCCAGGTCAAGAAGACCTCGACACTRATTCCTGAAAACCACACAATTACAGTTCAATTATGGAACCTCTCAGGCCACACAGAGACTCACTACATAATACTGAGTACGGTTTACATCTACCCCTGTGTGAACTCTGCAGTAACTCCTCTTTGCAAACAAGCTCTGTGTTTTCTCCCTCACTGCCAGTTCTCAGCACTGCCTATGCAGCTGTGGTAATCCAGGACTGGACCCAAGAAATCAGTCCTGAGATTTGGAATGGGTTATTTTGTTCCAGGTGTCTCCTTTATTCCAGCATCCTACACAAATCACCCCACCTGAATTTACACTTTCACAAAGTTATGAAACAAGAGTAGTGACATTTCCCTGTTAAAAGAAACATATTMAAAACAAGTGCTGGTTTTCTGGAATGTATTATGCTGGAACAATCAGATCCTCACCCACTCCTGCGTTTTTTTCTGGTTAAGGCTGCAAACATCTTTAGAGGACTGAATAAAGGACAGATTGCAGCACTGAATAAACCTAATACCTAAACTACAAACAAAGCCCTCGAGCCTAAAGAAAGAAAAACTAAACYTCTGACAGTCCTAAAAAACACAATGAGAGAACACCACTTAACCTTTAGTTTTGACTACACCTGGGAAATTCCATCACCTCTGGGCCATTACAACTGTGCCGATTAGACCTGCTCTCAGCAGGTTACCCAGGATGGAGGATTAAAACAGTAGTGTCAGCTGATAGTTCATCACTTGTAGATGAACAAGTGGGACACTTTTAGATTTCCCAGTGGAGGATAGGCCCTCAAGGCTGCTTTGTGCCTTATCAGGAAGGAAGGGGAAAGAAAAAAAAACCTAAAAGCACTTTGCTCTGACAGCTACCTTCAGTGATACAGCACTTTACTCCCCAGCAGGAGGCTGAAACTTGTAAAACAGATTGCACTGTAAAAAATTCAACTGTCACTTGAAAATGCTGAAAATTAGACATTAATGCTGTGTTAGAGAAATCATGTATTTCTTTAGTACTGTATATACATCACATTTAAGTTAATCTCATTAGTCAGGTGGCTGAGAAATGAAAAGCTGGTTTTGAAATACTAAAATGCCTTCATTTGGAGGTGATTTTTAATGGACCAAAAAACAATCCATGTACACACACCCTTAGCAATCAATATTTAAACCTTTCAGGAGAAAAGAAAGCAATTCTCAATATTCTCCATTTATGAAAGTAGATCTCGATACTAGCACATCAAATGTAAGCAATTATTACTAATTTTGGTAATAGGCAGAATGACATGACTATTTTTTGAAGTTGTAAGATTTTTTGACAAGTTTTACTTTGGAAAAAAACTTTTTAAAAGAAAAAAAAATTATTTTCAACAAATTAAGATCAGAAATGAGGAGTACTTAATCAGTCCCTGTATAAATGAAACACATTTTAAAAAAATAATTTACATCCATATGACTACTTTCAGGTTGGTAGATTCCTTGTTAGACCCAAATTTGCTCAGTTCTTGTCTGCCTTCATATTGATGATTTCCCATGTCCTTCTGAATTCTTTATCTGACACCATAGTAATTTTAAAGACTAACTTTTGCTACCAACTGGATTGTGAATCTGAAGTTACGGGTTTTTTTTGGGCCAATTACTGTAGTTTCATTYCACTCTGAGCACCATGGGAGTCCTGTTCTGTAACTCTGGCCTCACAGGCATTAAAGTCAAACTCAGTCATTCATAATTAAGGGTAATGATTCTATCATGTTCCAAATCTCACAATATCTTTGTTTGACATGTTCAGTCAGGCTCACCAGTTAAGAGAAGTTTACTGCACTCAAAACAAGAGCTCTCCCAGAAGATTCCAACACACTGGGCAGCTCCTAAGACTCTGCAGCTCTGGCACCTTGTGCTGTGTGGTAGAGAATATTTTTCACCATCATGCTGGAGAAAATGCCAATCCCTCAGGAACAAGCAGTGGAAATGAGTAAGGACTTTGTGGTCAAATAATRGAACAAATCCCACAATCAAAACACACAAGAGGCAAGTGAGAAACTAGATGGACTCAAGATCTTTATCCATCACACTGGGGACAGGTTGGAGGAAACAGACCAAGGAATTCTTGTGGGTAGCCATCAAAGAATAAAGATTMTTGGGAAAATGGATTTGGGGAGCATGAGAAATTACTTTGTAACATTCAGTCCCATTTTCCCAGAAAACAATTAGACCCAGAGCTGCTTCTGTCTTAACAAAAGCAGTATGTGATTCTAGGGATAAATCAGGCAAGAACAGATTAATTCTCCACCCCCAAAGAACCTTTTTCCAATCTTCATCCTTAAACAGCATTGGGTGGCTTTCYTCATTCCCACCCCTCTCTCCTGGAAAAGTGTTCAGTCAAAGAGAAACTGCCAACATGTAAATTTATGCCAACTTCACATCCTTTGCATAAAAAGTAGTTCTGAATGTAAAAAGCTTGGTGATAATTTATAACATTGAACAACACTGAAATATTTGCTTTATCCTCCACTCTCAGTGTTTTTGGTTTTTTTTCTTTTACTTGTTACTCTTTGATAATTAAGTGTATTTTTTACATGTGAATGTGTAGTTCAGCCTGGCATCTTCTTCCTCTCTTGGGAGATGTGGCAGCAAGAAGGTGGCTATGGCATCTATTCTTGAGGTGGCATACATGAGGACCTCACTTTACTGTGCTGGATTCTCTACAAACCATTGTCAAACTCATAAACAACTGCCACCATGAACAAACACTTGGACATTTTTGGGATCAACTAGTCAAGCTATGGAATATTACAGCAATGGAATATCCTCACAGATGCAGATTATGGAAAAYTGGCAGAAAATAAACTTCTTAGACTGTCAGTGTAGATTCATGAAGGGATCACATGACACAATGGTCTACCACAAATTCAGATGGTTTGTTTGCTTAGAAGCAAATTAACCAATCGTGAAGTTGGGGAGAAGGGGGTGCTKCTTGTTTTTTTACTAAGAACATACAGCTAACAAAACCAGCTACCTTGTTTTTCCCCAGGCTCACACTCCACAGAACTCTCACACCGCTTTCCTGGGAAAATGGAGCTGTRCTGAAAAGTTAGAATTTACATCCTAGCATGGAAGTCAAATCAGTGCATCAGAGTGATAAGACCTAACACCAGTGAATAAGCTTCTGCAGTGATCTTATAAACCTGTCCTGTGGGCAAATTCTGCTCTACTTCCAGAAGTCTATTGTAACAGTACAGAATGTGGGAATTTGGAAACAAACCACAAGACTTGTGCCCTTATTTGCATGTTAATCCCTTCAATGCTTTTCCATGTCACAGCTATTTCACAGCTTGCAGATATTATTGTCAACCCTACTTCTAAGTGAAAGTTCAAGGCCTTTGCTTATGTGTGCTCTAATGTGGACTCTAATGTGGTAAATGACACTGGTTCTTTCCCCACAGTTAAGTTCTTTGGAAACACACTTTGAAGTGCCAAAAAAGGCACTGGYTCCAGATCTCTGTCAAATCACACCAAATTCTGTCACGGTGAAATAAAATAAATCAAAAATATTTTTCGCTGAACAGGGCAGAAATAATGTTCAAAGCTCCAAAATGCACATGAAATCRCATTTGTTAGCAGCCTTCTGATTACAGGCAAAAAGCAGGAATGTTTWGTTACATAACATAAGAGGCCTTAAAACTGTTTTCTTCCTTGAAGAACTTGAATAAGCAGGGAATAACTATGGGAGAAATGACAGTGTGCTGTGCTTCCCTTCTGCTCTTCTCTCAGCCCTTACTTGCTCGAGGAAATCTGGYTTGGCTATCCCGAGGGTCCTGGCCCCTCACTCACAGCATTAGCTCCAGAACCTCAGGTAAGGAAGATGCTGTGCCTTAATAACCTCAAAGGGCAGCACTCTTCTGTTTTTCAAGTCCCCAGGGTTTCATTAGAGGCTCTGCTAAATCAGGCTTGTATAGTCTGTCATTAACTGCAGAATTTAATTACWCTGATTTGCATTTAGGAAAGACTGAAGCTTGCTGAGTTGTTGCTGCGATCATGCTGTGTTCATCTTTTGCTCTGTTTTCTAAGGGGTTTTTTACAGTGCATAAAGGTCAGGGGGATAAACATTTTTAGTGCAAAGGCACTCCTGAAGATGCAGTGACACTGGGGACTTGGGTAAATGCTTACTGATAAGGGAACAGACGCAGCAACAACTGGAGTGCACCCACCCCACACATCAGAACAGCCAACAACAGCCTGGTATCCTCAAAAGAAATTATGAGAAGGGGAAGATGATCCACTGAGACTCTGAAATGCACCCAYGGGACATAGATTTGCAAACTGCTTATTTAAAATACACGAGTTCCCCATATCCATAATGTCATTGAGAAAACGCCTGCTGACTTCAACAASAGCTCTGCTAAGCTTGACACTTTCGGTAATCACATCTGTGTCGCTGAACTGCTGATCAAGCTTTTTGCTCTCTTTTAACTACATCACCCTGGATGAAGAATTGATAAAAAAACYATCCCAGATTGTTCTCTCACTGTTGGAGTTTCAGTGATCTTGCCTGCAGCATTAATATGGTTTATATTCAGAGTATTGACAAAAAGAAGTGATTTCCTTCAGAGTTCTTGCAATGTCAGGAGAGCAGGAACTGTTCTGCTGTAACTGGAAGTCTCTTTTCCCATCTTGCAGGGTCTCTACCACACTGACTTCCCACTTCAGTACCCGTACAACACCTCAGGTCTAAGAAGGCCTGTGAAAAACTCTTCCTATTCTCATTCTAAACACAGCCAAACACAATCACTCTGTGCCAAAAGAAAAAGACTGCAGCTAGTACGGAAATTAAATTTAGTCCAGATCATCCAGTAATGCATTATAACACAAATGATGGAGAGATAATGATCAAGACATGCATAAAAGTGTATCAGAGAGCACTTTAAAAGTTTAAGGCTTTATCTAAAAGAGCAAAAACCCATCTCGTAACTATGTCTTTTTTTCTTTTTGACTGGTGGATGGATTAATAAGGAGAACAATGTATTAGCAGCACTAATATGACATTTACTCTGTACTKTTCATTTATCTCACAGCTCTTTCGAATCCCAGTAAATGCTACACCTTCTGCCAATTTTTTTAAATGGAAGATTATAATTCCAAAACCCAAGACATTCAAGACAGCTCATAAATTTTTTCTCCAGTGCATCCCACTCCTTACTGGGCCTTATTTCCCAAAAATGCAGAGATCCTTCACCAAGAATCTTTAATGTGTTTTCTCAAACACTGGGAAAATKAAAGTTTCTTACAGAAATCACTCCTGCAATTCTTGCTTCCACACCATCMGAGTTTAAAAGATTGTATATCAGAACATAAAGAGAATTGTGCCTCACATTTTTTAAACATTTTTCATTAGAATTTCTCAACTGAACCTGCATCAAAAAGCTAATACAAAAATTCGGGAAATCTAAATTACTTCACTATCTTTGCACCCAAATAGCTAAACTCATGCTCAAAAACATTTCAATGTTTTTTATTAACAGGATACGAGGTCTACTGCAGAGACTGAGGGAAATTCTAAGATATGAAGAATTTGTGGGAATGTTTTCACTCTGAAATTGCTTTCAAGCACCTGGAATGCATTGCTAAGCACTGTATAGAAATGGTCCTGTTTCAACTGTTAGATTTCAATTWACATCAGAGAAAAATGCATTTGTGAAGTATTTATATACACAAAGAAGCATAACATTAACTGCACTGTGGAGATGTTATCACTTACAGCCACTGAGTGCCTCAGCTACAAATTAGAGGGTAATTAATTTAAAATAGTCCTGTACTAAAACACAGAATAGAGTAGTTAAAGGAAAAAGCTGTAACAGTTCCCATGGTAGAATCTGCTTTATAGACAGGACATGAATGTTACATCAATTTGCTAAATAATGAAAGTTTGGAACAGGTTGTAGGGTAGGGTTTGCCTTACACAAGACAGGGCCTCAAGCAAGATTTAGAGCCACAGCTTGACATTAATCCCAAATTTGTCTCAGCCCCACCCTGAGGTCCTGTTTCACCAAGAAAATTTCTATTGCCTGGATTCCTGACACAAAAAAAAGTGATGCCTGTAGCTTTTTTTTTACATGGTTACAGGCAATCACAAATGATTCGATAAATGCTTTGGAATAAGCACGAGAACACAAGTAATTTTGGGAGACCCACAATCCYCAAAGCTGGAAAAGGGCAGGGTTGGCCCAGTGCATCACCATTGTGTAAGACCTGGCCTGCACACGCTCGCCCACATGAGCATCCCTGCACATGACACCCTCCCCAGGGAGTTCAAGGCACAAAACACGGATTCAGATMGCTCATGCACTTAAACATTTGCAGGGTCAAAACCTTGACTTCCACCTAGGCCTCAGACGACGGAAATCATGTCTGCTCAGGGCCAAAATGTTTCAATTGCATATTTAACTTTTCCAGCAAGCACATTTTTTCTTATGGAATAGACCTTGGCTTCATATACATATAATGCATTTGTCCTTCCTAAATTTTTCTACATGTCTGTGCAGAAACCCATAGTGAGTTGGCAATTACAATCAAGAGATAACCTTTTACACAGAGAGAATTTAATTCTTCTCAAGCACTTAGGAAGACCCATGTGTTTATGCAATGTCTTTTCCTCCCATCCTATTTACTAAAATATTAACGTAAGTTTATTGCAGGTTRTTTGAGGTTTTTCGGGCAACCACATTTTTTTCTGTGCTATTTCAATGACATTCAAGAGAAACAGTCATTCACACCAGACATTTTCAAATGTCTAGGTAAATTCTTACAGTTATTAAGTTATTCGTCATGTTTAAAAACATTATTTTAAATGTAAAAAATATTCAATTTAATTTTGAAAATAATAAAGAGGATTAGTGGTGAAGGATTTCTTTACAGCAGCAAAATCCTGTGGATTTCATGGCAATCATGAAGTACTGCATGATTTCCCACAGTCTTCCCCATTGACTCCTTTTGTTTCTTTATTCCCCCAGGAAATAGCAACCTGTGACTGCAATAAAGTAAATCAACAATTGTGCATTATTTCATTATTGTGTTGCTATTAATATTTTTCACCTTTTACTGATGAAGAGAGACTTCCTGYAGTAAAAGTCTGTGCATAAATCATAGAATGATTTGTGTTGGGAGGACCCTAAGGAACATCTGGTTCCAACCCCTCTGCCATGGGCAGGGACACCTTTCCCTAGACCAGGTTGCTCAGAGCTCTGTCCAACCTGGCCTTGAGCATTTCCAGAGATTGGACACCCACAGATTCTCKGGGAAACCTGTTCCAGTGTCTCACCATCCTTACAGGAAAAAATTTCTTTMCAACATCCAATCTAAACCTGCACTTTTCCAGTTTAAATCCATTTCTTCTTCTCTCATCACTAYATGCCCTTGTCAAAAGTCCCCCTCCTGTCAYGTAACCCTGGCACCRGAAGGACCTCTAAGGTCTCCCYAGAGCTTTCTCTTCTCCARGWTGRACYATCCCAACTYTCYCAGYCTGTCTTCTCARGAGTGGTGCTCCAGCCCTCTGAGCTCCTCTGTGGCTYCCTCTGAACACCAACAGCTGCCTGTCTCTTTAGTGCTGGGGACCCAAGCTGAGAGCAATACTCCAGTTGACACCTCACAAAATACTGATTGCTGCAAAGCACACCACTGTTCTCACAGAAAACCAAAAAATAGCTTTAAAAGGCCCCTAATAAAAGACAAGCAACTTCAATTATTAAAAATAAGAAAAAGAGAGTTTACAGCCTGCTTCTGCTGCCTGTAATAAAGCTGCTATCTGTAAGCTGCTTCCTGCAAACAAGTCCTTATAGAGCCAGGACTCAAACTTGCAGAATGATTGTATCACCCAGACTGATATTAATTCTGAAGAAAAATCGTGAGTGCTGAATTATTAAGGAAGACTGTCACTGAAGTTTTCATTGAACATCTGTATCCTGAAGGCGTATAAATGTCACAAAAAGCCACAGCACTTTGGCTCTGATTCAAGGCAATTCTCAACCAGTCAATCAAGCTACCTCTGTATTTAAAGCCAAGTATGTGCAGTGTTTCCKGCTAAATCCAGCCTCAGATTCCCATTTCTCTTCATGAATCTTTGACTATCATGTTTCTAAGCAGAACTGATGTCTTAAGTTGCACAGAAAATATTTCTAGACCTCAACACAACCTGTTTCGTCTATACAGTGGGAAAATTACTACATATTAAACTGAGAATTCATAGTCCAYTTACTGTTCCATGCCAATTCCTCTGGTGAACTGCTGGTGCCCTTGTTCATTATAAGTTTAAACACTTTCAAAGTATAGCATTAAACAGCAAATAAAGGTTTTCTTGATAAAGGCTAAAGACCTGTTTACCCTGAGATTCGTGGAATGCTATATGTAAATTTACTTTGTAGATGGACAAGTTACGCCACATTAAGTATCTGCAAAGATAGCCCCATATGGAATTAAAATGACTTAAATTTAATTTTGCTTAATCCACTTAATGAGTAAAATAAACAAAATGAAATGAAGGCTACTTTAATTCTGAAGGAGAATTCTGTGTGGCCTAAATAGCCAACTGCAACTTTTTGGTAAATTCTTAGAATCACAGAATGGCTTGTGTTGGAAGGGAACTTAAACATCATAGAGTTCCAACCTCCCTGCTATGTGCAGGGACACTTTGCACTATCCAGATCTAGTGCTCAGAGATCCATCCAACCTTCCCTTGAACACTTCCAGGGACAGGGCATACACAGCTTCCCAGATGAACTTCGCTTAGAATATCTCCAAGTGGATGATCTCTGGCAGTGCCCAACAGAAATAACAAGAGGCAGGTGGTCTTCTATAAATATTTCTCCTCATTTGCAACATGCTGATATGGAACAAGGCAGAGAATAGCAGTGCTGTGTTTTCATTCTGGCTCCTGCATGGCCAACTCTGGCCATATTTTAAGAAGATGCTGTTCYGGTCATACCTTTGGAGGAATCCTCTCTACAGTTCCCTGCACGCAGGATTCCATTGCAATCAAATCAATCATATCAAATGAATAACCCCGAAGAGGGTTGAGGTCTGGGGGCTACAAACCAGGGAGTGGGGCATGCACTGGTCCAGCCCTGGGCTGAGCTCACCCTCAGCCTTCCTCGCTCAGCACCGCGGACAGCTCCCGATCCCACAYTGCCCACTCCTTCCCGCAGGATTTYAAGCCTCCYCAAAAGCTCCTCCAAATAAATGCCTTTGAATCCATATCGAGGGGGTAAGGTAGCACAGCACAGATCGTTCTGAAAGTGCAGTGTTCAGGCTGGGCTTTTCCAGGCCACTTGGAGGATTATTCTATTTCCAGAGAACCAGGAATTCAAATCTCATCAAGGCTTTTGGAAAACGTTCCACTAAGCAGCAACTGTTATCCTTTAAAAAGGATGCTCATCCTTCAAAGCTCATCACTCAAAGCTCACTTAAGTAATGAGTTGACTCTGTAATTCCAAATGTCTGAGGCCTGAAGGGAACCACAGCTGAACTACAGCCTTGGGGTCCTTTCTTGTTTCTGAGAAAGAAATCCTTGTAATATTCTACCTGGATGCAGAAGCACCTTCTGGTATGCCCTGATGTCAGTTCAATATACTCAGAATTAGGTGGGTTTATTCTTAACTTCTAAAGGCATTGTTTGTGCATGCATAGTGAATACAAATACTATTTCTCCACAAAAACAGTCAGCACACCTGCTTTTGTACAGGAGCAGATTGCTGACATYTTGGTGTAAGTGCTGAGCTGGACTTAAAATAGGCAAGCAGAGCAGTGAAATGGTGCAAAAAATCAGTACTTTTTTATAGCATCCATCCTCCAAGGATCTCTAAATGCCTTTAAAGTTACTCCTCGGCAAGCTGAGCAATAATCCCATGTGATAGACAAAAGTCAAACTGCCCMCTTTACAAATGGCTGAACACAGATACAATGAGGCCCATCAGAGAAAAATTGCATAAATACAGGGCTTTTTCACACCAAAGTAGCTGCAAATCCCTGGCACAAATGTTTTACAGAGTAGCAATATGCCTTACTCTTCAAAGCAGGGTCATACTGCACCAGCAGCCAGCTGTATACTGARCCAAGAGACCACATCTACCCTCAGCGTTGGTGCAGAATACTCTCATCTCCAAATCAGGCAAAATAAATACCCCCTCCACACTTGTCTTACGGGCAAGCAGTCAGTTTAATACATAGGAAAAGGAAGAAGGACATGGTATTGTCATCTCAGAGGTAAATAGAAAATTCAGATCCAGAAAGACATGCTAAGATGAAAAAAACCATAGAAAACCCTATACTGCCTTCTACCACTTTTGCCATCTCACAAAATCAAGACACAACATTAATTTTGTTCAAGTTTGCAAGTCTATAACAGTAATGCCTGTAGTAGCTGTTTTGGCACAAGTATTAATASTTCACCTTTAGAAAGGTTTGAAAAATCAATATACTGTGAGTTTTCACTAGAGAGAGTAATTAAAAAAAAATACAAACACCCAAACCTTCAAATGAAGTGATTCTTTTATATAATTTTCCCAGTGACTGTCTGAAGTTTAATTGCTCTAACTTTTAGCAATGAATAATAGCCACATGTACAACAATCTGATTAGAGAGCAGAGATTCCATTTGTTATAATTAAAAATTGTGTTCAATGCCTTTCACTTCACTGGTCATTTGGTTGGAAAATTCAGAGTTATTTATGAAAGTGATAATCAGTGTCATTTACAGATCACTCCACCACACTCACAGCCCCACAAGTCTCTGCTGTGCAGTGCTGGGGCAGACTAAATGTAAAGAAAACAAAAACCTTCTCTGCAACAAAACCATCRTCTAGTCTATTTGGGTCAGCTTGCTAATAACCATGAATTCTTGTCATTACAACAGAGATGRCTGCAGATAGCATGGCTAGAAACACAAGGTCCTTATGCACTGCAGCTTGGAGATGAACAATCAGTTCTGATCTTTAAAAAAGCCACATGACCCCATTCTCAATAGCAGTTGGCACCCAAACTTCAGGATAGAGTGTACAGAAATATACACCAACCTTGACAACAGCTAAATCCAGTGCTTTGGATTCAATATTTATCAATTGCATTTTGCAAAAATATGTACTGAAGTGCTCCTGGCCACACTGCTGAGTGAAAAAAAAAAAACCAGTAAGAAATAGGAACACCGGAGTATAACATCCAGATTCTGTCCTGGTRAAGTTCAAAAGACTGTCTCTCCCAGCAAAATAAACCCATGACCTATATATACACCATAAAACTGTAATGGTACGGAGAGAGAAACCATGGAGGAGGGCATGACTTTCATCCCATAGTACATTTGTGATGACAGAAAAGGCCKGAAGGAAGGAGAGGCTGGAAGCTGGATCTTCCATAAAGTGGAGAAAAACAATAGGGTTAGGACTACAGCGAAAGACTTTGTTACTGATGTTTTCACACAGTTAAGYTAGACAATGATCCAGAAGCAACACAGTCCATCTAACGAGTAACAACACTACAAGAACTGAAATAGTATTTAAACAACTAACCCTTTGCAAATTAGCTCTGAGAAACTGATTGAGTGCTACGCTTCAGCACTTTTCTTCCTTTTTTTACTTCCTTCTAAAGGAGCTCACATGACCTATAGCATAAACTTTGAGGGCTCTCCTTTATGAAAAAACAGCAAATCTCCAGGACAGCTTTGGTGAACAACTCTATTTGGGGTCAGTTGGCACCATTCTTGTAGAGCACCATTAGGCACCCTGAGAAACTGGGATGTCTCACCACAAACACACACCCCACCCCACCACCCAGGCAAATCTGCTGTGGAGTAAGGATTACCCCAAGAGACAGCATTTCTCTGGGAGCTGTTTGTCTAAAGCTAACACATACATCTCAGCAGGTTTAACAAGGCAAACAGGGACACAACAGACTGTATTTAGGACAAGTGAACAGAGTGGGGATGGTGATCAAGGTCAAGTTTAAATGTAGTGTCAGGGCRTGACGGCAGCTCTGGTAGATCTATCCAAGCAGGTCTGGGGTGATACTAGATTAGTCATAGGAACATGGTGCTCAGAGCAGCTGCCTGACCCAGATTCACTGCCACTGACTGGCTACTTTAAAACAGGATGAASAGTGCCTTGATGTGCAGTGTTTTCACTTTGGGCATCATTTCCCTCTCTGTGCTCATCCTCAAAGACACAACTGCACAACTGCCTCCATGACATGGATAGAAAACCAAGATTCAAATGGGTGGTACTGATACCAGAGGGAATACTCCAGATGGGATTTGGATCCATATCCATCTAGGATAAGAAATGTCAGAAAGTTTTGTCCATTTGGAGACCTTGAATGATGTCAGAAAGTTTTGTCCATTTGGAGACCCTGTAATGGTCTGCTTGAAAGCAACCCATGGTGCCAAGGACTTTAGACATGCCTGCAGCACTCATCAGTGCACTCCTGGTAATGAGTGACTTTGAAAGGATGTTTTTAAAAGGAATATTCATGGTTGCAAAGGAGCTATCACGTTCTTATTGTAAAAGCTGTAATGACTCTCTGGGGTCTCAACACAAAGAAAGCTACATACACCCATTACAGATCCCAAACAGCAGCTCTCTTTCTGATGAAGACAGAGAAACAAGACACCCCTCAATAACCTGCCATACTGTAGAGAGTTCTCATCTAAATCCTGCTCACTTTATCCCTACCAACAAYCTGAAAGGAATTGAATCAGGCTAGAAACACCATGCTGCATATGAAAGAGGTTGAATGCAGATTGTGGTCTTGCATAAGCAAAGGATGAATTAAAAACAGACTAATAGCTTGTTTCTAAGCATGCTTTTTTCAGTCCATTCAATTTACAATACATTTTTAATGGCATTGACAGGCTGTAGACGGATGGGGAAATTATGTGCTAAAAAGTAAAACCGAGGTGAGAAAAGGAAATTAAATCTCAATTTAGCAGAAAAATTATTTCAATATTTGTTTTCCTTCTAAAGTGACAAAAAACAAGGACTGTTGGAACTTCCCAGTAAACAAAATTTAAGTTCCCATCAATCAAACTCTCATTTTATTAAAACTAAAATAATTAATTTTCCACATATTATTTATATTACATAAAAGCAAACAACCACCAAGGATTACATTTCAAAAATTTCAGATACCAGACTTTGACAGAGTACTCTAATTTGTCTTTTTCTARACACTGCATTATCAAAACCATAGCGTTCCTATGTGAGGTTAATGGCAAAAACACAAAAAGAAATATTTGATCTGAAAACTAGACTCCACTATCTGCCAGAATTTTCTCATCAACTGAAATATTATCTATTTGCTAACACATMAGATAGTGTCTGATCCAGTAAAAAAAGTTAAGTTTCTGTGCACTGTGACAAATTCTGCTTATATTCATAATAAAACCCTAGCTCAGCCACAAACATGGACATTAATAGAAGGCATTATCCTCAGTAATTTAGCAYAAATCTGTTCTACAAGTGTAGCCTAACAGGTATTGCACAGATTTACAGATTCCTATTATCCCTTATTGAACACTGTATCTTCAATAGATCAATGGCATTTRTATCATTTAATGTCATCCTAATTATAGACAAGTACTTAAATGTAGCACAGTAAGACACAGTTCAGGTACAAAAAAATACAGATGGATGCTATGGGGGTTTAAAATACCACAGTCAAAATTTAGAAAGAATGGGAATGGAAGGGATTATCACCCCTATTTTACAAATGGGGAATGGAGGGCAAGCCCAGTGAGAAGCTCCAGGCAGGACGTGGTTTCCACAGAAGGTGGCAGAGCTGCTATCCCTGTGCATGGCAGCAGCATGAGATTTGTCCAAGGTCACRCAGGAAATCAGTATCATATTCCCTCTAAATTCAAATCTGTTGTGTGCCAATCCAAGTGTGTYCATTGCAGGACAGTGCTTCTCCTCAGAAACCATGAGACATGTCAAAGACTCCATGAATTCATGGAGATAAGCTGAAGMTACCACAATGGCTCCTGCTCAGCAGAGATTGCACCTATTGGCATTTAAACATGGGGATTCCTTTAAATTTCWTTTTTTATGACTAGAAGAAACACAGTGCCCACTGGTTAAATATCTCACCCCCTCAATCCCATGCAAAGGCCCTACAGTTCAACAAATCACAGTTGTCTTGCACATCCTGGAGCCTCCAGTAGTCAGGAAACTTTTAAAGCCATTTGACTCCAAGCAGCTTTGCCAGGCAAACAAAATGGGAACAGTGAAATGTTACCACACTCCTCAATCACGGTGGACATCAAGGGCAACACACACAGTGAGAAGAAAACTGTGTAGGCTATGGGGCTCCAGTGACACATTCATATAAAAGATTTACTGTTCAGATTAACACGCTGAATTTTGATCAGTTACTTTGCATTTCATTACCATAGGTTAGTCCTTACTCTCGTTTATAGTCAAATCTCCAGACTTACTTTTCTCYCCATGGCAGGACACATTTGCATTAACAACTTTTTAAGTTGCTCCACATCATAGCAATGTGGCACAGGATTTTCAGTTAGATTGTATGGCATGTACTTCCACTCCAGCACAGCATGCACGGAACTCCATCAATATTCTTTYGCTTYTCACCCCAGTCTGTCCTTGCTGTTSTTYAYTGTTAATGCSTTTCTTCTCATTATGAAGTTGCTTCTCTACAGAACCACTGATACCATTTTTGCCTCTCCTCACACCTTCAGCATGCRTTCGTACTCCTTGGAAAGTGTTTTACAAACATTACCTTTGTTTAGGACTTTCACCAATAATAATTCTCTCTGCCTCACACTCTCCTGTCCTCTCACAGATGTGTGCACTCCATTTTACTCATGACACAGAATCTCAAGTGGACTTTCTTGCTGAAGGTGCTCTCTCTCGCCTCGTACCATAAAGTGTCTCCCTGTACCTCCTCTTCACCCTTGCTGGTTTTACTCTCATGATTTACAGCATTTACAACCAGCCTTTCCAAAACTAATGTCCTATTTACCCACAGAAATGACACAGCTTGGATAATTTCCCTTTAGAAGGACTCTTAAGAATGGAAAAGTACTAAAGCTGAAATGGGAGTCAATTAATAAAGAATTAAAGGATAGCAGTATAATTAATTTAGTACATAAAGATTTCTGGAAAATAGGTCCCGTCAAACAAATCCAATTTCATTTCTTGACAAAATTACAGCTTTGATTKATAAAGGTAATGGTGTAGGCATGACAGACATTTGGAAATGCACTTGGCTTCATTATTTGAACACATTCCATTACTGGATTTCGACAACCCCCAGCCACCCTGCTCTCATCTTTTCCAGTCACATCTTTCAGTGTGAGTGCCATCACACAGCTGGGGAGGTCAGGAGATGTGACCTTCTCCCATTCCCATATCCTGTGTGACCCACCACAACATACAGATCCTCGTTGTTASCATGCAGCAAATGACCAACACTTATCCCTGAGCATGTGTGAAAAGAGGATAACAAGCTCCAGGGCAATACCTCATGAAAGAGAATGGCATTTATGAGCAAAATTTGAATATGCTGGTTTTATCCACTCATTCTCTCAGAGTTCATCCATTCCACTGTCAAGTGCACCATGATTTCTGTTCAGGTGGTCTGGCTGAGATGATTTGCATGTGCCGCAGCAGACTAAGGATATCAACTATTAAGTTCTCATAACAACACTTGTTTTTTCTTGACTGGTAATGACAAGTTAGATTTTTGGAAGAACATTTATAATTTTTACAAGCCAACAGTTGAGAACAGGTGGGCCTTCACTTCCAAATCTTGCCTACTTGAGGCTGCAGTTCAATACTTGATTTTGCTGATTTGGAATATGACTGGAAAAATAAACAATTGTTTGTCTGGCGTAGCTCCCTGTTGGCATACCAGGAGAAAGAATTGTGATCACACACATAATGTACTAGTACCTTGTGGCCTTTCAGTGKCCTTAGAAAGTGAGTCCTGTGCTGGAGAGATGCCTGTACTGCAGTTTTTGTCAGAGCTCAGGCCTTCTGGGCTTGACTGCACAGMACATTCCTCAGTTTTATTGCTGGGAACAATATTATTTCTTACCAGCAYAGGACATCCTTCTCACACTTAATTCGCTGTTTTTTCCAGTGTTTACAGAAAAAATATTTGCATCTGTATTTCATTCATACCAATGTTAATATTTCTGCTACAAGTCTCTACATGTTTAGTTCCATGAGAGGAAAACCAGATTACTACGAGAAATCTTCAAAAGGAGAAAGCAAAAGATACAGAGCCCAGCAGAGTGGATGTGCCAGTCTGACACATWTACAAGGCACATTTACAAGGCACAWGAGAAATAAATGAATTCACTTCTCAAATAGAAAATGTGTTTACTGGGCTTAGCTTGTGTGATCCAATGGACTCGCCTAGCCTCAAGCAGAATTTCTCCAGTGTACACCAATAATGAAAACACTGTGCTGATGTTACTTTATACAGCTGGGAACCAGACTGCATCCTCCAATCCAACACATCCTATGAGATGCAAGTTCTCGATGTGCCTGTGCATGAATTCACCAACTGCAACATTCCTTAACATACAGACTCTACCCACAAGTGGGCTGCATGTGWCCTGACGGGAAATTTGACTTGCTCTTTATTTCACTCCAGGAACCAGGATTTGAGCATCTGTGTTTCACAGGTGGCAATTCACCTTCAAGCTGCTTTCCAAGYAATGCTGCCAGCTCCCTCCAAAAGGCACAGTTCACAAAGACAGCCCATGCAGAGCCTGCCCACAGAGATGGTRCACACCTAGGACACATCTCCCTCCTACTCTGCTCCAGCCTCGTCTCAGACAGCCTTGTAGCCACAATCCCTGCATGCAACAAACACATTCACACATCACAGAACAAAAACATCTTTCCCTACTGAATCCTATTATTCAAGCTGAAAAAAACCCATGGAAATTACTTCAATTCCAGTAACAACTAAGCCATTTGGAGAGACATGAGGTTCCTGCCAAGTGATGAGCAACATGGACTCATCAGTCACCTCCAGAGAGTGCCTGAGTGGTCACAAGCTGGTTCAAGGCAATTTCTTATGCAGCTGGAGCTCTGCTCCTCCTACAGCACCCAACGATGAGTGAGCAGGCAATGAATGTTAGCAGCCATCAATAACTATCAATTTAGGATCGATTCAAACTGCGGTTGAAGATCRAAAACTTCCCCTTACACAAATGCAAAATGCCCCAATCCTTCCAATTCTTTCCATTGTTCTGCCTTTCTGCAGTCACATCTATTCACAATGTGTCTTCTTCACTACAGCAGGGAGCAGAGAGCTCAGGAGAGCATGACAGCCATTTGTCACCAYTCTGCAGATCAGCCCACTTTGTCTCAATGTTTTCAGTCATGGCACTGCTAATATGCAMTGCCTCACACTAGGATGCAACTCCTTAAAAAAAACTTAAGGGGTTAGGCTAAAACCAAACAAACAACATACCTGAATGTGAAACCTAACTGGGGAACTCTCCAGAAAGCAGAAATTCAAACAGTATAGATGGCAATAGAACCGTATAAACGGCAAAAAATAGGAGAAACCAAGGCAGCCTGTCTCTGAAAATACTGGAAAGCTGAATTTTGTGCCACTGATTCCAGGTAAAATGATTATACTCCTCCTCACCTATTTAGTATCTCCCTAAAAGTGTGCACTTTTTCTCCTCATTTTAATCCATCAGAAGACCAGAATAGATAATGTGATGCTCACTGCTACATTTTTACACTTTGGCAAGTTGCTTCTAGGCATTCTGTAGGGTAATTTTCTTTTCTTCATTTGGTAAATAATAACTCCCTTATTTCTACAGTAACCCCCTTATTATTCCATAGATGGATTTCCATGACTCCATCTCATCTTGCTTGCTTTATTGAATAGATGAATAGACCACCTTTGACTTCACATAATTTTGCCTTTTCTTGCAAGTCTCTTAAGCATCAAGATCTTTTTTTTTTTTTTTTGCCTCCTTGACTGAATTAGAATTCTTTTGATTCCAATTTTTTTTATTTTTATTGTAGACACAGGCATGACAGACTCTAACATCACAAAGAAACCTGTAAGGACATTATATTTTATGAAAAATACCTGCAATTYATACTTACAGCCAGCTTCAAATCTTAAACACTCCACATCACAACCAGGTGAGGTTTAAGGACAAATACATGCATAATGCATGAAAGCATAACCATTATTGGTAGCTCTGCAGAATAAATATACCTTGGTAGACACTGTGCATTTGAAGGATGTACCATATTCATGCTAGCAATATAGAGCCAAATTWGTATTTATGGGGTACTTGCAATCCATTCAATTCTGTTTCCATTTGAAGAACACACCGGTGAAATACAGTGTAATATTCAGTTTCAGTCACCAGCACAAGATGCACCACTCGAAGCAGAGCTCCCGATAGCCAGAGAGAACAGAAGAGCTGATGACTGCACTGAGTCCACCAGGGATCTTGTTATGCCAATCTAATTAACCTGGAAAATGCTCAGCTAGCACCATGCTCTGGGCTCGCACACAGATGGAAAATGGGCTGTTCAACCATTGTGTGTGCAAGGCAGGCTTCTCATAACTCCCAAGTCAGCAGAAACATTTAAGCATATGCTTACCATTAATGTTAAACAGGTGCTTAAGTACGCTGCTGAACAGGGAACATAACAAGGAGCACGCCTCTGGAGGACGTGATTTTTGCTTTAATTGCTGTTGCATAGGATTTATTTGCTACCCTTAGATATTACCAACAGCCTCCTTTCCCTACCAAGACTGCAGTTCTGTTAAAAATTGACTAGGAAAATTGCAAGAGATGCTCGCTTTATTTAAAACAACAACAACAACAACAAAACAAGGTGTGTCTGTAAAACCCAAGATACTGGAACAAAGAGAAGCACACTTCATTTTAAAAATTCCTAGAATCTTTTACAGATTTTGATTCCTACAAGAATGTCTAAATCCTACCAAATAGGACCTTCCTTAACAATGTTTTTAACCTATTACAAACGTTGATGCATATGGTTAATGCAAATGAAATAAAATGCACAGAGAATAACATCAAATCAACAGAGAATATAACATGAACTTCTCTTCCCTTAGAAAAACTCTCAAATAGTGAGATCAGGAAAGGCTCAGTCATACCAATATGAGCTACAATTAATTTCTGAGTTACTGCTCTTCCCACAGCATTTTATACATCCTTCATGTAGACCACGGATCCAGTTTTTAACAGAGTCAATAAACTCAGAGCTCATGAATAGTCATACTCCTGCATTACAATCACTTGCTTTACAAACTAGATCTTCCTAAGTGGTGCTTTCAGCCCCCTCACAGCTGGATGAGAAGGCATTATTATGAGCATATTTTTTACATCCTTATAATTAGGCACTAGAAAAAAAGCAATACAAGCTTATTTCTAGTTTACTTTGGTTATATCATATGCTGCAGAAGAACTACTCAGTATTTACAGAAAACACGCCAAGCTATAATTTTAATTTTTCTCCGCGTTTTTAATAACATCAGTCCCAAATGATAAACAAATAAAAATGTTTCATTTTCAGCATGTTTTCCAGTTTAACATCATCAGTGAAAACAAACATAAGCAGAAGTGAAGGCATGCAATATGCTCTGGGGAACAGCTGATGGAGGAGATCATGGGRCTCTCCATGGGGGAGAACTTATAAAATGATATGAAGTAAAAAATACAGAGTGCTTGTCTTAATCACCTCACTCTGCTTTTCTTTTGTTTGCCTTCTTAACATACAGTTYATTTTCTCTTTTTTTTCTTGTCAACTACAGTATATTTCACTGTTGTTATCTTTTAAAAATTGAACATGGTGGGGTTAGGTGTTGAGATTCAGATCTGAAAGCACCTGAGCCTCAGACAAAATTCTTACTCATTTCAGCAGGAGTAGTAAACCCATTAAGTTTGGCAAAAGTTTTGCTTGAGTAAGTGCTGAATAATGACTACAGAATGAGGCTATGCAATATGTGACTGGAATTCATGCCAAGTCTGTCTACACATGCCTGAGTTGACAAAATCTTCAGGCCAGTATTCCCTGTAACTTGAGAGGGATTTTCCACAGCATTGACCACTCTGTTTACCACCAGTGCTTGACCTGGGCATGCAATGCTCACCAGTGCAGCTCATCCCACTGTCTTGAACTGTTGGTTTTCTCGTACYTGCTTTGATTGGACTTTTGTGTGCATGTCAGGATAACCCCTTAAGTCATTATTCCACAATAATTAGGGATAAGATGGTGGAAATACCCTCTATGATAGAGGCCTTGTCACAAACAAACTGCTGAATGAACTGAATTTCTGCAATTCTTCTACTGTACCTTGTAAGTGTGCAACTTGGGAACCACCTAGTTACAGCTGAGGGTTGGACTCAGATACAGTTACAAATATAATAATTTTCCCCCTGATCAAGACAATTCCATTGCTTCTGTTCCACTTCTTCACTTCTAAAGCAATGAAGAGGATATTRCTGGGCATACAGAATCCACAGTGAAAATTCTGTGTTCAAAAACCACCTGCAAGGCCCACAATTCTTCCCAGAGCATAGCATAAACATTACAACACAGGTACTCCAGGAATTCCAGGACCTCACCAATACCTCCACAGCTGCACAAAGCCAGTTTTTGCAAAAGCAGTATTTTTGACTTAAACTTGATAATCCACTTCAAGGACAACAGGACACCACAARTGCAAACTTTGCTTGCTACAATGCAAGGGCTGTTTGCTACAGCATCCTTAAGAGGATAGAAAATCATCCATGCAATCTACAGGTGAATGCATGCTACAGCTGGCTCCCAGTTCTCAGTATATTGTAAGCATTCAGAGTCTAATGGTTTAGATTTATTTTTAAAATTGCATTCTCAACTGCAGCCTTTTCAAAAGGACTGAATGCTATGGGAACTTGCTAAATGCAATGCTCTATTGGGAAGGAATGCCAAGCTTACTAAGTGACAGCATTATGCATTAGTGGATTACATGAGATTTAGAGTACATAAAACAATTTAATAAATGGGCTTTGCTTGTTAATCTCACGTGAGTCCCTGTGTAGTACAATAYTATACAGACAGCACACATGCAAACACAGACCTAGAAGAATAAATCCTCGTATTGCACTTGTGATGGCATTAAACCGTTTGGATTAAATAATTTTAAAGCCAAAGGTGAATTACAATGTTTTAGGGAGCTCAATGTGTACGTACAAACCATGAA
Source organism: Malurus melanocephalus (assembly GCF_030028575.1). Classification (NCBI taxonomy): domain Eukaryota; kingdom Metazoa; phylum Chordata; class Aves; order Passeriformes; family Maluridae; genus Malurus; species Malurus melanocephalus. The sequence continues at coordinate 276,224 of NW_026623284.1, forward strand.
CCAACAGATTTCTGCTACAAGATGGCATCYTGCTGAGATGGAGTTCCTCTCCTGCTACAGCTGGGCTGTGCTGCTGGGAGACTGGACCTGCTTCTGCACAAACATGCAGGACCTGGGAAGAGCAAAGCTCCAAATGTCAGCTCATGTATCCCCACACACTGCTGCAGATGTAGCCAACAAACCCTGGGCAGATGGGCAGAGTAGTTCTTGTCTGACATAACAGCAGAGGCTGGATAGGGTGCTGGATGCCCTGGAAYAGATGATTAAAGATGCCCTGGAATATCTATGACTGTGCTTAAAAAACAGACTCATCACTTAAATATCTGCAGGGCAGGAGTTTATGGCTCAGATTGTACCCATAATTCCTTGAGTCAATGGAGAAAAGCTGGCATTTAAGAGTGCAGGTACTCTGGCCCATTTTACACCTGCATGAAGATGGGATGAATCATGTCCCAGACTCCACTGGCTAATTTGTAGAGAGAGCCCAGGCTGACTAACTTAGATATAAATGTCTCTACTGCAGAAGCCAGTGTTTAGTCAGAGAAATCCTATGCCCATCTCACTCTAATGAAGAACTACTGCACTCCCACAGAGACTGCTCAGCAGTTCATCACCTTCACTGTAAAAACTGGGCACTTTATCTTCCAGTTTGGAATGCTCTGGCTCCAACTTCCAGCTTTGAATCTTGTTTTGYCTTTGTCAGCTGCATTAAAGAGCCTGCTGGTACTAAGGTTTCTGTACCAACCAGAGGTGTTCTTGGGCACGATTCTCTATTCCCTTCCCATTTTCACAGTCAGTTAGGCCAATACTGAGAGAGTGCAAAGCCCTGCCAAGAAATGAGACCTCTGRGATATACAAGAGTGACACTTGAAACGTGCTGTGAAGTATCTGCTGGCAGTTGAAAGACTCATTCCACAGYGCAGAAAGAGAAACTCTCCTCATCAAATAAACCCTCAGGCCACCAACATCTACAAAACTTAAATTTTAGGTATTTATCTTAACAAGCCAATCCAGACTTCATTAATGAATAAACGAAACCTCCCAAATACAGATGAATGCAATACACTTCCGAGCTGCACAGACAGCTCTGTGGCTCTGCTGCTGCTCAGGGCTCTACAGCCTCCCACTCAGCTGTCATTCACCAAAATCGTAACAGTCCCTTCTACTTCTCCTCTTTTACCATTTGGGAAAGCAGTGAAAAGAGTCAGAAAGAGAGGGAGGGGGTAGACTGKCCTGTGAACAGTCAGACAACTCAAGAGGAGGAAAGGAGAAATTAACACAAAGAGCACTTTTCTCCTTGCAAGCAAGAGGAGCCAGAGAAGCTGCTGAGGAATTCTGAAGAAAAGGATGCAGGTGTGAGGAGCACCATCAGATTCAAGATTTTGAACCCTTCTGACAGTGCAAATTAAAGTYAGACCATATGCTCTCATTCAATCTCACAGTGCTAAACAGCAAGGCAGCAATGTGGAGGGTTTCAYACGGCTCCCAAAGTTATTGTAAAACAGCCTGGCACCATGTATTTCTCACAACTTTGTGGATTCCTTATAATTCCAGGCTTTGAAGTTCTCTATCCCCTAAGTAACGATGTATCTAAAAGGACTCTACATTACACGGACAGTATTAGGATACTACAGAGCTTGTGGAGCTCTCTGCCATCCCACCTCAAATGTACAGACTCCTCATTTCCACCAACCAGCAATATGACATTAGAACAGTTTCAGCATATCTTACAGCTTKCCCCCAATGCAGCAATTCCAGCACCTCCTGTGGACTGTACTCCTGCTGCACGTATTATCCTAACAAAGGGGAACCCTTGCTCCACTTTGTGCCTGACCCAGAAACAACACCAGAATGTAACACACCTCAAAACACAACCTGCCTTTCACTAAGCAGCAGCAGCCTCAAACATTTTTTTTTTTCTGCTGCAATTCTTGCTATAGTATCAGCAACTGAATTCCTATCTGGCTTTAAACCTCAGCTGAAGTCACGATAGCTCACCTGGGAAGTGCTACCACCGCCTCTTTGCTTTCAGCTCTCCAGGTCCCTGTGTTTAAGCTGAGGTAGCAGAGCTAAGGAATGGTACACAAAATCTGGATTGCATTTGGCTTCCAAGTCAAGCTGAACCCTGAATATAAGACAGAGGGAAGGCTAAAGTAGCAGGGAGCTGCACTGGATCAGAAACTCCACCATGTACTTCAGTGTGGGAGTTTCAAGAAAGATGAACCTTCACACAGCTTCCCTAGACCACGTTAGGACAACTGCATTCTCAGCTGAGAAGAATTTCACCATGTTTCAGTGCCATGTGATGGAACACTGCAAGAAATACACCTGTAAGTGAAATATGGCAAATGAGGGAAATCACAATGGAACACCAAGGTCTCATTTATTTTAGTAAGAACTGATTGCTCTGAGAGGCACCAGAGTTGTGTTTCTCAAGGAAGAGCAGGAGCACTCCTGGGATGACAGAGTAGCTTTGTCTTCATGWCAGTTTTACCCTTGAGCTCTCTGAGGCCTCAGAGGTGCTAGCAGACTTCTGAGGAAATAAGAGTTGCCACTGGGTTTATTTTCATTTGGATTTTTTATATGTACATCAAAACTGCAGCTATCAGATTTGGAATTTAAATGGTCAAACTGAAAATCCAAATCTCCACACTCTTCTACAAGTCCTCTCAATGAACCCAAGCTGTCGCTTTTTCCCTCTTCATACATTTTTCATCAGAGTAAAGCAGAAACTTGACACAGCCACCACGGCTCCTCTTGGCAGTTTCCAAACAATCGAGCAACTGTGGGTTAGAGTGAAATTCAGAACAAGAGTTTCATAGAAACATCCTTCTAACACAGACAGACAGAGCAGGGTGCTCACTGCTTTCACTGACCACTAAATGTGCCACATTAACAGCCTCCTCACACACAGCACATTAATTTGCCTTCAAGACCCCCAAGTTCATTGTTCCCACACACCAAGTTGTCTACAACCAAAGGTAGTAGCCCCATGATCCTTGCTACAACTGTACCTCTAACAAATTGGGATTTGCGTGAGTGCATGCATGAGAAGAATCTGGCATTTCTGTGAAGTATTCTCTTGCAAACAGCTCATTTGGATGCATTTGTTTGCAAATCCATTCAAAACAAACAAACAGAAAGCCTGTGTACATGATAGATCAGTCCCTGGGAAGACACAGGGAAGTGTAGAATAAAACATGTAGTTAGCACTATTGTCCTTGACCTGACAACTTGGATGCCTAAGGAAAAAGACTGGAAAATTTAAACAATTTTACAGCCATACCTAAAGTTAGGATCAAATGCAAGTGCATTAAATTTACCTCCAAAAGTGATAAACATTTATCTCCATACCATATTGGCACATATCAACTTTAAAAACACTGTGGCAACTCAAGGGTACATCAGGTCTTTCTAGGAGAAACCACTGTGTATTAATCACTCCCKACAGCATTTATGTAGAATTAAGAGAAATCCCATTGTAAGAGGCTGAGCTATTTCTGTAAGTTGCATTCCCCTGGCTCAAATGATGAATGGGAAATACAGCAGTAAAATAAAAATAGGCACCTTTCCAGGTAAATGCTGTTGTTTAAAAAAAACCCAAACAAAGCCCTGGTGAAATACTGCCACAGGGATAAAAACATTTATCTCAGTGTCACAAGAATGGCTTCAGTTTTTTGCTGGTCTAATTAGGTAATAAAGAAATCACAGGTGTAGTGACTCCATGAGCTATTGCCACACTTTAAAAGGGTCCACTGCATGGCCAGGGACCAGTGTGTCAGTATTATCACTTGCTGTCACACCATTTTAGGAATGAAATAGCTCAATTTAACAAAGATTTTTAAAGAGAAGAAAAATCAATATATAGTTAGAACCTTGTCAGGATTCTAAGCAACAGCAAAGCTGCCAGAAAACAAACAAACAAACAAAMAAATAAAGTCATGGTGGGCTTAGAATTTTCAATGATTTTTTGAATCCTGCTGAGGCAATTAATGCAGRACACACTGTAATGCACCTCTTGGGATTCCACACATCCCAACCCTTTATTCTCAATCACTGCCAGGTATATGAGGGAGGACATGCACAGCAYAGGTTTTGATATGAGTAGTTCAGGATTCTAATTTTAATTGCAACAAAAGTGATTAAAAAGTAAAAATACTATTTTTAAACAGTTTAAAGAAAAGGATAAAGAAAGTACTAGGCTTAACTTGTTGGAACTTGCATCAAAAGTATACCTCAGCTTTCAGGATCAGGTCTGCCAAATATTATCTTGAAGAAATACAAAATCTATTCAAGTACCTTAAAGCTCAAATTTTCACCTAAACTTAATTCTAGCTTAAGTAAACTGCAGATCCAGCTGCAACCAAGGAACAGATTAACGCAAAAACCATGTGTGTGTAGTTTAAGTGGCCCAGAAAACAGACATTACTTAAATAAATCTCCTGTCCCGATGTAACAGTTTCCTTGTCTTTAAATTTCATTCCCAATGCCTCAAAAAATGAGGTCTCCAGAGGAAAACCTTGCATCCAAGTCCAGAGAGACTGCCCCAAGTGACAGAAGGAACAGTGACTTAGCAGCCTGARGGGCCAGATCCTGCTGCTGTCTGAGTCAGAGGCAAAAACTATTGTCTGTGGCTGAAGGTGTGAGTTGTGGACAGCCCCTGCTACACAGCCCTGTGTGCAGATCGATCAGCCAGCCTCTGCTCATCCCGCAGAGCTCTGGAGATGCGGATCCATTTTGCCACGTTCAGAAAGCGCCAGCCAGAAATCCCAGCCCTGTGCTGAGTGGCAGTGGGGGAATCCCTGCCTGCTCCTCATTMCCAGACTTCACAAACCAGCAAGGAAAATGTGCAAGAGGTTTTTATTAATTCTGTGATTTTACACATTCTGTGTATGGGAATTGGGTTCACCCTGTACTTTAATCAAACAACGTCATCTCAGCTGATTATTTTTTTCTTATTGATAGAGAACATCATAACCAAAGGCTATAATGACCATTAGGATCAGTAGCTTAAGCAAATAATAGTCTAAATTTCCMCACATTAAAAAGTTCCAGCATTAGATATTTCCCAGGCATTTAAAAAGCACAATAAAAGGAGCATGGTGCAATCACACAGGCTGTGCAATTCTCCTGGAATAAAAAATGTTTTTAGAAGTTCCTGTTCAGTTCCCTTACTTGAATTCACAGGTCACATAGCACTGCACCTTCCTCTTAAACACCACCGCTGGAAAAAGCAGTATTATTGGAGTTGGAAAAGGCAGCACTTCCTTAAAAAGCCAGCAAAGCATTTTACTACAGAACTTGATTAAAGGATGGCAAATACTTTGGCTGCTTCTTGAACACGTCAACAGAAGGCATGAGAGAAACAGATACTACCTTTGCATTAAATATTAGCATTTCCCCTCACAGGGGAGGAAAACACAGACAGCAGCACTCTGCTTGAGAAGAGAAGGGACAGGAGACCAACAGGTACCCTTTACGAGCTTCAGGCTATTTGAAATAAGTTGGTTTTAAGGCGCAGCGCCCTGAAGGCTTTGCCAGCCTGCGCTGCACCCCCGCCCCACCGCAGCGAGCTCCTCCCGGCTGCGGAGCCGCCGCATGCGGGGCCCCGCGCACCCCCAGCCCCGCCGCCCCAGCGGGTCAAGCCAGCAGGCAAAACACACCAATATATTTCCATCAGCACAAGATGGCAACCAGCACTTCTTCCGRCACAGCAGCTGGATGCTTTTATTTTTTCCTTAAGGGAGGAGGGGGATTATTGAAAAGGCATCCCGAGTAGTTTTGAGGTTTTTTTTAAAAAATGGCATCAAGGCAAATGTTTCCAGTAGTAATGCCGGAGGGAAGGGAAGGCGAGGCAGCCCCCGCAGCCCCAGCTCACGCACACACACCGTGGTCATCAACTTGGCGAAGTTGGCCGTGCCGGGCGCGGAGCCCCAGCGAGCCCCGAGCCCCCCGCCCGCGCTGCGCCCCAGCTCCCCCGGCAAAGGGGACGCCCCTGCACCCCGAAATCACCCGCCACCCCTTCAGCGGGGGGCAGACACAAAGCGGGGCACGGACACCGAGCAAAGAGCCCCTCGCCCGTGTCCCCGGCCAGCCCAGCCCCAGCAGCGGGGGCTCCGCACCGACCGTGCGGGCTGTGAGCGGGGTCTGGCAGCGCCGAGCCGAGCAGGGAGCCCCGACACTTACTTACAGTCACTGGAGGCGCCAGCAGCAGCCACTTACCATCATGTTTCCTTGCATTTTAGCCGTTTGAAACATTGCCTTTTCCTTCATTTTTGCCGTGTGTGTGCGTGCGTGTGCTGTTCCCCGAGAGTTACTTAATCCAGCGGCTGGATCACTTTAGTGAAGAACTGGCGTGCACTTGCGATGGCTCTTTTTGGTGTGGAGTGGAGGGGACTACGAGCAGCGGAGGGGGAGGGTGTCCGCTTTCTATCTTTTCCTTCCCCACCCTTTCACTATATATTTTTCCTTTTGACCCAAAGGGAAAAAAAGAAAAAAAAAAGGCAATAAAAATAAAGCAGCCCCTGTCAGAGGAGAGGGGAGGCGGGAACAGCGGGGGCACCCAGCGCTGTCACCACCCGGATCCAGGTTTTGCCCTGCGGGAGCCGGCGGGGCGGGGTGGGCAGGAGGGAGCCGCACACACGCCCCCCGCCCTGGCCATGCCCGGCCGCCGCCCCGGGCCCGGGCGGTCCCGCCGAGCCGAGCCCACCCCGCAGAGCACTTGCAGAAAAWGGGAAGGGTGGGGGGCAATAAATAAAAAAGAAAGGAGCTGGAGTAGGCGGAGGGGCGATCGCCCCCTCCGCTGGCCGTGCCCGGCTCGCCGCTCTCCCGGGGGGCTACACACGCTTTTACAACAGGAACCGGGGAGGGTGTGGGGCGAGGAGCCGCCTCTCCGGCGTTAACTGTTCACCGGCTGAGCCGAGGCGGCCCCGGCCAGGCCACGGCTGGTGCAGGGAGGGTGGGGAATAGCACGGCGCTGCCGCGGGGAGCGGGGGATGCTCGGCGCGTTACCATGGCTGCGCCCCGGACCCGCGGCACCCCGGACCCGCAGCGTGTGCGGGGCGCTCTCGGTGATGGGGCGCTTCCAGGGACTGGTCCCAGCGCCAGGGTTTGGGGTCCGAGGCGAGCCCCTCCGCACGCCGCAGGAACGSGCAGGGGGATGCCGGGGCACGGGGAAATGCAAAGCCAAGGGCATTGCCCGCGCCGGGCTGCAGCTGGACCCGGCAGYGGCCTCTGTGCCTTTCCAGCGGTGCCCACACTTGTGAGAGGTTTCCCGTCGCTGTCACTGCAGTCCCTGAGCTGYGCTGCCCCACAGGTGGCTGGAGCAGCTGCTGAATACGGTGCTGTCCTGCTGCCCCTGTGAGAGCGTCCCTCCTCGCCTTGGTGCGGCTTTCCAGGAACTGAGCCTTGCCACCCTTCCCACAGGTTTACACCTCAGCCTGCAGACATGGAAAAAATCCTTGTGGAGTGTAATCTCTTTTGTCTCTCCCTGATGCACCAGAAGCAATTACATTTCCAGGAGAATTAGGTGCCCATCGATTTCACTTGGCAGGAACAGGGGTGCTTTGCATGTTGCTCACTCAAATAAGAAAGAAGAAACCGAGCAGTGATTTGCTTAATATCTGAGTAGGGAAACCAAGAAGAAAAAAGCATCTTGTCATCCAAGGTTTAACCAAGCCAATGGCTCAAACAAAAGCTCTCTCCTTTTTTTTTTTTTTTTTTTTTTTTTTTTTTTTTTTTTTTTTTTTTTTTTCAGCTAGGGAAGTGCAGACCTGTCCATGGGTCCTTTTGTTATGCCCATCTGTAGCACCTTGAACTCTGGTCCTTTACAGTTTACAGCATCTTCTCTTCATAGGCAATGGGTGTTCACTAGAAATAGGACATGACATGTGCAAACCCAGTGTTGTTCACACTCCAGTTTTCTAAGTCATCCAGCTGTTGAGAGAYATTTAAGTACAAAATCTCACCCGAGATATTAAGCAGATGTCTCGGAAAGGATGGTAATGGGAGAAGTGAGACTCCAAGACACTTGTGGGAAATGACAATGGCTGGTGATGCTGGTACCTTTGAGGATTACCTGTGGGAGCTTTTGTTTGACAAAAATGCCACCCTTCACTTGAATATTTTGATTACTTTCTTCTATGTCTTTATTTGGGAATTACTCATATCTTACACAAGGTGTATCTTGARCAGAAAGTTCCTCATTATGTTCCACAAACTCTGATCTCGATTTCTGTACTTCAGTTTTGGTGTTTTATCAGGTAGTTCCTGTTCCATCTCAGTTTTTACCCTTCGGTGTTTTAATTACATATGAATGCAAAATGTACCTGTTCTTGACTCTTAACAGTCCCTTTGCCTCCTGCATGACTTCATACACCAAMAGAAATACTTACCAGACATTGAACTCTGGCACTAGTGGGGTTTTGGATATTTTTACCTCAGCTTTGTCATAATGCAGYTACAGTGTTTATCTCTTATTTTTATTTCATATTTAATTTATGCACTATTGGCATAAAAGTAGCAATTATCTTGATTAAAACAGCTTTGTTTAAAGTTGAGATTACTGGCAAAATGCTTCGTTTCACCACTGACAGTATCCAGGGCTTTTTCTTTTATTAAACACCAACCAGGGTCCATTTGGCCAGAATTTTTACATTACTGTGTTTCCACTTCTGCCATTGAAGTCTGACCCTATAATCTGGAGGCTTCCAGAAACAGGAAACAAAAGTGTTTTGTAGTGTTGTGTTAAATGACACTGATGATGTTGTGGAAAAGTGCCAAACACATTGTGAGAGAAATTTCTCATTTACAGCTTTTAATTCTTTTTTTCTGACTCATCTGACACTTTGAGAAAAGACATAGTGAATGGTTTATCTCTGATAAGTTTTAGGACCAGAGCCCACCCTTGGAAGTTTCCAAAAGCTGAGTGGATAAAGCTCTGGTCACCCTGCTCTGAGCAGAGGGTTGGGCTAGAGACTCCTGAGGCCTCTTCCAGCCCAGAGGGTCACAGCACTTTGGACAGAGTGGCCCTTTTTGTTACAGATCAAAATGTCTTTTTAAGAAATTACTTGTTCTGTTGCTTCCTAGGATGWTTCCAGAACTGCTTCACTCATGTTCCCAAAGACTTCAGGTTCTGCTGATCATGACCTTGGCTGGTGATTTTCACTCTGAACCGCCTTTGCTTGGCTGGTGGAACAGCTGAGGCTTGGTCTCAGATGTACAAGTCAGAGATTTAAGCTGTGCTGCAGATTTGTACCCCAGGCCAGGTGATTCCATTGCAAAGAGCCAATGACACTGTCAGAATCCTTTAGATTTGGGACATTTGAGACAGCTACAAGTGATACCACCACACTACTCCCTCAAGTGCATTAACCCGACTGGACTCCCTGTCATCCACCATTCAGACATCTTTTGAGCTTTTCTTCTTGATGGATGTTCTCTGTGTCATTTTAATGGAAATTCGCTAGAGCTGCAACAAATGCTCTCACTGAACAAGGAACCAAGTTTTTTATGATTAGGAAGTGAAATGGCAAATGCAGAAAGATGATCTGAAATGTCTTCCACATTTTTGTAGGGAACATTTTTTTTTGCWTCCTTTGAATGATGTGGAAGGACAGACAATCGCCCTGGGACCCAATAAAGTAGTATGATTTAGGTAGTGAAAAAGCCTCTGTATTTAAGACCAGAGATCTAGCCCAGGAAACCTCAATAAAACATGAAAATGTTTCTTCATCATATCAGGCTTTTTCTCGGAGGGAAAATGTGAAAATTCATTACTTTTGCATTCCTCGGTTTATTCTCAGTGCACCTCCGTTGTCAGTAGAGTTGCTTTTGATATGAATGTAGGAAGATTCGGCCCAGATTCAGCTGCACCTTAACACCAAGGTCTGCAGTGAAACCCCTGCATAAGAAGGTTTTTTTCTGCAATCTGCCCATTTGTCTCTAAGGTGCATAACAGGAGGATGACCCTGGGAAATCAGAAAATTTTCATTTTAAATCTGATCTAGAGGTAGCCTCTGTGCCTCAGGTACTATGACAAAACCAACGTGGCATCTTCATCCACCAACATTTTTATAGGCCATTTTGAGAAAATGTGCTTTTCTCACATCTCTCACAGAATGAGATACAGGGAAAAAAAAGCCTCCTAGATACTCTATTCTTTGTGGGTTTCAGTACTCTGCAGCYGACTCTTTATCTGAGCAGGAACACAGGCTACAATGCTTACATCCCATTCACAATACTTTATTTAAAGCCATGTTGATAAGAGAGTGGGAGAATTTATTTTATCAAATAAAACCCATTCAATGCATTTGATGCTGGCTCTCCTCACTCTCCAAACAAGCCTAGGAACAGTCCTTCTGAATAGAAGGAAAGAATTAATTTCACACAGTATTAGCCAGCTGCAGAGCACAGACATCCATTTTTTCAATATTTTGAAAGAAAAATCTTTTAAGGATGTAAGTCTACAGACAAATACAACAGCTCTTKCACTAAGAGTCGATTCTAAGAGTATCAGGATTTCACTGCCTCTCTTTAATTTAAGGTTACATTTTATTGTCACCAATAAAAGTATTTGTGTTTTCAAAATGCAACAAATGGCTTTTSCTTCTCAGTCAGACCCTTTTGCGAGCTTCTTGTCTTCTACCTGTCAGCTTGATGCCACAAGCCTGTGCTCAGGCTCTCTCCAGCCTAATTTCAAGACTGTGTTCTCTAAGATTGGGCTAAGCCATATTACTCTTTTGCTCTGAATTGTCCCCTTCCACTGCATTCCCCCAGACCCAGGTCCCCAGCACATTGTTTTGTCCTAAAAATGTCTGGATTTGGACACTGGCCAAATGCCAGGCACTCACAGCATCTGCTCACTTGCTCTCCCCTACTACAGCTGGCCAGAGGAGAGGAAAAATGGTAATTCACACAAAGATTCATGACCCACATAATCACCCACCTCCCCTTCCCTGGGACCACAGTCTGAGCTGAGCTCAGGGGAGGCTGATTTGCACTTTGTGTCAAGCATCCAGGAAAGCTGGTGCTCTCCAGTAAAAATGCTGAAGGGAAACCCAACSCAAATGTTTGAGATGAGAAGATCATTCAGAATGGAAGGACCTCAGGAGGACTCCAGTCCAGCCTCCTACTGAAGAAGTGTCAGCTCTGAGATCAGACCAGGTGTCTCAGAGCTTTGTCATGTCTTGAAAACTTGCAGGAATTGGGATTGGGCAACCTATTCCAACACTTGTCTGTTCTCACAGAGATAAAGATTTTCAGTCCAAACTTTTCTTATTTCAGCTCGTGCCTGTTGCTTCTCATCCTCCTGCCACACCTCCCTGTGAAGAGCTTTTTTCCATCTTCTCAGCAACCTCCCAAAGAAGATGGAAAGCTGCTGCCAGATCCCCCAAAACCCATCTCTTCTCCAGGCTGAACAAGTCCACCTCCCTCAGCCCCTGTGCAAGGGTGACRTGTTCCAACCCTGACCATCCTGGTGGCTTTCTGCTGCATTTGCTCCAATTTATATCAGTAGTGAGGACCCCAAAYTGAACCACAGATGTGGTCTGAGGAATGCTAAGAAAAGGAGATAACAGCTGAGACAGAGAGYATCTGTAGTACTTGCATTGTTATTAAATTAATATATTCAAGAGGAATGGAATTTGTGATGTCCCAAATGAAATGGTTGAGTGTTACACTGTGCAAACCTAAATAAGCCAGAAAGGCTTCAATAATAGTAAATATATTCCATAAGAGTGTTTAGTAATACAACACTGGAAAAAAGACCCCAGAGAATTACAGCGAGGAACCTTTTATTCTTCCTAAGTGRATCAGTTTTGAGAATTTCATTGCTTAAGCCAATCTACATGTCTCATTTGGAAAATCTTCACTCCTWATATCTTAAAACTTTGCCCAAGGTTTTGCAGCTTCTGGTCTTGTCTTCTAAGAAAGTCTTGGCTTGTCTTCCAGAGAAGAAATTRGAGACAAAGATGAAGTACTGTTAAATAAATTTAAAATTTACTTCTGAGGATCACTAATTCTTCAAGAGATTAAAATAATGACAGAGCAGCTGCTGTTAAAAAGTTAATATTTGCTAGCTCTTACTGCATGAGGGTGCTTAAGCCATCTTTGTTAACATAAATGGGAGAGTCTGAAAAAAAGGAAATTATGTTATCTCAGTCAACTTCCTCTGTTTCCTGAGGAAAAAGTGAATATGRTAGAAATGACTGAGTTTTAGAATTACATATATATTGATTAATTTAAACTTTTAAAAAATGGTTAATTAGATTTTGATAGGTTACTACCAACCTCTTCTCCACTTTATTTTATACACGAGTCTGTCCATACTGACCACGAGGTTTCCTCCTAAGACAAACAGCAGATAAACTCTATAGAGAAGCCCAAACATGAAGCAACATTGACAGCTACAGGAGGGCAAAATCTGAAGGATTCCTTAAGGCTTCTTGGTTTTTTTTGCATTTCCAGCTTTTAAACTCTGTTAATGAAAGCTAAAAATATACAGAGTTCAAATAATTACTTTTTCGTGAATGAAATTGAAGTTGCTAAGGGATTCAGAGTAGGAGGGAAAGCATTCAGAATATGATTTCTGCATCATATCTGGGCATATGAAATTTAAATGCATGGGGACGCCATAAAAAATCTGGGCAGAATCATTAAAGTCATCAGTAGTAACAGGAAAACACTAATAAGAAGCATTATGACACTTTTTTTTTCAGGCAAGCACCACTTCTGGTTAATCAAAGCTGAAWTTTTTTATACTTCAAAAGCAGCAAATCCTGCTGTAGAATGATGTATTCCTCATTAATCTCTTCTAGCAAGTATCCTTACCTTTAAATGCACTTTGGATTTCCATCTGCACTTCACTAGTTCCAGTGCCTAACAAATGGATCCCATTGTGTTTGCTAAATTAAGAGTGTAATGTGCCACCAAACTTCTCCTTGTACAAGTGGAGACTGCAGAGTTTTGAAAACAAATGCATAAAATCACTCAAAAGCCTAACAGGAATAGAGTATGCTGAAAGCAGCATATGTGCTAAGGTTTTTTCCTTATCACTGAAATGAAAATACAGACAGRCTTGTGGTAAACATTTGAAAGTTTGTTATGCAACAGATTTTGTCCTCTGAAACAAGTTGGATTTTATTTCAGTAYCATTCTGACAGTTACGTTTTTTAATCACAATTATGTTGAGGATGCAAAAAGCATCAAAATCTCCTTCACTCAAGGGTTCACTCCTGACAACGATTCCAGCCAAGCTGGAAAGATGTCAAAAMCACAAGTCCTAGAACCAAGAAGAATCTCACACACTGCCAAGAAAATGCCAAATCCTGAGAGCCAGGCAAGCTCATCACACTGAAACCAACAGAAGCCCTGCCACTGCAGCCACAGCTGCAGCCAGGRTTTAGCCATAAAATTTCCTTCAAGGTACAACACCAGCAGGAGTCAAGCTCTGCTGGTACAAAATAGCCCAGCTCCCACTAAAGTCAAGCAGAAAACGAGAACCCGCCAATGAACCTCCCCTTTAGCACAAGCCCTAGTGATGGCACCTTGCTCACAAGGCATCCTGCCTTCRATATATGTTATTTCACTATTCCAATGCATTAGTCTTGCAGGTAACTTATTTTGTGCATATCAATGGATTTCTATTTAATTTGTGAAGCTGTGTAGGATCTTTTAGGTAGATAATTTAATGCTTGCCAACTTCCATTAATTTTTAACTAGGCTTTCTAGCCTGGAAGACATACTGAAACATTCTCATTTCAGATCAGGTGGGTCTATCTTTTGATTAAAGAGCCAATTTTTTTTCTTTCATTGTGATACGGATGATTAAATTTCTCTGCTAATTATCTGTATCACCTCAGAACACCCTGTGCCTGACATAAAATATTTCAACAAAATAAGACTACATTTAATTGCATTACTCCTTTTCTTAATGATGAGARGTTGATGTAAGCCTGTCAATTCACTTTGAGTTCTTCTCCACCTTGAGGGCAAAGATAATGCTTCTTGCTGTTGGATGACGTTCCTACAACACTGGCAGATATTTTTCCTCTACTTTGCAGGGGAATTTCAATGGTTTTTTAGTACATTGTGTGACCAAATATTCTATATGGGCATTATAACACACAATTTATTCTTCTTAGGTGTATTTAGTAAGTTAATGTCTTCATTATTTGAGGCCTGGTATCTAAGTTTTCTTCCTTTTGAAGAAATTGATATCATGCCTACAAGTTATCTTCTTGTCTATTGRTGTGAACCAATTGCTGGAATGGTGTTTTGGAGTTCTCCAAAGTCAAGTATTTAGTTAATCTGTTATGACAATCACTTCATTTTCATTATTTGAATTTATGAAAGTGTGAACTCTCTAGAGTAGGGCCTACACTTCATCACATTTATAAAATGTTGCAGCAAAGAGGGCCCTGACATCTATCTAATAATGTAAAATATTACAATAGTATCATTGTTTTTCTAGAGTTAGTAAGATGGGTACAGACCGAGAGTTTATCTCTGCATGCCTAATATATTTAGGAAGAGTAGTCAAGGATCTAATCACTTTTGTCAGTTTTCAGTTCTAGACCAAGGTTTATAGAGTGTAAATGATAATGTACATCAGTGTTTTGCCTTCAATTAAAGACAGTGACAGTTAATATGAAGATGGAACTTTTCCTAATGGAATCAAAAGGACCTTGGGAAAAGTTATGATTGAAATATTGATTGATTTATTTATTGATTTATTTTTGATTTTTCCAGGTATTTAAGTTGACAGCYTTGGGGTAGAAGAAACAAAGTTTAAATCTGCCCTGGACTTTATTTTGGGGAAGCTCTATTTTTCYGGGAATCATAAATTAATACATCTCAATATCTTTCTAATCCACCCTATTGAGTCTAATTGAGACACTGTCATTTAAAGGTGGGAAAACAGCCAAGTAAGGAAAATGGTGTTCATTGCAACAAATGCCTGGAAAGCAGCAAAGAAAAAGATCTAGGAGTCCCATAAAAAAAAAAAAAAAAAAAAAGATGCTGCCATTCTTTACTTACAAAAACATATAGATACCTAGATATAAATGGGGTTTCAGGAAATCCAGTTATTATTATGGGAAGGTGAGTGAAACCTCTGTAGACTCCCAGTTAGCTTAGGCAGACCCAGTGTGTGCAAACAGATGAATAAAAACATTGTTTTGCTCCAATACAGGGATGCAGAGAGCAGCTCACTGGGAAACTCTACTGAAAGGTACAAGGAAAAATACCCCTGGCTCAAAACCTTCGGGTTCCTCTCTCAGTATCTCAGTGGAGTGACTGCCCAGGCAGTTGTACGGTCCCTGAGTGACCAACTTGCATGGAAGGAGAATCAAAACTTGAGGCATCCCTTCGAAACCAAAGGTTTTGTGCCTGAGTCCAGGTCACGGGGTTGCCATCCCAGCTCCTTTGATGTGGCGCAGGGGAGAACAAGTTCAGTCTCTTGGGTGCCACCAGCTCCAGCAAACACACTCCCCAGCTGATCCCAGAATCAAGGGATTTTAAAGATGTGTTTCCCAGRGCAGCACTGAGCGAGGGATCCTGGCCAAGGCTGCTGGCAGGAGGAGACTCTGAGCTGCAGGCTTGGCCGACAAGTGAAGGGCATGGCCATGATGAAATGCAGGATGCTTGTCTGGAATTCAGYGTGGAGCCTCTCTGTGATTTCAGTGGGTTCTCATTATCTATTTTGTTTTCTATTTCAGTMTTAGTTTGTTCTCTTTCTTTTTTTTCTGAGAGAGGAATAGAGTTCAGTGGTTGGTTTGGCAAGAGGCTACGTACACAGAATTTTTTGCATAACAAAATATAATTAGAAAATGTAAATATAACTTAACTCCATTACTGCACTGAACAATAAAATGACCACAACACAGGCTACTCTGGCTCTCTTGATAATTCATCATCCAAATTACACACCACATCTCCATTAGAMTGCCCTTTTCCACAAAATTTATCTTGCCTTGTTGCGGCTGAAAAGCAAAACCGATTTATTAAATACCAATACAAATGAAGCATTGAGGTTCAGTGTTTGGAATAAAGAAGAGGAAACATTTTGATGATTACAAGCTTCTCTTGCAGATAAGAATATATTTTTTCACTGAAATTTATAAAGGAAAAAWTATTCTTAATGAGCGGTTTTGTTCTGAAATGTGGCTTTTTTACATCATGGGAGTTCATAAGACATTAACTCTTTCTGTAGGATAGATCCTTGGTTAACAGATCTTGGCTTTCAACTACTGCATTTTTTACCCGGTGTTTTATGCATATCATAGATGTGGATGATGTGACTTGGACAAGGAATTTTAATCAGAAACAACAGGGGCATGAAAAAACAAAACTTGGTTACAACACAGCAAAACCTTCTCCCTACACAAGCAAGGGAAAATATGAAAGTTTCTGTGGGAATTCTGGCCATGAAAACTTCTGTTTATCAAAACCCTCAAATTGTGTCTGAAAACTGTTTAGTTTTAAAAACCCTCAAATTGTGTCTAAAACCAGCTTCATTTTAAAATATTGCATTAAGAATTTATTAAGCCCTTAGTTTGCATTGAAGCTGAGTCTTGTAAGGCTCCAGTAACAACCTGTGCACCAAGTGCAGTTGCACAGACTGCTGAAAAAAACCACGCTACCATTTCTCACAAAACCAAGCTAAAATATATTTAAAAAAAAACTTTTCTGTAACCAAAACGTGCATATTTATAAGAAAAGTTATTGGCTTCTTTAATAGATATCTGCAAGATGTTTTACAAGCTGAACCCATCTCAATAGTCATTTATACAGTTGAAAAGTTATTTTTAAAAAAGCATTTTACAAGTGGAATCACCAATTCCAAGAATGAATTAGTGGCAAATTCAAAACATAAACAGCACATTTTTACAAATCCATGTTGTAAAAGGACACAGATCAAGCAAGCATGAAGCAAAATGGGAAGAATCAGAATAACATTACCACGGATGCTCTCAAATGGAAATACATGGAGCAAAAGGAATTAAAGCCAGAGGAAGACTTGGAGGCCTAAAGCAGGACATAAATGGAATTYAGAAATTTGGGTCTACAGATGAACCCATAAAAATTTCAGCTCAGCCCTCATCTCACTCTGGTGCTTTTTCARCTCCATTGGCATTGGGGTTTGTGACCTGCAGAGTTGTGCTGGGTTCACACAGCCCTGGGCTCCCTCCCACAAAAGCCCACATTTGAGCATCCACGGGGCTCCTTTGTGTGCTTGGGGTCCTGCAAACCAACATCAGGAGCCACCCCACAGATCTGGGCAAGGTGTCCTCTCCTCAGCCCTTCCCASAAGGAAAGAGACGGCTTCCCACATCCTCTGGGGGTGAGAGCTGTAAAACACATGCAGCTACACTGAAAAGTTGAAGAGGAGAGCTTGGAACCAGCTTTCATGAGAGAATGGCATTATCTTCTCAAAGCTTTACTGAGGGACAGAATTTATATTCCCGTGTCTTGCTGCTGTAGTTAGAAGTGGATTGGGATCCTAACCTTAGAGAGCCACTCACTCTGTTTTGTCTCCCATTCAGTTCCACACAAATCCTTGCCACCTTCTTGAAGTTCAAGTGTGTTGTGGTTTTTTTATGGAATACAAAGAAAATAACTTCAGAACTCAAAACAGCTCTTACAAATCTGGGCCAAAGTCAGAGTGGAGCAATTTGATGTAACTCCAAATGCTGCATGAGACTGGCCATTACAGTTTTTCATGCCATACTTTCTCTTGAACTAAATGACTAGGGTTTTTTTTTTGTTTGTTTGTTTTGTTTTGTTTTTTTTTTAATTAAATAAAAAGCAGACACTTTTTGGTACAACAGATACAACTTTTCCCTAGTCAGCTGTAACATGCAGTCTGTTAAAGTAGTTTATCATACACTATTTACCCCTTTGTAAGGAGAATTTGAAATAAAAGGTGCTTATGAGACAGGAGCTGGGAATATGTCTTGTGGTGCTCTCTTTTTTATCTGATGTTCCTCAGGCTGCTCTTGCCTGTGCAATAAATACTCCATCTATTCTGGTTTCAGCTGAGTCTGACTTCTGTGTGAATTTATGCRTCTATGAAGTGAATAAATTAGATGTGAGCTGAGATGATGGAAGGTAAGAGAAATTATTTTCTTTCCCTTATAATTCCCATAGATTCATTCCAGTGCCACAGTGATTGTTTTTAAAATTAAAAATGGAAGACTACCAGTTGGCTTAACACAACACCTCTGTAATACTTGGAGAATGGAATTCWGAGCCAGGCTCCTGCACTGGTAAAATGGATGAAGGTGCTTCTTCTTCTTTCATGAACATTACAGAAAAATGGAATGGTTCTGAGTTCTGGATGAGAGATGCTGCACAACCCCCCAGCCATTTCTGTGTGATGSGCTCATGGTCCAGGCCCCTTTCTCTTCATTCTCTCCCCATCTGCTCCCAAACACTTTCAAATGTTTTGTCTTCAAAGGCAATCAAGCTACCCTTCACATTTGCTTTAATTTTCCCAAATTATTTTCCATTGCTTATCTCCATGTTGTCTATCAAAAAAATATTTTCRTTAAAAGTAACCCATGCTCTATAGTGGTCTAGAGCTCAATTCTCAGGCCTGAGCTAACAACAAAATCTTTTTTTTGCAATTGTTTACCATTTGTGTTAGAATGAAGTGGAAATCTGTGTGTTGCCACACAGATTGCACAGCTCCAGCCTGTAAATGTGAAAGGAACTAAAATGCTGTGACGTTTTTTTGAATACAGAAGCAATTAAGTAATGGATGTAAGTTTGTAAATCTTATTAATTGCAGAGGATTGATGCAGCACAAAAGAAAGATGGTTCGATGCAGATTTGTCATGTCTGCTGGTATTGCTCTGTGGCCTCAGGCAAGACATGGGCTCGTTTGTGAAATGTCTGTAAAGGACTCAGTGCCTGGCTCAGGGCTGAGTGCCAGGGAGCTGCCAAAGCAGGGCTGCTCCTCGAGGGAGAAGGAGCCAGGGGACACAGGGCAGCACCTGAGCAGGGCTGTGGGGATAAACGCCATCGGGGTGAGATGGGGTCAGATCCAGGTCTGTTCGGAGAGCTCCTGCAGGAGACCAGCCTGAGAGAAACCACCAGCATGGAAGGTTTGGGGTGTGCATCCAGGGAGAGAAGTGAGTGCTGGGACAGCAGGAGGGTGGGATGGGCTCAGGGATGCCTGCAATGTAGCTCAGCCTTGGACACCTGAGCACAAGATTAAACAGAGCTGCTGGACGTGAGCAGAGTGTGGAACAGGTCCAAGATGAGACTGATCAGGGCAATTCCTGCCTGTTGGTCCACTCACAACACTGTTAAGTGCCAATAACTCTTGARAAGTCAGATTTCAGCTTCTCTGCGAACCAGTCCATGGAAAAAAATAGGACATTTCTAGCTCTRTTCCAGGCTTATCATTAGGAAACACGTTGTGATATTCAGGATTTGTCCTAAGAATATCACTTAGAAGCCAAAAGTCTTTATGGTCAAGGAAAGAGCTTTGCCAGCAATATTTCAGCTGTTCAGGCCTTAACCTGCACATTCTGTTCTTGAATATTCACTAAYGAAATGGRMAAAAAATTACATCAAATGACAGAAYRTGCAGGTCTGCTTGCACCCAGCAGTTCCCAGCTCCCTCAGGCACTGGCAGGGTGGAGTGTGCTGCCTCCCACACCCAACATCACTCATGCTTTCACAGCAGAGCTGTGGCACCATCCCTGTGCAGGAGTCCTGTGCCACCCAGAGAATCCTGAAATGGCAAATTTCAGGAAACACAGGATTCAGGATAGGACCTCCATGCCGTTCTACTTCAGCACAGGGGGGATGGTTGGGAATGGTTAAAAATCCCTAAGCCCAAATGACAGGAACTGCTTGCTGAGCAGAGTCAGTCCCTGTGCCATTGCACCTCCTGACTCGAGGAGTTGGCACCAGCTTCTGCCTCCAGACACATTTCCCAGGGCAACCCAGAATTTTTCCAGCCTAAGACACCTCAGTGCAAAGTTCCCACAAAGACAGAGAGAGGCTGGGACTWAAAGACATGAATTACTGGGACAAATTCCAGGCTTTGACTTCTCCTAAGGACATTCTACTTCTGATGTGGTAGACTTCCCTAGGCTTTGAGAGAAGTCTCCATGGTCACAGCAATCAGTGGTCTCTCCACTGGCAGAGTAGTCCTCCTTTTCTGCCTACCCACCATTCAAATATCCAGATGTTGTTTTGTTTTGATTTGTTTTGGATTTCTTCTCAGTCTCAAGCATCTCACTCTCCTCTGCCTGTTTTGGAGGTGCTGCCCCTGAAATGAACTGCAGAGCCAYGGGCTCAGTAATTTATCATACACCTTTCACCACTGATCATTTGTTGCCTACCCCATTTTTCCCAAGGACTTACTTYAACTCCAAAATTGATGGTGAAATAAATAGACAAATAAATCAGCCAGCCAGAAATATCTCCCCTCCTATTACCTGATGCTCTAAGATGTKCTGGTTTCCTCCTCACCTCCAAATTTAGTTTTGACTGGTGAGCAGCTCAGAGAATATTCAATCTCCATGTCTCTTTCAGGTTATCTGTATACAAAACCAGCATGAAAACAGCAACCTGCTGGCTCTGGAAAACTGTAGTGCTGTCGGAAAAAGCTTTTTGAGTTTCAGGGATTTTCACCACAACATTCTAGCACACCAGGGTGCAGAAACACAACTTCACAGCAAAAAAAACCCTGAACTTGTCAGCACAAGAGCTCCCAGCAGCTTTCTGGTTCACACTGCTGCCAGGGGATCCAGGAAGACTAAAGGAGAGCTGGAACAGRAGCCCTACAAATGCCATCAGCTGCTCCTCACACACTTTTGGCGCTGCCACAGGGACAGACAATAGTGCCCCACTGGGCTGTCTGGTCTTTTTTCAGTACAGATAAAATCTGAAGGCAGAGGCAGAACAAAGATCTGCTGAGCAGCGTCCAAGTCAGACAGTGATTTACTTTTTGGAACAAATGTGGTTTTGACATAGCATTTCTGGTAATAAACAGAGCCTGGCAGACCTAGAAATCATGAGCAAGGACAGAAATTTGAAGTGGTTTAGTGAGGCCAAGAAACCTTCATTACCAACACACCCAACAGAGGAAAACAACAAATGAGAAATTACATTAAAAATGAGACAAACCTTCAACCAGCACAAGTCAAGGCAATTCTGTTCAGGTCAGAGAACTTACACTGATTTACATCAGATGAGCACCTGGCCTCATACACCTCATGATTTATCACAGCAGATTGAACTTTGGTGGGTGTGACCTCATAACTCAGGGATCACTCTTGTGGAGTTGATSTCACATGCAGCCTGCCACAAATGTGTGTGTTTTGTGACTATTATTTAAAGCACAGAGCCAAATGAGCCTTGAAATCCCGGTACACACTCAGAATTAGGATGCAGCATCGCTTCATGCCTTGACTGCAAGTAGCTGCATCCACTGGAAGTRCTCGGTAAATCCGTGGCAGGGAACCTGACTGGCAGAGAAAGAGCAGGAGCTGCAGCCCCTYGGGAGCTGTTTCCTGGCTGGGAATGCAGCTTGCTGGAGACCCCAGGCCTTGCTAGAAACAAGCTGTCAGAGGGAAAGGAGCAGATCTGTTTGTGCAGATGGCTCCTGTCAATCAGTTGTTGGTTTATTCCTGATGTGCAGAATTACTCCCACTGCAGAAAATTTTCCTCCAAAGAAAAAAACACCAAAACAACCCTGTTCAAAAGTAGCCCTAGGTAGAGATTTGGAAAAAGAACAACTCTTAACAAAGTAATTCAGGGAGCAATTCACACAGCCAAGAGGACTGACTGGAAAGATGACTCAAGCCTTGAGGATGAAGTGTATATGTGTTGCATTATGTAATGGGAAACCTCCTTGGGCACAACAAGAACATAACATATCTGGCCAGTAATAAACTCAGTGATGTAATTTTGCAATCCAGTAGAGGGCAAACTTAGCCTATGTATTCTCAAAGTGCTCCTAAGACAGTGCATGGCAGATGTTCAGACGTGTTCATCTCTCATTTGATAACCTACAAAGGTAGGTAGCAACCTACAGCACCAGAACTTATGAGATGAAGCTGCTTCAATCATACCTCTAATTCAGTGGCTYTTCAGACAAGTCAATGTTTATTACAAAATCAACAAACTGATAAGGAACAACTTATAGACTTTGAATATTTTCCATTAACGTGCTGCTTTATCCCATCAATTCCACTGTTTGATTAATCAGTACTTACACACCTATTTTCTGGAGTTTGCACACATACATAATAGATAAATTAAGAATTCACCTCCCTGCTCTTAATAATAGATGTGAGAGTACCTGCTTCAAGCCGTTTTGTTTTGACTTGGCTGCCGTCTAAAAGAGAAGCATCTGCTTCAAACATGGGCTTGTGGGCAGTATGAAGGAATAGAAGCATTTCTGGAGAACATTTTCTTGAAGAACCTCTCTCCCCCAWACAAAATCATGCTGCTGTTATTGTCCATGTGTTGTGTACTCAAGATTCTCAGCAATACCTTACTGGTGGTCCTGGCCAGATGAGTTGAACAGACCRTTTTTGTTTTTCAAARTCTCATTCACAYGTGTGCCTTTTCCCTGTTCCTCTCMCAGAATTCATGGCTCACAGCCAACAGCTGGAGGTGCAAGGAGTTCAAACCCAGCTCCAACAACTCTCTACAGGATGAACAGCAAAACCAGCACCCAATGTTGGTTTTGGTACCCCTATTTCCAACCCTTTTTCTGTTGGAAACCCTCAGGAGACTGATGAGCAGCACCCCTTTTCCAGGCTGCCACAAAAAGCTTAACCTCAGAGGAAAAGGTGTGGGGACATCACTCACAGCCACTGAAGGAAGGAGAGGTCCTGCTCACCCTCACACAAGTGAGATTTGGGGGCCAAGTGACGTTTTTTGGTATTGGTGACTTTTTTTGGTGGTAGAGCCAAAGGTAAGAGCTGCCCTGCTGAGGCACCATCCATAGTGAGAGACTCCTCAGGAAGGCTCAGGTGAATTTACTCCCCAGGCAGCTCTTGCAGCTCAAGACATGTGAGTTTTACTGCAAAGCTGCTCCTGACCTGATGGGTAAATCTGGAGTAAAAGGTCTTCTCTGTTACTGCAATAAGGCAAACTGGCAGGCTGTATAAAGGGCTTAGATGAAAAGCCTTGAATTCATGCCGGAATTTTGGGAAATGCCACTATTGCTATGAGCAGTCTCTCTCATCACAGTCTCCCTCATCACAGTCTCCCTCTTGCAGAAAGCTGAGCAACCTGACTCAGACCAGCCAACCATTTCTGCTTTTACTTTGCCCTACAGTGACTCTCCCCACACTAAAATTTCAGCACTTTATTAATTAAACACCGCCCTGGATTGGTGCCAGCGTGCTCAGTAGCACCCAGATTCCTGGTGGCTCTTCAGAAACCATCAATGATGTCCTCTCTTGGAAGATTCTTATYTCCTCTAGGACCTTTAGGGAGCTAATGAGGGATGCATACACGTGTGTAAAGCACATATAAACATGAACAAAACACCATTTACACACAAACAAATCCCAGTGAGGGGATGAAAGGAATATCCTCCTGAAATCAGCTCATTTCCACAAGAACAAACCCAACACAAACCATTTCAGTTGTGATGCTTTCAGCCAATCCATCTCACGGTCTGCTCAGCTGCTGCCCTTCCTAATCTAAATGAGCCATGTGTCATTAATTAACCTCTTCCATCATTGATCTTGGGGACACCAACCWGCCTTTCTGAATCTGCATCAAATCCATCAGCACCTTAAACTGACCCCTCTAAGAGTTATGTCCTCTTCCTTCCCCAGAGTTATCAGAAGCTGCCTTCCCTCATGTCTCCCACAAAACAGATGCTTTCCTCTGAAGATGGCAGAGACATTAGAGAGGGGACAAAAAGGAAAAAAATCAGCACAAATATCTGAATCTTTTTCCTCTTTCCATGGGAGGAAAAGGCTGCTGCAGGGCTCAGAATCAGCCCAGTTTTCTTTTCTGCCCTTTCAGTGCAAAGTGTAGCTGAGCAGAAATGTCTAATGAGAAAGTTAACCTCCTAGACACAGAAATGGCCCCATACCTACCCATCTGCTCTCCAGGAAAATGCATATAAGGGAATCAAAACTCTTCATCCCAGAAGAAATSCTTCAGCAGAGCAGGAGCTRCACAATCYSTTCCCCATGGGTGAGTTTTCTGCAGAGCCTCAAAGGTTTTCTCAAGGACCTCAAAACCCCATATTTTTACATTTTACATATAAAAATTAAAGAAAGTAAGGCTTGACTCTTGTGTAGGTAGATTACAAAGGTGTGGCTGTAGGAAAGAGCAACAAAGCACTGGTAAATGCAGATCACAGGTGGCACTGGAAAAGGAAAGTACCAAGAAAAGTCCTGGCAGAGCAGTAGAGACCTTCAGGTGAACATCCTGATGGGTCTGAGAGCTSTGCCATTCCTGCAGCATGGGGCTGRGCCTGGCCAGTTAATGACAGAGGCAGCGTTGGTCAGGAGAAAAACCCCTCACAACCAGAAACTGAACCACATCCTGCACAGCCGACAGCACATTTCTCATGAAGAAAATTGAGCTCCTCTGGTAAAAAGAATTCCTAGAGAGGCTAACTATTAACTACTGCTGGTGGTTGGGCTTTTAGCAGCACCAAAAAGAATAATATTTGTGGTTTCACATATTCATTAAAGAGAAAAAAACAACTTTGATTGTTTGGTACTACCAAAAACCATTTTCAATGAACAACTTAACATAGTTTCCTATGAAGCAGAATTCACTGTTTCTTTTTTTTTTTTTTTTTTTTTTTTTTTTTTTTTAATTCAGTCTGCTTAATCCTTCCCGTACATCAAACTGTTCCAGACAACCATCTCAGCCTTTTTCTATTTAGTTACAGCATTGTTTTGCATGCATTAGCAATTTCTGTTGTAAAAACTGTGGTCAAGGAAGCTGACACTGAGGAATCAGAGTATAATTTTAACATTAGACTGAAAAAAGAATATCCATCTGCTCCCTCCCATCTCCTATGGTCACCTGGTTCAATTCTGAACCCCAAACCAGTTTCAAACCCCAAACCTCACCAGGAGAGATGAACCTCTCACCAACTTTTTCAGCAGGAAATACTACATTAAAAATTAAGTACAACCTSAGAATGGAAGAAGGAATGATGGGATTCTCTCCCTTAGGAGTTGAGACACAAAGCCCAAACACACAATTTTTGCAGTGGCTGTTCAAAATAGACTTTTCCAGCATTAAGGGGCTGAGTATACTTCACTGTCAAAGACCTTAACATTTTAATAGATTTATTTCATTTATGTACTTCAGAGACACACATGACAGGATGATGCTTTCCAAGAAGGCAAGCACCAGATGAATAAGACAGCTATTATAGTGAGCTCTGGCTGTGAATTTAATTCTCCTGTTTGACACAGGCACACTTGCTGAACAGCCCGTGCCAGAGATGCATGTTTAAGCAGGGCACTAAATCAATATTTACCATAATTTTGAAAGACATCTGAGCACAGCCTGGGAGCGAAGGCAACACTTGATGAATAACCATCAGTGAAACACRGGGCTCTAAAACTTTCCAGGTAATAAACTGCTCACAGGGCACTGGCTGCCAAAGACAGCTAAATCCATATTATAACAGCCACACCTGGGTAATGCTGTTTCAGCCTTCCATGCTGTGTTCTCAACTACAAAACTTGTGTACCACAATAATTCACTTTTTATCATTAAATGAACTGTCTGGYAACCTGTGACTCATCTGGGCATTGTCTCTCTGCCTTCCCCCAGATTTTGTATCCTCTCTTCTCAGAGTCAGCCTTTGAACTGCCCTTCCCAAAACCCTCTGCAGGTCTCCACACAGGCTATCACCTCGAGAAAGGCAAATCTGTAAGTGCCAAGCCAATTTTTGGTGCTCACTGTCATCTGGATGGACCCTCTGGAGCCAAAGGCTGTCTGAGCACAACTGATGTGAGTCATCTGGTATAAAAATCAAAATCTGGGGAAGCTTATTCCCCCCAGAGGAGGGACTMACTCCAAGTATATTGATGGAAGGAGGAAATTTGAATTTGAAAAATAAAATTGCCATTTAATTTCTCACTGACACAAAATTCTAAAGGGAAATAAAAAGSCCATCATGCTACAGTAAAGTTTCAAAGCCAAAGCATTTTAATTAAATATTAATTATAAATAGATGCATGATGGAGAGAAATAYAAAGTTCTTTGACTATGACAGCTGAAATGAAATTAACCAAAACAGTGAAGTAAAACTGAAACATTTTCTATATTTAAGTGAAAGAAACCTGACATGACTCATTTACATTCATTCTCCATTTAAAATTGTATCAAAACTGAAACCAATTTGTTCYTGCAAAATGTGCCTACTTTGATTAAGCTGTATTTCCTGGTGGTTGTTAAATTTGAAATGTTTTTGATCATCTCTAATTGAGAAATCTCTAAAAGTCTAGAAGCTGCTCAAAACAGAGTATTTTAGATGAGAAAGGAAGATGTGAGTAGGTGTCTGTAGGTGTGTGAAATGGCCATTTGATGACAACAYGTGTCAGGAACACGAAGAAAGGAAYAAGAYGCGTTTTCAGAAATGTTTGTGAAAWATTTGATATTCCTTCTCAKTAAYTCCTGCACTCTAAATGATTTCCCACACCTGAAACACCAGTTTTAGGCCTCTGCTAGACTCTTACTTATCAGTGAGGCCCATAAATGTCACATTTCTTAGTATGAAGACATGAGCACATGGAGAGTTTGTGTAAATGAATTAATAAATCTGTGTTAACACCTTTTCTGCATCTCCCAAAGCACCTCAGCTCTGTGCATCTCTTCGGCTCTGACTCTTGAAAGGCTTTCACAGTTGCTTAACCTGAAGCAGATGAATGTACATTTCTAAATGTTGCATTCATTTTTAAAAGATGTCTGTTTTTTGAAGCGAAATAGATGCCCAAATCTCTGCAGCACTGRAGCATCAGAATATAAACTCCCTGAAACTATCTTCATATGTATCTCACAYGCTGCTGT
The DNA here is from genome assembly GCF_030028575.1 of Malurus melanocephalus. Classification (NCBI taxonomy): domain Eukaryota; kingdom Metazoa; phylum Chordata; class Aves; order Passeriformes; family Maluridae; genus Malurus; species Malurus melanocephalus. Next base: position 303,254 of record NW_026623284.1, read on the forward strand.
CAGCATCTTTGGTTCTTGCTCTAAATCAAACAGTGTGAGAGCTATAATARTAAATAATGAAGTTTTCAGGACAGGCTTTTGGGAGCATGTGCAAACATGAAAGAGAACACACAATTTTCCCCACTCCCTCCTCAGAGTCTACCTTGGACCCCAAAAAAGAGAACAATGGCCTAAAAATCTGCTTGGGAGGAGAAAATATTAACCACAAGTGTCAAATAACCCCATACTTTTAGATACAGATAGTGGAGGAAAGCAACGTGTACACTTTCTRGAGCATGAAATGGACTTTCTTTTGCATTTGAAATAAGCTCAGAATTCTATAAATGCTACCAAAAACAGGGAATGCTGCTACCTCATTGACTGCAGGTATAATTTCCCATTTMTAATGCAGATTATTTCTTCTTTATTGAATGCTGAATAAAGATGCCTGTCCTTATTTTYAAGTATTTGTGTTTGTCACCATACACAGAGAGGTGAAACAAATCCAAGAAAGATCARGTTCTGAGGAGAATGATGATCACCCCAACGCTGAGCCCRTGCTAGGAGAAAAGAGAAAMTTCTCTTGTTCAGYCTAGTGAAACAAAAACTCAGAGGGGATGTGAATRTTGTCTATAAATACATCAAGAAACACAATAAGAGAGGGAACAGACTATTTAAACTAAAGGACAACATTGGCACAAGAACAAMTGGATATAAACTGRCCAYGAATAAATTGARGCTGAAAATTAGAGGAACGTTTCAAAGCAGCAGAGAAGTGGGGCTCTTGAACAATTTCCCTGTGGGAGTAATGTTAGTAAATGACCTAATTTGTTCTAASATGGATCAGCTAATTAGTTTATGAAAGGGTTTATCTGACAGAGGCTGACTATGGCAAGGGGCTGCCTTCAGCCTCAGATGCCCTTTACAGCCCCACATTTCTAAATAATTTAAGATATTAATTCAGTTCCTTATTGAATGTCATCTCATGATGGTTTCTAAATCTAAATTTGTATTTTTCCCTGAGTTACACATTACACGGTGCCACTGACATGCATGTTACCTTCCAAACACCAAACAAAACGTCCCTGCTTGCAGGAGTTCTGGTTTGGTTTTGGTTTTATTTTTTTTTTTCAGACATGCAGCACAGAGCTCATTAACCACAAGCAAAGCRTTGTTCAGATGCTTTGGGTATAAGGGCAGGAGGTGAAAGAGCAAGAACCATCCTTATGAAAGGSCTTTGCTGAGGGAAGAAAACCATGAGATCTCCTTACAACTCTGAATCTGAACATTTCCTTCTGACTTCATATTTTATCCCCCAAGCATCAAGTATTTCGATCAGATTTAAGCAAAGCCGTGAACTAAGGTGGTTCATAAATTTCTGAGTGAGGGAGATGGAGATAAGTGGCCCTCTGGAGGACAGGGGCTGATCTTGATTACTCCTTTCTGGCTGTTCATCATTTCCAGCTGGCTGAGAAGCCAGGTCTCCTCCTGCCCCTCATTTGGTAATTTTTTTTCTTGGTACCCAGTCAAACCCCCTGGCTGGACTGGCCCTTGCCTTGGTGAGTGCTTTGTGAGGATGCACAGAGAAGAACACAGCTACACCTATTCCATGGATTTCTCACCTTACACACTAGCAGAGCTTCTTTTAATTATTTGGGGGTTTGGTTTGGTTTTTGGTGTTCAGGGATTATTTTCGTTTTTATCTCTATTTTAAGGAATGGAAGCACACTTCAGTCATTTCAATGTCTACTTTCCAAAACCATGATCCTGGTGAGCTGAAATTTCTCTTTTCCCAAGCCACTTTCCAATGCAAAGAATTTTATGAGGCAGGCAGGTTCAGTGAGAAATCTTGAGGCRGAGGAGCTCTTTTGTGTGCTCTAAAATGCCCAGCA
>NW_026623284.1:305417-306342 GCF_030028575.1 Malurus melanocephalus
ATAAACAGGGTTATTCTGGGGCAAGGAGAGTCTGTTGTATAAATGTCACCCTGGTACTTYGGTTTTTCAAAAGTGAAATTGTACAATTGAAAACTGCCTGTGATGTTGTGTTTTCAGTTTGAGGTTTTTGTAGAGTGGTTTTTGTTTCGGGTTGTGGGGTTTTTATTCATGTGAACCACTCATGAGTGAGCTCCAATATTTCCAGTTAAACTGTGAAATAGGTGGAATAGGTCTATCTTTAAAGGATACATGTAAAGGATATAATCTTTCTTGCAGCTAATTGCCTGCACATAATGTCCAGCTGACTAAACTGGCAACCAGCAGTTTTAAAAACRCCACTGAACACCCACACAGATCATTTGGAGTGGGATCCCACCATGATCCCAGCCCAGAACACTTTGTGTCAACTGAGCTGTAAGCAGGAGGCCAACCTGGGGACAAACACTGAAGGACAGGACATCAAAACTCATTCTCTTTTCCTTCTGGGCATCTTCAGCCCTTACAGTCTGTGGCAATCCTGCCAGCCTTCCCTGAGGCACTCAATTTCCAGCATCCAGTTTGGGCATCAAACACAACATTTTCTCCTGCACCAGCCCAGTGAGATGCACAAAATCCATGGCTCAGAACAGCTGGTTCTGTGCACAGTTCTGTCTGTGTAAAAAGATAAAACAACCCACTGAGCATCTCCTTGGTCCAGAGGCCAAGCAGCAGAGCTCCAGCCATCCAGCTGCAGTCCTGCGCACCTCCAAAACAGGGAGCATATGCTGGCAGCCCACTGGGAAAGTTCTGTAGCCTCTGCTGAGGCTGAAGCAGTGCCCAAACACCTCTGAGGGCACCAGAGGAAAACTGTGCCAGCAGCTCTGTAAACAGACTGGCACCATGGACCATGCACAGTCACAGGCAGCTGCCAGGGTCTGCCCTGGCC
>NW_026623284.1:306403-323240 GCF_030028575.1 Malurus melanocephalus
TTTTTTTTTTTTTTTTTACAAAATCCCTCAGATTGTTGGAAAATATATGAGTTCAAAAATTTTAGCGCTATGGGGAAAATGCTGGGTCTAACAGAAACAGAAAGACACTCACAAGAGCTTCAGTGGTTTGTGTCAGGCTGGGAGGGAAAGTAATACCATGGATTAAAAACTAGATAAAAAACAAAACAGTAAGAATACATTGTGCTTTTCAACAAATTGAGGATAGGAAGAGGTTTTTACCAAGATTTCACTTTATAGGTTTTGGGGGTAATATGTTCTCACAAGTGACAGCACTTGCAAGCAGGAGRAATAGCAGTAGTCAGGCTAGGAGCACTGAAAAAAAATGTATTTATACATTAATAGGGTAAATGACAGGATGATTAGATCAAATCTGGTAGTTTGTTAAATGGCCASGATGTAGGGAGGCCAAGTTTGACATAATTATGCAACTTTGCCTGTTTAGATTTGGCTGCCAAGCTAATGCAGCAAGTAAAGATAAGCRCATATAAAAAGCATTAACCATAAAGGACAGATCATCAGTTACTGTAAATTGCTCCTAAAGCCAGCAGACCCAAATTAATTTAGGTTACTTTGGCTACAGCATTGTGACAGCAACGATGCCAAAAAATCTGAAAGCAATCATGGATGATTTTGAATTCCTGTAGCATGAAAGGGCACTCATAAAGCAGGATTGCTCCACAGGGACCAGAATTACCTGCACACTATTTATGAAAAGCCATACAGTGTTGCTATATTTAACCTTCTGAAAAAATTGGCGAGATAGCACGATATGTAAAAGGTTCTGCAAATAGGCAAAGTTCCTGAATCTTCATGTATATGGGCCATATGCTTTTGGAATATAAAAATACTTATATAGCTCTACTCTCTCAGTGCAAGGTAAAGAAAAATTAAACTGAGGACGCCACATTTGAGGTGGGTGAATGAGCTRGAGATCAAACTGTTTTCTGAACAGAGAGGCCAACTACCTCAAGTGTATGCACATAAATTGATCAAAGAGCAAAAAAAACATAAAGAACAAATTCTTCATGCTGGAGGTAAATGCATTCTGAAACAGCCATGTTTAGATAATGTAAAAGCACAAGCAGTTTTCCCACTTATTTTCCAGTAACACTTATTTTCCAGAGACTGGTGCATGAAATGAATGGAGCTGAGTTGTTACAGGAGCCAACACCTGATTTACAAGTTCAACAATTCTGGGAGATGAAGACAACAATACTGGGGATGGAAATTTAGATGGGAACAGGCAAAAACCTCAGAAACCAATTATAGAAGTTTTAAGGTCAAAACCAAGGAAATTAAAAGTTCTTTTTGATCCGAGCACTGATTCAGCCTTTGATGTTTTGTTTTGGTGGATGACAGTCAGATAATTCCCTGGTATTATTCTGCTTATTCACTGAAGAAAAAAATCACACAATGTTGTTGGTTTTTTTTGTTTGTTTGTTTTTTTCCTGGAACACCATGTGAAGAGAATAGAATTCAAAGGAAGAGTTTTCTGCTAACAATACTGAATCTCCCTTTTTTGGGAGATTCAGTATGAAAGAATCTTCTGCTCTTAATGAATCTTCTGCTTTCATTAGGACCATGCTCTTCCCCTGCTTTGTGCCTCCTGCTGGATGCTGGGAAGGCCCTGAAGCAGCACCTATGCCCAGATTCCTGCATCTGCATTCCATCTGTTTGCCTGACTGCTTCCACCTTTTCATCCTTTGCTCAACCAGGATCCCACTCTGGCCAGCTTGGCTGCAAGGCAGGAGGCACATACATCACCTGCCACATGCTGTGTCACTCCACAGGGCAAACACCTCTCCCAAGGGAGCTCCTCCACCAGCAGCACAGCAGCAGAGAGGCACTCAAAGGACAGACAAAGGAATCAGAAAGGTGTGAGAAAAGTTTTAGTGTTCAGTGGCAAAGTTCACTAAGTTAGAAACATAAAATGGTTTAGGTTGGAAGAGACCYTTAAGAKCATYGAGTCAAACTCCTAATGCAGAGCTGTGAATCCTGTCACCAAACCATGTCACTCAGTGCCACATCTGCACAACTCTTAAATTCCTCCAAGGATGRTKCCTCACCCCTCAGCCACCACAGKCTCAACACTCCCARMTCCMTCAGCCTTCTTCCAACTCCCTCAGCCTTCTTCCAAAGACACTAAATTCTGTTTTCTCCTAAGTTCTTGCCAAAGCCCTCTGTTCAGCCAGGCCACCTTCCCTGCTGGCTTGTCCTACAGCAAATGGGAATTTCCTTCTTGAAGAATGTCCAGCCTTCCTGGACCCCTTTGCCCTTCAGGAATGCTTCTCAAGGGATTCTCTCAGCTAGGCTCCTAAAGAGGCCAAAGTCTGCTCTCCACAAGTCCAGGGTAGATGTTCTGCTGAGCCCACTCCTCACATTTCTAAGAATAAAAATCTCTGTCATTTCAYGGTCACTGTACCAAACATGGGCTATAACCACCAYAMCACCTTGTCTTKTCACAATCAGCAGRTCYMACAGGTGCCTTCCCCASCTCACTCAYTCACCTGCCTCRTMAGGGAGTTATCTTACACAYACTCCAGGAACCTCCTAGACTGKTTCCTCTCTGCTGTATTGGATTTCCAGCTGACATCTGTAAGTTGAACTCCCCCACGAGAACAAGAACCAGCAATAGCGAGACTTCTCCTGAATGTTTACAGAATAACTCCTCTTCCTCCTCATCCTGGCTGCTTGGTCAAGAACAGACTCTCACCCTGATATGATCCTGTTGGTCTTTTCCCTGATTGTTACCAATAAACACTGATCCCGATTGTCACCATCATTGTGCTCTAGACAAGTTCTTAAAGTTGAGCCAACATCCTTGGAAAAATGAACATGGCTGGAATAAAGTCCACAGAAAGCAGCACGAACTACACCCTGCAATAAATTCCACAAGTGTAACATTGTGATGATTAAGATTAAATATTTACGTCAATCTTAGCATTTCTCTCATTTCCTCCGACACTCCAACCTCACTCAGGCATCAATGTTGGATTTTGTCAATGGAGAGAAAAGGGCATTTCTAGCCGTTTTCATCTAAATGTCCTGGCTAGTGAAAAGCAGTCCTTGAGAGGTGTCTGTTTCTTCTTGAATATTGYCCCTTCAGTGATTAGTTCACTCACAGAAACTAACTCTCACAGACTTCAGTTAGGAGAAATTAATTACACCCCAAACGAGCAAAGAAATTGGAAGAAACAAGGAGCTGGTATTGTTTCATATTTTAGCAGTGGGCACTTCCACTAACCTCATGAAAAGCTAACCTTTGTTTTGAGCTCTATTAGTTCTACTTAGATATTTTGGCATTTCTTAGTTTCAAACAGTATTGGAAGATGACTTAAAATATTGGCATGAATAGGAAAATTCTTAATGGACTCTGTGGCCTTTTACCCACTTTTCTTGTTGCTGACAAAATGTCTTTTTGACACAGGAATCTTTTTTTTTTCTTTTTAAATGGCAACGATTTCCTTTTTCTTTTTGCAGTTATGGGGTGAAGTTATTAAAAAAAAAAACTGACAAAACTTCAAAATGTAGGAGATGGCTTTATTATGGCTTCCTTGAGACAGTGCGGGTCCCACAGAATGTACGTACAATACTGCAAAAATAATACCAAAGGATGATTTTCTCCTACAAWGTCCAAGTTTTCAGTGATCAAGGCTATCAAAAGAGTATGATTAATTATCTTAATTACCTTTACACAAATCGTCTGTGTTCTTTTTTCCTCCTATGCATACCAATGCATTCCTGCCATCATAARCAGGCTTAAAAGGCAAAGGTTGTCGTACTTTGCGTAGAAATTACTTTCCCCCCCACAGTATTTACCTGCAGCTGTTGTCACATCAATCTTTCTTCAAAGTTTCAGTGCCTTCTGTGCATTTCTTTCCCAGGCTGATGCAGTTTTGTGACACCCACTATTTACTCTGTCTCCAGCAATTTTATGCATCTCATTCAGATCTCTTCGCATTYGGTTCTTTCACTCTTAATCGGAATAAATTTTCCTTCAGCTGTCATTTTAATACAYACACTGTCACGTCACAAAGCTTACTCATACTTGTAATGCCAACGATTTTTTTCCTTCCTCTATATTTTAATTTTTTTTCTCCCTTCCTCCATAAAACACCCTGTTTCAAAGCAATAACGGAATTAATAGAAAGTGCGAAACAGCTGGGCTTCTTTGCAGATGGGGCCAAAAGATGCCCAGTTCCACAGGAAAACATGCTGATTCCCARTGATGTTAACCATGTTCAGTGCATTAAATATCGCCCCATGCCAGTATTTCACAGATCTGCTGTGCACAATAGACAGTAATGGCTCCATAGAAGCTCTTAGGGCCTTTTTTGAGAACTCTCTATATGAGAGAGTCTTTTATTCTTTTTGACAAGTGGATCCTTTAAACTACTCTAGTAAAGGAAAGAATGGAATGAGGGAAAGCTAAAATCTTCTCTTTTGCTCAGCATGTCCAGATCAATGCTAATTAAGACAAACTATAAAAGAGACTTCTAGGGATTTCGAGTCTAAATGTAATTACATGTAATACAACTGTTAAAAACAGATCAGAAAGCTTGATGTTAAGTTTTAATGAATCCTTTTTTTTCTCAGACTGAGACACCTTGAGTCACACACAGAGCTATCTGAAAAGCGTTCACAACAACCCAAATTTAGACCAAACTCACCTGATTTTGGGTCTTGTTATGACAGCCAATCTATTGCAGRGTTGCATAATCCTTTTGCTGCTCTATATAGGCACAGAGGTGATGTGATTTCAGTAATCCATGTAGCTGAGGAGGCTTACAGCTCCATTGTGTACTAGATTTTTTTTTTTTGTCTGGGCATAAAAGMATAATTCTTTTCAAGGTCAGATAAAGTATTTTGGAATAGTGGAACTGGGAAATACTGAATGYATTTAGTGTACAACAAAACCACCAAGCCTGCACTGTTTCTGGAAAAGATGGCACATACCTCCCCAAACATGGGAAAGTGTGTATTTTTTTCTTTTCTTTGGTGTGTGTCAGAGATTGCTACGTGTTATTCAGAGTTGGTGAAATGTTTAGGAAGGGAAATTCAAAATTTCAGACTATTGACAGTATGCCACCAGCAGAACACTACATTTTATCAGTGAGCCTCCTGCAGATTTTACCTTCCCACCTCTCTGTTTGTGGAGARTGGATCTGTTTTACCAGAAGTCTTGATAAAGTTGGAGAAACTGTCAGGTTTTCAGAAACACAATGACCTTCTCCAGGTCTGACATGGAAACACTCATCATCAAAATCAAATGCAAGCTAAGAACACTTCTTCAGGATGTAATTATCTGAATCAGACTGTCTCAGAGAAAAGGCAGTGGACAGAAGGGGATGTTTTGCAGGGTGACAAAGGTGATTTCTCCTTGGCAAAGGGAGAGGAAGACAGTTAATTCACCAGTGATGAAACAGAAAGTTTCCTACAGATGTAACTTTTACCAAGCTGGTAGCTGGGTTCAGCTCACTCCCAAAATGCAGGGACAGAGATTAGAGGAGACATCAGAACTGCCACTGGAGCAGGACAGCCTCCTCATGGGRTAACTGAGCTGAGTTATGCAGGGAGGGCGAGACTACGGAATGTGGAAATCCAGAGAGGGCCGGGGGACTCAGAGAGAAGCAGTGATCATGACAGAACGCTTTCCTGGAGTGCTGCCACCATCCTTTGGCAGGATGGCAGAACAGCACCGCAGCTCTGCCGAGCACGGCAGAAGGTCCAGGGCTGGGAATTGGGGTCTGCTCCTTTCAAGAGGAGTAACAGGGCAGCATCCATCACTGCTCCTTGCAGTGCCCSTCCCGGTCTGAGGTCAGACTGGCAAATTTATAAATTCACTATGACCAAGGCCAGGTTTTCTTCAGTATATGCTTGAACCTCTGCAGTTCCTGTCACAACTCTCACAAATGCTTCAACTGTAATGGAACCATCAAAATTACAAAGATGAAAATGAAGCACTTATGCTACCCCAGTGGTTTAAAATTTTCAGGGCTTTTATCTGCCTGTGACAGTTACACCTGAAGCTATGGCTGGTACAGACAGAGGGTGGGATTTTCAAAAGTGCCGTTGATGTGACCTGGCCCTTGCCRAAGGCAAACTCATTTCAGTTAACTAATAATCACTGCCCTGCAAATATGTCATATTGAGTTATCATCCTTCTCCTGCACCAAGAAACAGCATGAGTTAAAAAGCTCTGAGGGCTCCTGGGCCTTGAGACACATGCAATTTCTCCAGAGATGAATACAACCACTAAATCCTTTACAAATCTGCATTTCTTTTTTCCCTGCTGATAGAAGAAAAGGGCAGCAAAAATGGCTGAGTKGGATGAAGGCGGAAAAGCATCTTTTCACCTGAACACCGATGATCCTCCTCAACCTGTTTTTTTGATCTCTCTAATCTGAGCTGTGAATTTCAGTGCCAGTGGTTAGTAGGAAACCACAAAGATAGTGGGATAAACATCCCTTTAGGAGTCCATTGGTATTGATGCAATACTCGGTCTTTCTCTGCACTGATGCTGAAATTGTGTGGGCTGAATGAATCCAGCCATCAGCCAGCAGGAAGAAATCGAGCATGAGCTTCTCCAATACATAGAAATACCCATTGGAAAGGGCATCTCTCCAAGGAAATGATCTACAAATTAAAGCTGTGAGTCTTGAAGCACCATCCACTCTATCAGCCTCTTGCTCTGTCTCTTAAAGGCTGTGCCACTGCTGTTTGCTTCAGATTCACAGCACCTGATCTGAAAGCTTTCTACAATGCAGTTTGAAAGCTTATTCCATTCAGAAGCACAGGAAACATTTCCAAATAAATTTCCAATGTGTCTGAGATTCCTTCTTTAAGTTTTTGAGCTGGGATGAAGAGCATCATGGCTGGGGTAGAGCTGGTAGAATTTTTCACAAGTGCCCATCTTTCACAAGTTAGCAGTAATTAGCATGAATCCAGAAAGTGCTCAAAGTTTTTATACAGGATTCTTTTTCCTGTCTTTTTATATAAATCAGAGAACTATCCCCATAATCATCTTGTTTGAACCAAGATGATGAGAGAAAATGCCCTGGGGCTCCATCTGAGGCACCAAGGTCACAGGAGAAAATATATTCCCATGAACAATAAAGGTAATGGTTGTTCTTTTGAATATAGTGTAACATAGGTTCAATCTTAATTGAAATTCAGCTAAATTACTACAAAACTCCTCTTGTTCCTGATACTGTAAATGYCAGAAATCTTAAAGAGCTGAGCAGTATGAAAAGGAAATCATTCATTTCCAAAGACATGGGATCAGTCTGCATAGCCCTTTCATAGCCCCCATGTCACATGCACACGTGGTGGTACAGTTCAGAAAATATTAATTTTCTTTTACAGCATAGACATTTTTCAGTGTTTTCCTACTGTAGCTTTAACATTACATTTTACCTGCTGACTTCCCTATTTTCTTGCATCACGGATTTGAATCCATCCAAAGCACTTGCAAAAGTAAATATTCATAGTCTGAAACATGYAGAATAAGAAAACATATTCCAAAGTCCTATGCTAAATTTACCTAAGACATTTCTTTTACTGTTCTTCAAAAACTAAAGGTAAGGGGCATGTCCTATAAATGACATGGTAAAGGGATAAATCCTACTGCTTGAGAGACCTCTAGAAGGAAGAAAAACTTTTCAAAGCCTTCCATGTGAGGGATGCAGGTTCCTGGATTGTAAACTGTACTAAAAGACCCAGTTGTACCCATAAGCTTAATTCTCYATTGCTTTTAAAATTAAATACGCATTTTCAAAAGGACGTGATCTTCTATTTRCTTGCAACCTTCCCAGTTTTTTAGTTTGCTTGTTTTAAGAACTACAGAAACTTTTAGGTTTGAAAAGACCTCAAAAATCATTGAGTTCAACTGTTAACCCAGCACTGCCAGGTCCACCACTAAACCACATCCCTCAGTGCCACATGTGCACATCTTTTAACACCTCCAGGGATGGTGATGCCGCCTCTTCCCTGGRGAGCCTGTTCCAATGTTGGGCTACATTTTCAGTGAAGGAATTTTTCCAGCTATCCAATCCAAACCTATTCTGGTACAACTTGAGGTCATTTCCCCTTGCCCTGTGCCCTGTTACTTGGGAGAAGAGACCAACCCCTACCTGGTTACAGCCTCCTTTCAGGGAGTTTTGGAGAGTGATAAAGTCTTCCCTGAGCCTCCTCTTCTCCAGGCTGAACACCCCCAGGCCCATCAGACTTGTGCTCCAGACCCTTCCCCAGATTCACTGCCCTTCTCTGGACACTCTTTGTAGGGATGGAGCCCTAAATTTTGAGCCTATGGGAATTACGATGGCACAGAAAGACCAGGACTGAGAGAAATACCTTTAGAACAATTCACGTGAGGAAACTGCTCCCACACCAGCACCAGCCAAGTTGAATCTCAACACCCAGTGGGTCCTCCCTGTGGCTGTCCCCACCTGCCTCCACTCTGGTTACAGACTGAGCGATAGCTGTGCTCTAGAAACAGAAACTGAAATAAAGAAATGAAATTAGAATCAGTCCCCTACAGATGGCTCTGTCACTGTAAGAGCCACCTGCTCTCAAATTAACACTTGTTTATATATAAATTTAGAACTCCGTAATAAATTAACACCCACTCAACAGAAATGAGCTCTTCTGAATGGTGCTTCTCTTCCCAGTGGATAACGGGAGGGGGAAAATGCTTTTTCCCTTGAAGGCATTCAGAGCAGAAATGCAATAGCAGCACAAACAGTGGAAGTGTTGTGCATGGAGTAAACACTCTCCATGTGCCAGCATTCACTGCACAGAAGACTTGGATAAATTTGGAAATTTTGCAAATACCAACTTGGAGCAGATGCAGAGTGCCTATATTAATGCCTCAAATCTAAAAAATCTACAGTCAGGTGTTAAATCAATAAAGCGGTCAAGCTTAAAGTTCATGCAAAAATGAAGAAAATAGCAGGTCTAGAGAATTTTTTTTWAAAAAGCAATAATAATAAAAGAAAAAAAAATGATAAAAATGAAAAGTTTTAGCACAGAGACCAGGAAAGTAGTTTGGATCTGTTTAAGAGATTAAGGACTTTCACTGTGAAGAAAAATTCCCAAATCTGTTAGTTTGATGTGCAGCTGAAATGAAGGCAGCAAACAAAATGTGTGGCTGTGAGGAGGATGTAAAATAAATCAAAAGCACTGCTGTAATTGCTATACACTGTAAGGGAGTGATAAGACCTCTCTGGGTATATTATACCTTGTCTTTGTTATCACATCGAGGAAAGCTCCCATGTGTTTTCAAAGAATGCACTGCAGAGTAAGGCAAAGTGAACAGCCAGCCTGAAAAATTTAAATTATTAACTACAGAAAGGGTTTGGAAGAGAAACTGACAAACAGCAAAAGATAGAGACTGACAGATGTGAGCCTGAAAACCAGGTATTGACAAAAAAAAAATTCTGCTTGGGTCTGTGAGCCCCAAAGTCTGGTTATTAAATTTGTGCCCCTTCCTGAAATCAATGAACTGTACCAACATTTCCTAGCCATTTCCATGTCCACCAACCCCCTGAGGGTACAACAGAAGCTGTTTCAAAGTCCTGAATATATCCTGGTCAAAAGTCACSCATCTTTGTAGCTAGTCCCAAACCATCAGTAAAGATACCAAGTGAGATCTCATCTTAGACAGATGAGTGAGATCTCATCTTAGAGAGATGAGACAGACTCAGAGGTGAGTGTTGGACATTGATCCTTCCAGCAGAGGCCTCCTGAAATACCGTGGACAAAGTATTTCGTGCCACAGTTTCCAGCTGCAGAAAGGTGAAAGGACTTTACTGCCTTCCAGGAGTGACTTGACAAAGAATGCATTAAACAGCAATGGAATAACTTCAATAAAACATTAGTTCTCTAGACATATTGGCAGATTCTCTCTCCCCTGCACACCTGACATTCTCTGACAGGCTTTAGAAATATTGGATGCAAATTATGGAATGGATGCTTCATGCAAAAGTCTTGGGATGTGACTCTTAGCTTTCTCACGTGTACAAAAAGATAAAGAATGATCCAGAGTCATCCCACCTGAATTTTGGCTCTTGACTCAGGGCTTGAATTTGGGAATGCAGATACCCCTAAATACAGGTATCTATGACCCAGACCCAGCATGGTTTTCCTTGAGGAGTTCATGTGTGGCCTTTCCAAGAGATCAAACCACAGCCCTCCCACCAAGGCAGAGTTCCATTCCAACACTGCAACCACTCCACTCCACCCTCAGTGCCTTGTTCCAGCCAGACAAACTCTGCCCTGGGCTGTTGGTTCTCACCAATTTCCTTTTTCACTGCCTTCAGGTGACTCCAAAGAYCATGACTTGTGTGCCTTCATTTGTAACTCACACATCCCCACAAATAGATTTGTTGATCTATTAACCTCGTGTCTAAGTTTGTTAAAAACACAGTTATCCACATAAACTGCAGCAATGCCGTCATAAACCACAAGCTATAAATAAAAAAAAAAAACAAACAAAAAAGCCACATGACTAAGTGCCTTGTTTCTTATTATATTAGAAATCAAAACTTAACTGAAGTCACAAATCTAGCTCCCTAATATATGCGTGTTCTGCAATATTTTTTAGTGCAAGAAACACGGTGGACAAACACTGACACTGTATGGCCAAGGCTGGGAGCTCTGAGACAGAGGCTTGTGAAGAATCATATTTTGGGTGGAGAGAATTGCTTTTGGGCACATCCATCARTCTCCACTGACCATAAAGAGAGCCTGGAGGTGACCAGACTTCCCACTTAAATTTGTCAGTGAGGTTGGATGAACCCAAGCACACAACTCCCTGTGGGAATGAGAATCAGCATTTTGCATCAAGAGTAAAAAGCTGCTGCTGGTGGCCAATCTACCTGGTGGAAGTGGGAGAGGATTCTACCATGTGGATAGGGTTGAGAAAGTTACTGCCAAAAAACAGGCAAATGAGAAAAAATATTCAAAAAAATAGGGCAGGAACAGCATTCAGAAGCTGATAAAGTGCTAGCCAAACTCCAACMAGGCTCAAGAAAAATGAGAAAGATACTAAAATTCTGGATATAGTCCSTTGTAGTTGGGGAAAAAACAACCACAATATAAAACAAAAAACCCACGAGCAACTGTACCTAGGAAATTCTTTATCCAAATATCAGAGATCACATTACAACTTCAATTAAAAAAAAAAAGGAGTAAATATCAATGTGTAAAATATGATTAATATACAAATACTTCAATATTTTTTCAAGAATGGGCTCTGACCCTTTGTGCAATGTGCTGTGTAAAGAACAGAAAGAGCCTGTGCACCAGAAATCTCAAAATTTCAGAGAGAAGAGAGCACACAGACATGGAAGACAGACAGGAGAGAAACAGGAAAAGGAATGAAGGATGGCAAGGAGTAAAAAGGGAAATAATTTGAAGGATGATAAAGGATGATAGTGAAACCATTTCATGAGTGCTTGCATGGGGCTCCTCTCATGCAAAAGAGGAAAGTAAGTCCTTGTTTGAAGATGTGTCAGGGTAAATGGCTCCCACACGTACAATCACATCTCGTGAAGATGGCTCACGCTGCTTGTTAGCTGTTTTCATTGCTGTTTCTCTTTTATTCCTTACACACGGAACAATCCTATTGAAAGGTACCAAAGGATGCTAATTCTGGACCCAGACAGAATTTCTTTTTCTCCCCAAATTCTACTGAAAGTGCTTTCCTTTCACTGCCAATTGTGTTGTGACTGGAGTCATTAGTGGGTGTTAACTCAGCCTCCTTTGGGTCTCCCAAGGCTCACAGACCTGGGGCTTTGTACTGTGGTCATTTGCCCAAGATATCCCACCCCTCTCAAATTACCTGCTCACCCTAAAATGGGCAAAACCTGCTAAAAACTACACACTTCCCTTTAATCTGCTGGTCTTGAGGCCATAAGTGATGGGGACAGGGACTGTCTGTGCTCCCAAAGGTCCAATTCCCTGCCATGTCACAGCAAATCCTCACAGCAGCAGCTGCTCCTCACCCACAAAAGGAACCAGCCTTTCCTCACAGTGAGAATGCCTGCAGGTCCACGGGAAGATGTAGACCTCTGATGCTTCACCATGACGTTGTTGCCTCAGGATGGAAGGATGGAASCCTCTTTGCTGGCAATTTCTCTTCTGGGCTGCTTTCCAGAAGTCTTAAGTGGGATGCCACATCTTCTATATTTGTTAGTTGCTCATAGCACTTAAAATAGCACCATATCGTTGTCTGAAAGAGCAGAGAGAAACTAAAAGAGGAGAAAGTACTGTCTCCCTGGGCAAAGTAACTACTGAAGTCTTGTCTTCTACGTCCCTGTGGCTCATGGTGAGATTCTCTGATGTCTAAAGAGGTATCAGCTCCTGCTGATGCTCCTTCCTTGGCTGGAGAATTCCTATTTCTCCTTTGTGCAGGGCCTCTCAGTGAGTAAATCCATACTGGAGCCTTTAATGTGGCAGAGGCACAAAGGGAGTCTCTTTCCTTTATGAGGCCATTGATTTCCATGAAGTTTGTCAGACCTTTCATCACACGCAGCTGACATTGGTGAGCTGAATCAAAAAGCTGCTGGGGAGAGGCAGAAACCATCGTGCACTCACATTGTGGGCACACAACACCTCATTTGCCCAGAAAACCAGGCTGGAGATCTTCCTCTCTGCTCAGGCCACTGAAAAACCACTTCTAACAGATCGAAATTATTCACACTGCATCACAGAGGCAAGTTCTCAGCACGTACTCTCTGCTAACTATGCTCAGTCGATGCAGAATCCACCAGCTCCAGGCTCTGAATTAACATGCAGACCAGCAATACAAAAACTCAGTCTTTTCTGCAGTTTCTATTCATCAGTTCAAGCAGGGATGAACGTACTTTCTTTTTCTCCCCAGATGGTTGGAAGCTGCAAAGTAATTTAGCAGCCTGTGTTCTTCTGAAAAAAATTATCATGCTTTTTCTTTCCTGGGTGACTTCTGCATCCCCTGCTGACTAGCTTAATGGTACTGAGAGTTATGGAATGGTATTGTTTTTATTATGTGCCTTTTTATTTTTAAATTGCATTTTGACACACAGTCTATCCATTCATGGGTCTTTAAAGAAGAAGCTTTGCCCAAGTGCCTCCAACATCTAAGTAACAGCATGGTTACCTTGAAAAGACACCGAAAATAAGCCAAGGTGCCTTTGGGACAAGAGTGCTCATTTTTWGTCCTTTCATTTTGCCACTCTCTAAAGAGGCCATGAAACTACTTACTGACTTGTGAAGTCAGTAAAACACTCCAGGAGAAGTTTTCCTCTGGATTTTAGTCCTCACTTGGAGCTGTACAGAGAAATCAGGAAATGGTGTGATTTTAAGAATAGTTCTCTTCACTAAGGCCTCACAAATGCTGGCATCCTCCTGCCCCTCATGCACCAGAAGCACTGGGCATGGCTGTGACACTGGTCCCCTGAGGCATAAAAGGGGAAAAGGCCACATGTTTCTCTTTTAATAAACTAACCAGGGTCGTTTGGGCACTGGAACTTGTGCCTTTACAAAGTTAAATTGTTAACACAGTCATGGACACGGTTTTGGCCCCCTTTACAAAGTTAAATTGTGAACACAATCACAGACACGGTTTTGGCCCTTGACAGCCAGAGCTCCTCCAGGCAGTGGGTGGATTAGGAATTAATTTGGGTGCTGGCCCTTTGCCAAAGCACAATTTTCCTCCTTCCTGGGGAGGCTCCAAGAGCTCAGCCTGGAGATGCAGGCAGCCTGTGCCAGATGGCTTCAKTGGCCAAGAACTGTCCCCAGCACATGGAATGTGCTGGTCAGGGCAGCCCACGGTGTCACTGCACAGAAATRTGCCGGCTGTTCYRCACGGGGACAGCACGTCCCCTCCTSCTGCTGCCTCCCTGTAAGGACCTGGCACTGCAGGAGAGATCCCACACAGGGAAATGTGGCAGAGAAGGGAGCACTGTGTTTGGGGACACCGGGGACAATGCACTCAGTCCCGCTGACACAGCCCAAAGGCTGCTGCTGGCAGCTCACAGAGCAGCAGCTGGAGGAGCTCTGACATGAGGAGAGCAGGCGGAAAGGCACGAGTGGTGCTGCAGTGGCACAGGATCCCCAGTCAGCTGCTGGCACCCAGAGCTCCGGCCACAGCACATGAGTCAGTCTCCTGTTGACAGAGAGCTAACAGACTTGGTCCAGAAGGGATCAGAACTCACTTAAAGTGATGGCCATCATCTTGCATAGCATGCTGGAGACTTGAAGCAGGGCCCCACCACTCTGGTTCGTGCCAGAGCCCTCAGCTGCACCAGGTAGCAGCATCCATGTTTCCCCAGAGCACAGATGAAATCTGTTYTGCATGCTCAGATGGACTTYTYCCCCTGYAGKTCATGATCARCTGGAAAAAATCCCCTCCTGGCMCAGAAAAWCCTCCTACCACAAGAAACAGTCAGRATTAWAAGACCTCCCCTAAAAAGCACCAAGCACAAACACATCTCCAAAAACAGGCTGGAGTGTTCCAAGCTACACATTCCTGACTTTGTGATTGTGAGCAAAACACTTTGCATCTCTGATTTCATTTCACACATTATTTGTTATTTATTTTGGGGCACGGTGGACAGTAGGGATGGCTGGCACAGATCTCAAATCAAGGCCACTGTGATTCACACACAAAGCAGTTCTCTGAGAGGCATCTCCTCAAAAGTTGCTGAATTTTTGCCTCTTTCTCTCCAGTACCACYTTTTCCTTTGGTTCCTCTCTCTTCCTGTTCCTTTGCCTTAACCACAGAGGCTGGTATGAGATGAGGTTTGGGAAATGTGCTGGCATTTTTTAAAGATTTATCCCTGCTGCAACAAATCCTTTCATGCTTCTGGTTGCTAATTACAAGCAAATTCTTTGATAGCCATGGAAATCACTTAACTCTGCTTCCACCTTTCAAACACTGTGTCAAACTATGTATAAATGCACATCTTAATCCAGTTTGATCACAACCTGAAATGAATAAGCTAAGAATAGGCTCTTGCAGCTTAACACATGAAAGTTGAAAACATTTGCTTACTATTTGGGACCCATTTCTATTTGAATTAATGAGCACGGTGCTATAAATATCTAATTTCCATGAATTTCAAATAATGTGGGAGCACATCTGGGATGCCAGCATTGGGGAAGAAGCATCTTTGCTTTTTACTGCAGCAAATCAGTGACATTTCATTTTAACTCGAGGCCACAGAAAATTTTTCCTGCCAACACTTGACACTCTGGAGAATTTTTAGCCAGTGACCACTTCTGCTGGGGGAAACAACACAGAGCCTGGTAAAACCCCACAAACCCTAATCTGCTTAATTAACTGTGATAGAAATAGCATTCATGAACAAGTAAAAAGAACAGAATTGAGCCAATAAAAAAAAATTCAGGATTGCTGTTAGAAAAGACCTATCTATTGTGTGGAAGTATAATTCTCTCGGTATTAGGATGCTTGTCTTTTATCTGTGGTGTATTATCTTTCTGAATGTTACTGTGAATGTGCTGCCTTCTACAGTGTTTGTTCTTTATCTGACAGCATATTCAGCTCCCTGATAGCAGCCTTTGCATTTTGAGTTTGAATGTGCCTCTGCCACACACCTACAGCTTTCCATCACTGGCAATAAATGTATTTATTTTATTTTATTTTATTTTATTCTTGGATCTTGTTTTGTGTAGTGCTTTGTTTGCTCCAGAGAGATGTGCATGGGTACATACAGGCTAAAATTATTTTGCCAGAATTGAAGATCAATGCTCAGGAATTCTGCTCAGACCAAGAGCTGAGACTGGGGATGGATGGATGGATGGATGGATGGATGGATGGATGGATGGATGGATGGATGGATGGATGGATGGATGGATGGATGGATGGATGGATGAGTGGAGAGAAGTCTCAAAACAGCAGCTCCTATTATTGCTGTGGATTTATCTTTTCCTTTCAATGCACAAGCAGACAACTGCCTCATTCCTCAGTCAAAGTTGTTTTAGGTTCCTTATACACTTGAACAAGATCTGGCAGAGGTTTTCCACTGGAATAGATTTCCATCAGGAAAAGAATGATTGAGACAACCAGCTCTGTTTATGCAATCGTACCAATTTTGACAAAATTTTGGAGGAAAGATAAATTCTGACTTTATATCAACTTCAGTCTCAGCAGGTGACTCATACACAAAACCCATGCAGAACTGAAACCTCATCCTTTATAGATTTTTACATATCCTGGCTCCTGATGTAAAAAAATTGAATGAGCAAAAAAAAGGAGCTGTATCCAATGGCACCATTAATCAATTCTGCATTCTGTGGTATGAGACTTGAAATGTTTCTCTCTGTGTTGCAAGGATAAAAAAACCCTGCCTGTGTTATTACTTCATTAGATTTCTGAGCATGGCAGGGGCATGGGAGGCTTCCCCACCTGGCAGTGTGCTTAGAGCAAGGGCAGGGCTGCAGGACAAATCTGAGACTGGTCAGTGCTCTGCCTGCAAATACAAAACTGTGCCAGCTCAGCCAGCACTGAGTCACAGCTGAGGAACTGCATTATTGCTGAGGCACAGAGCCCCTGTCCTTTCACTGGACACATTAAAGCATGGGCAGCCTCTGCTRCAAGCACAAATGCTGAAATGCCTGACTTCTTCCTGCAGCTTTCAAACAGTTACTGGGATTTTTCTATAATTTTTAATTATGAATTACATCTGCCTAAATCCATTAAATATGCTTGAAATAAATATGCTTGAAAGTGGTTCCTGCAAAAGGTGACTGAACTGCCAGCCTTCGGTCCACAAATTCCATCTATAGAAACAAAGAGAACAGATTTGGTTCAGAG
>NW_026623284.1:323826-417774 GCF_030028575.1 Malurus melanocephalus
AACCACCACCAATCTCTGTAACTAATCTGAAAAACCATACTAATTAGGAAAGTGAGTAGAAGAGAGAGTTTTTGGAACATCAGACATTTCTCCAGAGAGAAAATACACCAGGACAAATAACAGAGGAGCTCAAAACTTCTCTAAGACAAGGTAAGGAGGACAATGTCCTTTGATTATCCATCCACCAGTACTTGAACCACAGTCAGGGTTACTCCTTGAGACCAAGAGAATCCTTATCACATCAGATACTTGGCTGTAAATTGGAAATTACATCTCTGTATCTATGAAATCTTAGCTAAGTGGTAAAAAGGATTGACTGTGCAYATATAATCCTTTRGACATAAAACATWGACCAAGTCTGAGACTGAATCTGTATCTAGTTKAAACTAAACCCCACTCTGAGGAGTTYAGAATGCAGGRGATTCCCTTCTGAATCTCATRACTCAATGGGAGGGCCTCCCTGACAGTTTTCTTTGAATCTGTCCTCTATGCAGTAAATAATCAAACAAATCAAATTTAATCTAATTGTTGGTTTATATCAATAAACCTCTGGCTGCTTCTCTCTTGTGAGTGAAGTATATTGCTCTTTGCAAGAGATATGAAAAAAAAAAATAAGAATAATCACAGATAACTTTTATGTAAGAGACTTCTGGGCTGCTTTCATCCAGCATGGAGCAAAACTAACCCATCCCTGTCAATCTGAGAACAGAAGGAAGCAAGCTCCTCATCTTGCCTTGCAGTAAGGGAGCTGCTCAGAACCCTGGATTGAACCTTGCTGCCCTCAGCCCAGTCTGCTGCACTGTGAGGCTTTCAAGCTGTGCCTGATAACATTTTCAAAGAGTGATCTTCAGTTCACATCTCCTGATTTTCTTGTATGAGCTGTACAGCACCAGTTAATTGCCTCAATCTGAAGGAGCCTCCTTAGCATATAAAATCTCTCCACATCTTCTCTTTTCTTTTTCCTTCTGCAGTGCACTGTGAAAGRAACTTTTAAAGAGAATTACAGAAGTAACTGAAAACCAAAGAGGTTGCAACTTGRGAATTTTTTGATGGAAAATGGCAGATTAAATGGATGCCATGGTAAATTCTTTTCTCTTTTCAAAACACAGCTTTTTTGAAAATATCTAAATAGATTAATTCCCCTGATTAAAAAACAAAAAAAGTCTATCTTTTGGTTAGGATTTTTTAAAAGGTGATATGTAAGTATTTAAATTGACCAAATAAATGGCCTCATTCTTCTTCTGTTGGGGGCTAAAGCTCTTCTARGAACATTTTTCTCACAGACAGAATCTTAGGTTGGAAACAAAAGCCTCAGATTCCAAGACAGAAGTCAAGAGGTAAAATACTGGCTATTCAAACTGCCAAAAAGAGGCCAAGGTTTGAGTTGAAAAGCTGAAGAGAAGAAAAGGATAGCTTGATATTGGTTCTTATCTTGGAAACATGCAAACCCACAAGAGCAGCTAAACTTATCATCACAAAGCGAAATTGAAGTATAGCACAGCCTACAAAACAAGGGACAGGAAAAAATGGAATAGTCAGGACCAACAATGTTTGTTTTCCCCAGTGGAAAAAAATTTCATCTACCTTCCCCATGCCACAACAAAAATTATGGAAGTTAAAGAAGAGAAAGGCACAGAATTCAGTATGCAACTTGTTACATCTGGGGTTTATTGGAAAATAATTAATATACTTCTGCCAAAAGATTAAATCAAATTCCACAGAAYAGTCCTGATTTTCAGCCAGGTTTAAGACCTGTTCAGAGAAGGTAGAGAGAAGAAACCTTCAAAGTAGCACAAAAGGTGGGCAGAGTGATAAAAGTGATGACCTCAAACTAGCAGACAACTATTGCTGGCTATCAATCCACGAGTGAAACCAATGCTCAAGTGGAGATGATGCACACCAAGAGCACAGCCCTGCTTGTTCTGGATCAATAAAACATGCTCTTCACTCCTAAACTGTGTGATTTTCTCAGTCTGATCTCTTTCTCATCTTTATTTGATGGAAGAGGGAGCTTTGTAGAAGCTCTGTGCTTGGTTAGACAGCAAAACTCTTTAGTGGTTCCTATCACTGCTCTAAAAATCTAAAATTCACTTCGAGCCCCAGCAAGGCGGGAGGATACAAGTCAGCTCACAGAAAATTAGGCATGCATGTATTCCAAAAACTTCCACTGCCCTTTTTCCTTCATGTTATGAAGGAAGTGAGAAAGAAGGGAAGTTACAAAGAGAAAAAAAAMCCAAAATCTCACGATCAAAGCCTTTTAAGGAGCAGCAGAGTTCTCTAGTGATTAGCACAGCATGTATGAGTGCAAGTGAACAAAAACCTGGGCTTGAGTGAGGAGAACTCAGAGCTTCACTCAAGAGAGGCWTTTCTGCTTCCCCATCCATAAACTRTGCTGGGCTATGGAGCTCCTCTGGGCAAAGGTGCCATGTAGAATTCAGCAAAAAATCGTAGCTTAAAACCCTCAGGTAAAACACAGCCCGCAGCTCCTGCTCTGCATGCAGCAAATACGGGAAGAAAGCAACACAAGGAGACTTCTCAGGAAATTCTCCTCAGGGCTTTGCCAACTGAGGCTAATTAAACATCACAGAGGAGTTTTGCTCCCAGCCAAGTGGAGGATTTGTGTGTTTATACGTCATGGGCATGTCATGCAGAAAGCCATCAGATCTGACCAGATGAAACAGGAGATCCCAAAAAATCCCCTTTGCAGGTTTGCGACCTTACAAATAACAAACAATTAGGAGTGTCCTGTATTTACCCCTCAGGAGTTCTGAGCATCTCCCAGTGCCTGAAGGGAGCCTACAGAGGAGTTGTAGAGGAACTTTTTACAAGGGCATTTAGTGATAGGATACATGGTAATGGCTTTAAACAGAAAAAGGGCAGATTCAGGTTAGATATTGAGAGAAATTCTTTACTGTGAGCATAGTGAGGCACTGGTACAGGTGCCCAGAGAGGTGGTAGATGCAAATAAAAACCCTACAAAGAGCTCCCACCTCCCATGTAATGGAAGACAATTGAGCAGAGACTACCAAATSTCATGTTTAAACACAGAAGTGAAAAAAAAAAATATTCAAAATCCAGCCCCTGCTGTCCCTGTTTCTCAGTTCCACTGTCTGTAAAACTGGAGTACAACTAATCCAACATAATTCAATGCAATTTACAGCAATCAGTAGTTATCTGTAGCAAACCTCAACAGAGGGTTTGAGGAGCTAAAACATTACAACAGTGGAGCCCACAGACTTAYTCTAGMTKATGTCTCTTCTTCACTCCTTATCTYCTTTCTTCTGAGGATAATGCATCTAAACCACAGTTTACTGAGCTCTGGTGGAGTTTTGAAAATTACTTTCTAATGTGGGTATGTTTTCCCTTAGGATCTGATGTTTTCCCCACAGATTTTTACAGATTTTTCTGTCACATGGCCATGAAGTTATTTCTAAATGGAAAAATATACCTTCTTTTAAAAGCACAACAAAATTTAAAAACTGTCCAAATATAACAAACCAGAGCTATCTGCCAGAAAAAAAAGTCTAAACCAACTGTATTTCCCCCCAAATAACCTTTTCAACATTTGCCTCTCTCAGAGGTCTAAATATTTTAGGTCTTCCTCCTGAATATTAAAGAACCAGGGTGGAACTAAATGTTAAGATTTAACAGTGGGTATAACCAGAGCTGTTGGCAGCACTGACACAGCCTGATGTGACCATCAGCCACGTGCTGGATTGAGCCCACTGGGGCTATGACAACAGSACTGAGGGAAATGTCACCATGCTGGAATTTAACCCATGCTGAGGGAGTGGAGAACAAGCCTTGCCTTTGGACACTGAAGACAATATTCCATCTTTAGTTCTTGGAGCAKTAAGGGCAGGGCATTCTGTTGGCACCAATATATGGCTCCAATAGAACACAGTGTATTGTTCAGCACAAGATCTCATTATTGATTACATTTATTAAGGAAAAAGTTTGCAAAATATGGAATGGCCTGAGTAGTGAGTGAGTGGCTGATGTTTGACAGGGTTCCCAAAAGAACCTGCAGCCAGAGACACTGACATTGATATCATGTTCACAATTACAGGCAAAACATGATTTAACCTTGCCTGCTTTGTCTACATCTGCCTTCTGCTCCACACAGAGCTTAATAAATCTTCTGTGCACTGATATCAGTGTTTTTGCAATCCTTATTTGCCTGTTTCAAAAGAAATGGTATCTTCAAATTCACGTGAGCACCCTTTTCCTGTTGGTCCAGACAACAGGCTGCCTCTCCAAGGATTCATCAAGATTGAAATGCAGGCATTTCAATCTAAGTCTGATGCCACAATTACCCTGATCAGAATAAACAAAGCTTTTTTGAAACCTGAATTTTAGGAAAACAGACCCGGTCTTTTTTTGCCCAAGCTCTCACTGCTGCACCTTGTATTTTTATAGATAAATCACTCTCAGGTTTGCTGATTGCACTCTGGTGTTCAGCCATCCATCTGGACACACAAGAAATGTCCTGGCTCTTRGGAAATGGCAGGCAAGGATTTAATACCATAATTCTTTCCAGCCTTTGTTGCCCACAGTGACAACCAGTAACATGGTAGATGAGGCTGATGCTACAAGAGGGATGCAATTKGAGATTAGGATGTCTACATTCAGGTGTTTATATGAGTACCAGGTATCTAAACTCCTATTAGAGTCAGCAGGGATCTAGTCWAAGGAAATCAATGGGATATAAGCAGCAAGTCAGGGAGCAGCCAGCCCACAGCAGCCTTGCAGTGAGTTTCATCACTCCCCAGACACCACTGACTGCGTTCCACTGACTATAATTGCAGCTTAGGTATTGCCTGCCCAATTCCACTGCCTAAATGAAGATATCTAGCATCATTTGAGACATCCCAGCGTCTCCAAAACATGCTGCTGCTGCTGGCAGACACAGCACAGGACCTGTGGTCATTCATGTCCCCATGGTACAGCAGCTGGAAGAACACGTGCCACGTCTAACGCAGCGCTAGTGCAGAAAAACCCTGCCCCTGAGTTACATGTGAGCAGAAATAAAAGTATTAATCGGTGCTGAAATCYTAAATTGAGTCCTTTTCTTCAAAAATCACCTTACACTGGTTTTACAATTAGTGCAGAGAGCAAGTTTCAGTCTGAGGACTCATTCAAGTCAACACCCTTGCAGCACTTTGGCTTTTTTCTCACCTCTGCAGCAACACTGGCTATATCTTTATTTTTTGAGGGGTTTGTTTAGAAGGTTTTTGGTGAGTTTTTTTGTTTGTTTGTTTGTTTTATGAAATGAAATAGGAAATCTTGAAAAATGCATGAAATCTCATGCTTAGGAAGGTTGTTATAGTGGTGCTTAGGAGTGCTGTTTCAGCATACAGAGACATGCAGCCGAAATGTGAGGATTTGCTCATATCTACACATCAGAAAGGAGGTGTCCTTCCAGTGATGTTCCAGGATATCCTTCTGCCTCATCAAAAATATCTCTTTTTTGGCAAACACTGTCACCTGGACTCCCTAGCGATGCTGACAAAGTCAGGCACCCTGACTTTCAAACATCTCRTGGGACAGTAGATACCTTTTCTAATACTCAGTGTAAGCACACAACTGTCCTTTGGCAATGCCTACATTTTATCACTTTATTCCAGCATTTAGGTGCATCTGTGCACTTCAGCCTCTGCAAAGAACAAAGGCTTTCAGGTAAATACAGTGTTCATAAGAATGTTGTTTCAGTCCTAGTTAAATTGCTAAATCTGGAAACAGCGGTGGTAGCATCACCATGAAATTTGCTCCCTTTCTCCTAACTCTTTTTAATTTCTATTTCCACAGAATGAGAATATAAAAGTGACCACTTCCAATGTATAAAACATTGATTTTTTTTTTCCCTGAATGATGTCCATATCAAAATCCAAATCTAACAAATGCTAACAAAGAAATAAGAAAGGATCTTTCAAGAAAGATTAAGTCATTTGTGCTAATGTCTTTATAAATTATAATTTAAAGTTCTATAGGCCTCATTTTTGTACAATCACTAAAATTTTAAGCACAGGAACTATCATTCTTCATTAGTGATTCTTCAATAAACTTTATGCTTTATACTGAAAAAGCAATTACTGAGGCAATTCTTCCATCAGCACACAGGAGATTTAGGTATGTGGCTTCTGCTGGCATTACTGGAATTAGATCTGGACACCCTTCCTGTGCTTAACAAAAACCAGGACAATCTCCCTCTCCTTYAGTCAGTCCATATCAGCTGCCAATCAGAATTTCTCTGGTGAAAAAATGTGTTTTTTAAAATATAATGAAGCTAGAGAAGGAAAGGATGTGAGGAAGGCTAACTTTTAGAGGTCACTTACAATATTCTGCTGTYGAAGACAGTTTTAGCATTTTTTTTCTTAATGCTGTGATGGTGCACAGCATTGATCACTTTCCATTAAGATCATAAAAAGCACTGAAATTTTCTTTAAAAAAAAAAAGGATTAAAAAAACCCAAAAAACAAATCAACAACAAACACTTGAATTACTGCCATAAATAAAGAGTTTGAGGGTTCATAAACAATTTCTTTCCTCTCTCCCTTATTGGCTACAACCTTTATCACTTCCATTGTGATCATGTATGGCTAGAAGTTCTAGCTTGAACTGCCTTCATAAAAGCCCAAGATGTAGTGACTGAGAGCCATCACTGCCTTTTCTGTGGATTAAAGGTATCTGTGTTTCAATCCAAATCAGCCCTTTGGTGTCCCTGAACCGGACAAACCAGCATGGCAGTTTATTTTTTGTGCTACAGATGCTCTTTACAGGCAAAAATACATACAGATGAACAAAAAACTACACACAAATTTCCCTTATCACTTAATGCAGGGGAAAACCATTTGGTTTTATTCACCAAAAGTAAATTAGTTTCTTCGTAAAGTGGAGTGTTCTATGCCCTTCCCTGCTGTAAAATAACCCATCCAAAACAGGAGGGGCAGAGCAGGCACAGGAAGAGAGCAGGAATGAACTCTAAAAGAGGGAGTGAAAGGTACAGACAGGGCACAGATATGTTCTGTAATACCCCCTCAGCCTCAGGGAATTCTAGCAATATCGAGATAACTCRAGTGATTAAATTTGGAACAAGCCAGAAAACGTAGAGGTACAGAGCATGCAGAGATCAGGAAACTGAAGAATGAGTCCTGACCTGCTGGAGGAGAGAACTCTGACAATGAAGAGTGGCTAAACCTGGAGAAAGTGACTGAAAAACCTCAATGGCCTCTGCTGGCAGATTAATTGTGCAGAGGGTGGTCAGCCAAGAGGACTGGCAGTGAGGCAACACAGCGTGTCGAGGGAAAGTGTTTCTCTGTTTCTCTGCCTGCTCCCAATAGGTCCAGGGACAGTCCTGGGAGATGTCAAATGTGGTAAGAGAAACCCCCTCACAACCAGTGAACTCACACACAGATATCTCTGCTAAGCACCCAGAATATCAAGGGAAGAATAAAGTCCTACATTTGAGGGATGACCATAAAGCAATGATCAAATTTGAAATGGAAGCTCTTTGATGTAGGAATCAGGATTGTTCTGTCTGGCTGCAGACCTCTYGTTCAATTGAATCCCGATGTGCAAYSRGCATTCCTACAGAGTGCTGCACAGAAATAACACTGATGCTGCTGGACCTTTCCTGGACTTGTAACCTGTGAAAATCTCTCTGATCCTCCACTTAGGAGAACAGTTAAAGCAGTGGCAAAGGCTTGGTGTGAGCTCATTATCTCTCAAAATCTGACTTGAAAATTCAACTGCACTAAAAATCTGCAAGCACTAGGATGGCTGGGATGCCAAGGGGAAATCTGAGAAAAGTCAAAAGCCTGGAAGCATAAACTAATAAATTAAAAAAAAAAAAAAAAAAAAAAAAAAAAAAAAAAAAAAAAAAAAAAAAAAAAAAAAAAAAAAAAAAAAAAAAAAAAAAAAAAGAAATTGTATGGTGTATCTTCTGCCCTGAGTAACAATAAATTACCAGCAGCACACATCTGGATGCCACAATTACAGCCTCTTCCCAGCAGTCCAATTTTAGATTCCATCTGCAAATCAGAAAATTAGCTGATTTCAAAACGTTCATGTCCTGCCCCTTTTCAATTTGCCAGCAGAGCTGAGAGGGTTCCAGTGCTCACCATCTTTTCCAGCCCTCAGGCCTGTCCCTGGGGCTCTCACCAAGGACAAGCCCTGACTTTGCTGCAGCCTATTTTATTCTGCCTAGGTGAAGACATGACCTAAGAGGGCTGCACATGCTTTCTTTTTAAATTACCCAAGGTTTTATAATTTCAACAGCCRTCCTTTCAAGTGAGCTGAAAAATTGATGTGCTCCCTGCTTCTCCTCCTTGTGCCCCACTCCTCCAACACAATTCTGTCTTTTGGGTACACTTTGGGTACCCTTCCCTCCGAGGTCATCTTTCGGAGCAGGGTTTGGATGACWTGTGCAAGCTGCTGTACCTCTGTCCCTCCTGGACCTTTTTTCCTTCATTCCAAGGTATGAATGGCACTGAAATTGTTAAATTCTCAGATTTTAGGCTCGGTAACATAAGGCCAAGAATAAAAATGGGAACCCAACTTCGGGGGTTACCAGGCCATCATCCTCCACCTGGGAGCTCACAGACCATGCAAGGGAAGTGCTCAACTTTATTTTTACCAATAAAAACCTAAAGCATGGGCAAAGCCTTTGTCCCAGTCCCAGTGAGGTGCAACTACTGCTGTCTGCTRTGAGCTCACATCAGATCCCCAAGACCATGCTGACACTGGGAGGTTAAAATCAGATTAGAGAAGTTTTTTCTTGATGACAACAGTGTCTGGCCTTCAAAATCACTACCACCCCTGAAAATGGGACAATTTAAAGCCTAAACCATTCAGGCAGTACCCTAAGGCCTAACCCAGGAATCAGRACATTCCCCTCAAATATTTTAGCCAAACTTTATTTATGTAAATGCCGTGAAATGCAAATAATCCTTAACTATACCTAGGTAAATGTGGTAAATCAGCTACCTGGTAATCAAACTATTCCATCGATAAAAAAAAAATTAAAAAATAAAATCCCTGCATGTCAATCTGCTTATTTTTAAACCACCATAAACTCCCCAGTATAATGCAAAGATCATAAACATTAAACTCTCCAGATTAGGCAAGGGAAACCTGCATGAAAATAAAGAAAAACGCTAAATAAATAAATGAATGAAAGCAAATCGCTTTCCTAGGTTTACTTAACAGTGCTGATATAGAAATAAACCAAATYCATTCTACTGAGCAAGAAATTGAGYCTGAAGATAATCCCTTTTCTTTTTTTTYCTGTAGCCTAGAGGTCCTTTGTACTCCCATTGAAATCGTGGCCTCAAGTAATCCAAACAGCATTCACAGCGTGATATTATATCTATTTTATTGAGAAACACAATAATCAAAATGCTAAAATAAATCTTCTTCCTATTATTTGATTTAAGCATTGAACTATTGAAGTGGCTAAGCTAATTTATTTTGATTATCAGCCCATTAGTCTTGGTATTATAAATTAACCCCACAATTTTGACAGAGCTTCCAGCTACCTAATGTCTGAAAATCTGATTTTGTTTAAGCACATATCATGCTAAGATTTATTTTGGAAATTTCAATTAATCAGTTCTGGTCAATAAAAAAGTCAATATAAAGTGGTTTGCAGTTAAACGACATTGGCACTCACACATTTGCTCTGTCCTACACCAGTTAAAAAGCCATTGCAGATTCCCAGTGATGGCACTCAGAGCTCTGGCTGCATTTTTTAAAGCACCAACTGTTAGTTAATTTTGTTAGCATAAACACCCAATAAAATTTTATGGTGTGTTCAGCTCTCATTAAAGATGAAAAACAGYGGCAGAGTGGCACCCACAAACAAACAGGGAGGGTTCTGTCACCACTGATGCCCAGAATTCGTTCAGATTCAGGGCTCCCTGTGCCTGTGGACACAGCAGGGACACAGAACACGAAATCCCACACACTGCTGGAAACCCCACACAGCCCTTCCATGACATTCCTGGCAAATATTTAATGTGGGAGGAAGGGTCTCTCTGCAGCCCCTTAAAGTAACAGCTCTCACAGGCAAAGCACACCCCTGCCKGTGCAAACCTGCA
The DNA here is from genome assembly GCF_030028575.1 of Malurus melanocephalus. NCBI lineage: Eukaryota > Metazoa > Chordata > Aves > Passeriformes > Maluridae > Malurus > Malurus melanocephalus. Next base: position 333,924 of record NW_026623284.1, read on the forward strand.
CAAGGCTGCAAAAAACACAGCTCCTTTTGCTGCCCATGACACAAAATACCCTGCACAGGGTGCTCCAWCCCTGGAGTTCCTCAGGTTGCATCYTGTGGTTGGATTCCCTCCAGTCAGGGAAAGCAAAACCCCTGCCGGAGTTTTTTTTTGATCACTCAGGACATTTACAGAATCAGCCTGGCCATCTCCCTTTGTTTTCCCACCCTTCAAAGGGGTGTTTGAGCCTTCCACTGAAATTTCTGGTCCTGACCTGCCATCGTTCTTGTTGCCAAATTTCCTGTTAAGGGGACCTTTACAAGACAGCTGACACTCAGACAGTCCCAGGRAGCACTCCAGGGAATATGGCTGGAATTAATTGCCAAAAGTCATCAGGTTTGCAGGTAGAATTATYGAGAAAGCAGATTTCACTGTCTGAAATAAAATCAAGATCAAATCAAGAAGTTCCCACAGCTGTTACTCCTAAAATCCTTAGGGCTGAGTTGCTTAAGGCCACAGAAATTTCTAAAATCATCTTTCCATTTGCATCAACAGAAGCAGAACTTCTYTCACTAAATTCAGCACCTGTGCCAGATACTGTCCACTGGAACCTACAGCTTACAAGAAAGTCAGAGAATGTAATAAAAACCAGTTTCAAACACTTTCCCTTAAGTTCCTTGGCATGTCTTCTTGATTTAGAGTTCACCACTCAACGTTTTGATGGGTTTTGCCTCTGCAGCTTTGTGGAAGTTTCTCCCAGAGGACATGGACGATTGAGGATCTGCACAAATTGGGACAGGGGGAAGAGCTAAATCCACACAGTTCCACTCCATGAGCAAGATGAAACCTTGCACCATAAGGACCCAAATTAACACCTGCCTTCCCAATGGACAAAGGACCCAAACTTTGCAGTTTCCTCTCCCTTCTTTGCCCACAGATTTTTCCTGCTGACACCAACCCTGGGCAAGGGATAACCTGCRTCATTGAGAGGGATGTGCTGGTGGGATATGGGGAGCACATGCTGCTGAGCCAGCTGGCTCATGGATGGACAGTGATTAGCATTKCCTTATTTCCCATGGCAGACAAGCTCAACTTCAGTCTATAATCTCTACCTAGTCTGAGATTTTCTTCAGGTTTGAGATTGTTATTATTCTGTTATAATTGGTAGGTTTTGTGGTTTGCTCCTGACACCTCTCTGCCTGCAAAACCGGAGYAATCCTCCTATTCTCCCACCTTTTTGCTTTTTACTGTCAACTGAAACCATACACATTTCTGCCTGTGTGGGGGTCACAGCATGACTGGGCAATGATCTTGTCTGTGTCTCTTATGCTGTGCTATATTAGACTACCCTGAAAGGCTGATATTTTGAGATGAAAGTGTAATTTCTAAGGGACTGCCCTGTGAGTAAGRCTGGATTTTGGCAATAGCTGACTGATCATGTTTTAAAGCCCTGGCAGCTACACCAAGTCCTACTTTAATACTTATTAGGTGTGGAAGTCAACCTTGCACTCCCACCAGAGCATTAAAATTGGGCAACTCAAAAATACACAGCTTAGCTGTGCCTGTGCAGGGTAACTTACCACGCACAGTAAAATACAATGTGCAAGTAAAGCTGAACTTGTTTCCGCTCCAGCAATAACACAGAGGAGCCAGCACAGCTTCCTTATCTTAATTTTCTGCATCCAAGAGTCCTAGACATGCTGTGCCTCTATTGCTTCCATAACTTTGGAAGTATTGAATCTCTCTGCAATTAAACCAACATAAATAAGCAGTAATTCAATTGAAATTGGCGGAATTTGTATGAGGGCAATAGTTCATGTAAAAGAGGAGATAATTAGATTTACCCAGTRTAGTTGCAATAATCTCTTATTAATTGTTTAAGGAATAAACCACTATAAAAACAAACTCCCTCATATCCTGTGAAGAGGAATTATGGACCTCTTGTATGAACATTGTGCTGTCCCTATAGATCAGGGCAGCTGGAACCCCCCACATCAGCAATGTATTATTCTTGTAAGTTAAAKTTGTTCTTTTCAAAACAATGAGAAAGAGCAATCAGGGGTACAATCAAAGCTGCATTTTCAGTTCAGYTTAACTGAGTGTACTTTACTTTAACCAACACTTTACATTACTGCATTCAGTTGTTTTAATACCCACATTCTTACATGCCGACACTGCTAATTAGGACAATTGTTTCTCCTTTAAAATAAAAGAAAAAATAATCTGTCCAAATGATTTGCTGTAATCCTTGAGCATTCATTATTGCTGATTAAAAGTGTGGTTAAAGTTATTCAGGAGGATGTCCTACCTTTATTTCAACAAGCTTTTTATAATGCTTATGTAATTAATGCTGAGACAGGAAAGGTGGTTATTAGAATGTGCTACAGTCCTAAACGTGATGTGTATYGACACCAACAAAATCCAGGATGGAAACAAGCCCTATTTGCTCAGGTTTAACTCAGCTTTGTTGCATTTTACCATACAGCTCAAGGGACTCTCATCACTGCTGCTGAGGCAAGGAAACACTTGTCTCCCACCCACACATCAGGATTGGAATCAGGAAGAGATTAAAGCCTAGATCCACAAAATAAAGATTTAAATGTCTAATAAACACATAATCAACCCTCAAAACACATAATCAGTTTGGGTATTCATCAGTGGTGCCATAAGCTGCATGTGAGGATGGMAAAGGAGCTGGACTGACAGCTCACRGGATAASAGGGATAGGATTCAGGAGACCTGATCCAGAAGATGTGCACTGACCACCTCCAAGACTGAGCTCCACACAAAACAGCGAAAACAGCTGCAGTTGTTCAAAAATATAGTCAGAGAACACTCAGAAGAGACTGATTAGCAGCAGGGTAGTGACAAACAASATGTCCTAATGTGCTGCTGAGGTTGCTGTAGGAAGGTGGGGATTTAGACTGCACTCTCCAAACTGGGCATGTCAGCCAATTTGGCATTTTCATCTAAAATAAAGYGAAAGTGCATCCCCCTGTCCCCAGGAGGCACAGCAATTTTCCAKCCTACCCACTCCAAGGAACAGCCCTGAACTCTGCTCTGCCCTTTTCCAACAGGAGAGATGGGGGGAGGGCTTCTGCTGTAGAGCAGCCCATCTCCTGATGGGTACAACAGTCCACAGAAGGATRGAAGCTGGTGGGTGTCTGAATCCTCATCCACACTTAAAAGGACACCAGATCCACAAATCCTGCTCCATGGGACACCTCCTTTCTCACTGGATAAGGAGGGGGATGGTCCTCAGATGCAGGACCCCAAGTATAGCTGTTCCTAAAGAAAGAAATTACCCACAATATTTCTATAGATCTTCCCCCCTGAAGACAGGTGAAATGGGGAGACCCAACGTGAAACAAAGTCCCTTCTCACACCATCTTTCTTGGTACTAATTTAATTAAAGAGTCTAAATTCAAGACAAAATTTCTGTGCCCTGAGTTGGCTGGTGTGGGTCTTTGGGCTGCTGAATAAAAGCCAAAAGCTTGGAGCTGCAAGATGCAGCGTTGAAAATCCTGAGTCCCCATATGGACTTAGCCGTCATTAATTGCTTCAAGAAATCTGTCCAAATGTGACAGCTCGGAACTGACCCCCARATTCTTACAGGATCTGAGTGACTTTGCAATGAAGTGAATTTCTTTAACCAGAGTCAAAGCCTGCTCCCAGCCCACACAAGAGAGGTGGGARGGTTTTGTACAGACTCAGGCTGCTCACCACCCCAGCCATCCCAACACATCAGAAATCTTCCTGTGACATATCTTTTCATTACAGCATTGGGGTGAATCCTCTTGCCTTCCTCCCACAAATTGTCTTAGGAAAGGCAAAGGGATTAGTCACAGCCAGGAAAAAAAAGAGCATTAGAAGCTGTATGTACACAAACTATTTTTCAAAAACAGTTCTCTCTAGAGAATAGATCAGTCTTTCMATAGCACTCACAAGTGGCTTGAAGCTTCTAGCTCTTGGTTAGAAACAGCTAAAAAGCATTACATAGAAAAGTTAAAAATACATACACCTTTTAGTGGGCATGCATTACTAGAGTTTGGAATTACAACCAAGCCTATCTACTTGAGGGCTTTAATTGTATCCCTYCTTTAAAATGCTCCCTCCCTAGCTCACCACAACTGGGCAGAGCTGTAAATCTTGCAAAAGAAATGTGAGGTCTAAGTGCCCATTGCCTAGCAAGAAGGAAGCTCAGAAGGAGCCAGGAAGAAGAGTGRCCTTACCTCAGTGAGTTGGCATTTGAGTTGMCACAACATAACTTTTTTAAGGGGGAGGGAAATCCCCTAACAGGTTGTTTCACGAGCGGTGAAAACAAAGTGTTKGATTTATGATTATTAGCTCAACACAATCCCTCTTGGAAAGACCCCAGCCCTCACCTGTGGCTGCCTTTTTGCCACCATAAACTTTTGGTTCTTCTGSAAGTTCCTTCTGTGCTCTTTCCTTCCTCCCATTCCCTCCCAGTCTTTGCACAGCCTGTGATGGCAAAGGACAGATGCTGTTGTAGCAACAGCTACGTGCTGACTGAGGTGCTGGGACAGATTTCTCCCTGCTTCTTCCTTTACTCAAGTATTAAATTGTCTTTCTCTACTAAACAATTGATTTCCATGACATTCGTAGCAAGCTGACACAACATTACTCTTATTCTGTCAATTTTGGTTAAAATTGGCTGTGAGTTCAAAAGTTAGGAGATTAGGAAAGTCAGATAAATCCTGTTTGTGGTTCTGCTGTTTTGGTTTTCATTGAGGTTTTGTTTGTTGTTCAGAAAAAAAATCCCAAACAAGTGAAATACAGACATTAAACATCTCAAATGTTTCTATGCTTTAGAAATAAGTCACAAAAAACTTGACTATTCTGACTCTTGTCTACTCCATCACAGAACTCACACTGATCAGTTATTTGATTTTTCAGCCCTAGCTGATAAACTTTCATTTCTAAACTCTGCAAGGTTTCCTTGGAACTAAATCAGTCATGCATGGAGCTTTCTGTGTTTTAATTAAATCCTRAAATCATCAATCATTTCAATCTTATGACTTGAAAAAAAATGTATTTATTTCCAATGGAAAAAAAATCCACATCCTACAGCATTTGAAAATGARAAGAAAATGCCTTTAAGGCAAATAAAAATGTATCAATTATCATGTACTAAGAATATACGCATTTGAGCCCCATCTCTTTCTTCTGCATTGAAGTATTAGGTCAGCAGCTTGGTACAATAAATTATTATTGATATGCAATAACCTTAGCTGTTGAACCCAAAACTCAAAGAAAACCAGAAACTGCAAAGGAAGGAGGCCCTACATTGAAATTACAGGCAAGATCCAGAGGACCTTTAACTTAAGGCCCTTGAATTATGCAAAGAGCTTAGGTATGGGTTCAACTTCAAATATATGATTAGTCATGGAGCTAAGTAAATAATTTCAGCAGAYTCATCTAATCTGTTTGTTTACTTCCACAGCCCTCATCATGTTGCATCTTTTAATACTCACATAGCCTTATGATTAGTGGRTTTAATCCTAAAAAGACCATATGAGAAAAGGAGGAACAACTGAATTCACTTCACAGAAGGGGAGGTATAAAGTAAACCTCTGTGTTTAAGAGTTTGTAGAGTGAGGTCTGCACTAACTGGACATGAAGTACACAACCAGGTGAGCAGCAGCATCAAACAGCATCTCAAACAACACCACAACATCAAGTCTAGAAGGTGGAACAGGACACCAGTATTAAAAGGTAAAAAAAAAAAAAAAAAAAAAAAAAAAAAAAAAAAAAAAAAAAAAAAAAAAAGTTAGCACAGCACCATATATATCTGGTGAAAGGCAAATTTTGCATTTAAGGTGCATCCCATTAGCTATTACAGAATCATACCTCTTTACCAAATGCTAGCCCCAAAAAGCATGTGAAATTGTGAAATCTTTGGGGTGTGTGTGAAGGGGGGAGGGTGTTGTGTCCACCACAAAAGAGAAACATAAACATTGAGAAACACTTCAAAGAGCTGCAGAACAACATCAGCAAAATTGCCTKTTAGAGGGCACATCATCTGCCTCTACAGCACTGGTACCCTGCAACATAAARTAGTTGTGCAGATGTAAGGGATATGTTCATCGCCCCCTAAAAAATGTTAATGCAAATTTGACCCGGATCAGGTGCAAACACCCAGTTACAGTTCTATTGAATTCAGCAGAGTGCAGAATAAGTTGTTTTATCTCAGTTATTTATTTTTAATGCTGGCTATGCAAACACGCCGTGGCAAGAAGTAAAAGCAGCAGATAAAGCTGTACCTGATCCCAYGTTCCACTCCACCACAAATCCTTACCTTCAAAGCGTTTTATCCCGTTTGAAGCAGGTGCGCCACTTCGGACCGTTCCAGCACTTGATGCTGCGAGGCCGCAGCACCCTGAGCTCCCGGTCCAATCCCCCCACCCCGGGTCGCAGCCCGAAGGGGTCACCCCGGCTCGGAGGGACCGTCCGGAGCCACCCCTGCCCCAGCGCCCTGCGGGGAGGCGGCTCCACGCCCGGGCGGCGGCGGGGGCCAAGGAGAGATGCTGAACTTCGCCAAGTGATGGGCTGGAGGGCACGCAGGGGCTGCTTCCCGGGGCCGGGGGGGACAGGCTCTCAGCTCTAGGTTTAGGGAGCGGGAGCAGAAATTGGGAGACCGGGTGTCCCCGCCGCCACGCAGCCCAGCGAGCCCAGCGAGCCCAGCGATCCCGCTCCCCGCGGTGCGCGGAGCCCCGGCCGGTCCTACCTTGGAGCCCTTGCTGGAGCAGCGGACGTGGTTGCCCACCCCGGCCGTCTGGTTCATGCTGGGGCCGGCGGGAGCGCTGCAAAGTTGGGCTTCGGGCACGGCACGGCGAGGAGYGGCGGAGGGGGATGGCAGCAGGCAGGGCAGGACGGGCTGTCCCCACACGGTGACTGTCACCCCGCACCGCGACTCTGCCCCCGTCCGCCGGGGGCTGCGCGTTGGCGGCGCTCCCGGCTTCCCGGCTCCAAAACAAAACCCGAAACACTACCCGGCCCCGGCACCGCTTTCCTCCCCCGCCCTCCAAAGCAGAGGCGAGGCGAGCCCGGCTCTGCCCGCCCCCCGCCCTCCGAGGCCRCCGCGGCAGCGGGGAGGGCTCGCCCGGCTCCGATCCGCTCCGCTCCGCTCCCCGCGGGACGCTCCGCTCCCCGGGATCGCCCCCGGCACCCCTCACTCCTCCGGCATCATTTYATTTAATCCCCCACCCGCGGCGTGGGCAGTGGGAAATCGCGTTAAAGATGCCAGGAGTTCCCACAGAGCTGGGGTTTGACCCGCTGGCGCTCGGGGTAGTGAGTCCAGCTCTTTATAATGAAATAAATTCTGGGCAGATGTTTCCTTACTRCCAAGCTGAAGGATTTGGGTCTTACTTTTTTTGAGCAATTCCTTTTCCAGTTATGTTAGAGTTCGGCGTTTAGGGGGGTTTTGTTGCTTTTCATTTTGGTGAAAAAGGAGCTGCGCAAGCAACTCTGCTTTGCTGGTAAAAATTTGCTGCTTTAAGTTTGTGGTTTTTTTAAAAAAAACAAACATAAAATATCCATGTCATGTCATTATTGGGATGTTTTTCCTATCCCCAGTCCACCCTCCACTACAGCCCATGAGATCAGACATCACCTCCTCTTGTATTGAAACAAAAACTTGGAGAACTTCAGTTCTTAGTGTAGCAAAAGAAAAAAAAACCAACCAAACAAAAACCCCAACATGCTGTATATTTGAGTGAGAAGATCTGGATAGCCAAGGCTAAAAGGATCCACACTTCATCTTATTAAATTGGAGGGGGGGGGGTGTTTGTTCTGGGATTAATCAAAATAGATTTTTTTCAAGTACTTTGATGTTCCTACAGCATACTTAAAAAACTTTAAATAAATAAAACCTTTTCTGAATGTTGCAGAAAGAATAGAAAGAGTTGTTTGTCCTGCCCCAGAGTCCATACCGCTCTGGAGATCAGCTCCTTAATTTCTGAAGGGCACATAGCCCATCACACCTTTAACTGGCTGAATCGTCCAGCCCTGTGGCTAGAATAAATTTAGACAGACCACCATGGAAGTTTCTAGCAGAATAAAGYGTAGTTAGAAGGCAAACTTGCTCAGAGGCACCTGGTTTCAGCTCTGAGGCCAGAGAGAGAACCATGTGTTGTGGAACATCCCTTCCTGTCAGCAGGGCACACTGATTTTGAGAAGAGAGCAGCCATCTAAGCACTTGTTTTATCGGAGGAACAAGTCTCTCCGGGAGCAAACCACCTTGTCAGGGTCAGTCTTCCCTCCTCAGGCAGCTCTCCTGAAGGAATGACCACCCTCTGCTCCTTCACCTTGCAGTGTCTGCTGCTCTGTAGGTCCCTGCTGTGCCCCCAGGGACAAGTGTCCCACCACTCTCCATGGGCAGTGGGTGCTGGCACTCTGGCTGATCTATCAAGTATGCTCAGCCCCAAACACCTCATGATCACTATTCCCTGCTACAGTCCTGTGATGGCTTTAACTTTTTTGTGCTAATTAAGATTTGAAGTTTCTTGCTCTGACTGCTCCGTTCAAGCGGTTTGGTTTTCATACCTTCCCAAGCAGAATGTCTGCTAATAAATCGAATTACAGACTTTTGAGTTGCATATTTGATGGAGCCTGGCATCATTATATTCTCTCAGTATAGTTTGTTGCACAGAGACATGCAGAAGTCCCTGGACTTATTTGCAATTGTACAAGTGAGCAGGAGGAATTTGGGGAAAAAAAAAATTGATAGGCAAGCAAAACTGCCCAAAGAGATTTCAAATTCAGTGCAAACCCTTCTGGCCAGTATATGGAACAGGTGAAAAATCTGTACTCTTCTTGCACAACTGATTGTTTGCATTACACAGACTAATCATGGGAGTGTTGTCCCACCGGTTTATCAGTTTTGTCCCAAAACAGAGCAGAAGACACCACTCCACTGCCCTTTCTGAGGAGAAGCCCCCTCTCCATTCACTAACCAGTCAGTCAGAGCAGGCATGGAGTCTATTTTAACCACAGGACACATTTTGTCTTATTCCCTGGCAAAAGAGAGAGAAGGAAAGTCTCCCACTCTCTCCCATTTTTCCATTTAATGCCTGCCCCATTCMTGGGCATCTCCATTCTCCCCTAAAACCAAAAGAAACTTTATGGCATTGGACCTCCCTTCTCTATAGGAAAGAGCTGTTTTCCAACTCAGATATCAGGGATAGTTCATAGYAAAAGGCTTTTGCTTTCMAAAATGTGAGCAAGCACASTGATGTTTACCAGCCCTGGAAAGGAGACTACTGAATGCATGGTRCAAGTGCAGCCTTTGAAATTTGGGAGAGATTGATTCCATTTCAAACTGTGCTGAGACAAACTCTGCTCTGTCTACATGATCCTGGGAGGAAAAAAAAAACCCAAACTTCACCATTCTTCTTTGCCTTCAGTGCTCCTGCACTGAGAGAGATCCCATCTCTGCCCATCTATTTTTGGCTTCCAAAAAGCACGACATACATGTGCAACCCTACAGTGTCCACCATAATTTTTACCCCAATGAAGACCCCAAAATTCTGCAGAAAACCAACAATGAAACCATTACAGTCTGTTGTTTTTTAAACTGGAGAGGCTTATATATATAGAAAAGAACAGATAATGCCAAAAACAGCACAGAGTTTTCCAGTGCCTATGAGAAAAGTAAGTGATTTATAGATTAGTATTCGTAGACTGTTTAGTGAAGTGTGAAGGAACAACAATATACTGTCATATAAGCTGTAGCATATAAACATCCCTTGGCATTTTACACTTTGAAAAGGATTATACATAAGCTTGGCTGAGAAGAGCATTAAAAAGGAATCTCAGTCATACTTTTTGGGAACATTTAGTAATCTGTCTTTGGAGCTGAGCTAAAGCTCTGCAAAATGAATGCAAGGAAATCCATGCAATCATGACATAAGACTTAGAAACAAAACAAAAATTTAAAGCCAAAATTATGTCATAAAATTTAATAATGTGTTGAGGACTTTCAGAGTTCTTGAAAKTCATGCTTTGCAGATGAACTCCATAAAGCTGAGTGAAAATCAAAGCCACAATCCAGCGATTTACACATTTATCCTGACTCGAAAAGTGGAGTTTCTTGGAGAAATATCCAGTGTYGCAAAACTTAAAGAAAAAACACCAGGACTGTCAAGACTGTTAAATTTATCTAATTTCAAGTTCCAGGTTAGATTTAGATGAGGACCTTTGAACGATTTCTTAATGTTTTAAGTCCTTCCCATGAGTCTGTTTTGATCTAAATTTGAGCTGTCTGGGGCAGGGTAACACTGCTCYGTGAACCCCAGGGGTTTTGAGGTTTTCTCAATAACATGAGAACACACAACACTACTGATTTCCTTCTCCAATATTTTCAGCAGGAAGCTGACTGAGGTTAGTCCAACACCTCATCACTCAGTRATTTTTGACATCACTTGTGATGTAACCAGAACAGCACATCCATTTTGTGCAGGTCAAAGCCACAGTGCAGGGCCACAGAAACTGAAATGTGAACTCGTACAGAGTTCAAAGTATTGCAGAAATCACCAAGGTTCACCTTGGCCTCCACCTCAGAAGAGAATTGTGGTTAAAAGGGAAACAAAAAGATGAGCAGTCAACATGCAGCAAGCACAGAGAAGTCGAGAGCATGGGAGACAAGGAGGATGTGGAAACTGAGCCCACGGAGTGCTAAAGGACACAATTCCAAAAATCAATGCGCTGATGGATCAGGAGCAAGTGCAAAAAGCACAGCACGGGCTATAATTAGATGGTTTAGTCATAGCCAGGAGCCTGACTGAACTTTTCAAATCCACTCAAGTGGACACAGTTAATGCAGAGTTTGGTTTGATTGTTAAGAGTTCTTCTCATGACAGCAGCACAGAGGAGGCTCACGGGACCTTTCAGTCTCTGTTACAGCAATTTAGGTAAAAACCCAGCAGCACACGCAAGGGTGTCTCACATTATGGAAAAATGGCACCTGCAGCCAAAACTGAGAGCATCCTACTGCAGCTGGGCTTCTGGGACCGCTTCTGTGGGCTCAGCAAAACTCTGGAAGGCAGGAATAACCCCAGCAGCATGTGGACCTGTTCTGCCCACTCTGTGTTCTGTAGCTCTGCAGGGAAACTGCAAAGAGAGAATCTCCACTCTAATTGCTACCACAGAGGAGGTTAATCAAAGATAAGGTAATGATGGAAATGGGGAAATGCCAGTGCAGGGTGACACTGAGGGGGACATTAAACCTCCCCAGAACAGAGGCATCTCTATGGACCTCTAGGTTAGTCAATAGACAGGGAAAAAGAGGTGTTTTGAATCTCCCAAAGGCTTGATCATGAAGAGAAATCTCAGCTGACATATCCATGGTGACATATTCATGCTGGCTGCAACAAGAAGAATACCCAAGCTGCTGCTGCCTGCAGAGAGCTCAGCTTGGTCCAAAATCCTCTGCYCAAGAACAATGAACTTCAGTTCTATGCATGCAGAGCCAGTTTATGGCATATCCACAGCCCTCTGCAGCCTGCAGGCCTGACTGGTGGAAAACCATCCCTGAAAGAAATCCATTGAGAATCTCAGAAGTGTGTGAGAGCCAAAGAACTCCGCACTTTTCTGGTCTTGTTTCTCCTGTGTACTCACAGCAGCTCTCAGCCAAGGCCATCCTGTCTCCTCAGTCACAATTTCCAAGTTCTTTTACCTGGCCTGTTGCTCCCCCAAGATGYGATGGCAAAAGAGAGCTTAAAAACAAACATCAATTAATTCCACAATGCTGGGCTCCTCCRCTCTCCCAAGTGCTCCTCCAGCCTTTCCCTGCCTGTCCATCTCATCATTCAGGAGGAAGTGGATTCCCAAGCACTGGAGCACAAGCTTGGGATMTGGGATCCAAACTCTGCTTTTGGCTCAGCTGCTGATCCACTGAGTCCTTTCAGCTCCCTGGACTATCCACATTTTCTTCCAGCTGCTCAGACAGCCCTGAAGCACAGACAGCCTGAGAGATTTGGTAAAGRATTTCAGTGGAAGCAAAACACCCAAGTTAGTTAGAAAACWGCCAACYTCAYTTTTCTATTTTGTGGGTCCCACAGGCTCTAAATTCATTGAGAACCAGAATGGCCCAGCTGAGGTACTAAACCTGCATCCCTTAGAAAGTTTTGGACTTGCCCAGTGGAGAAATCAGGGTTTACAAGGCCAGAGAACACATGTCAAAGTTGAACACCTACAGTTTTRGTTCCAAGGGCTTTTTTCTTTTTAGTATTTCTGGGGTTTGTTCCTGCTTCTGGAACTGCATTTTATTTTATGCTGCACAGCTGCTGGATAAGCAGTTCTTTGGCCACATGCATGAACACTCCCAGGTGAATGCTGTAACTATTAGGAATGTTTTAAGCRTGGCATTATTAAGTAATAATTTACTCATTCCATTTAGTCTAYGAGGTCTCCTTATCGAGGAATGTTATTCATCAGCACCACTCTAGCTCTCACTCTAATTTATTTATACTTAATGGCCTTTCAAAGACATCTCTCCACATTACTTTCAGGCACCAGAATATATATGGGGTATTAAATCACATCATGATACATGACATGTTACAAAAATATTGCATAATTTATATAGATTATGAACATAAGAAAAATCATCCAATAAACCCCACCATCAAATGTTCTTCAGGCTAGATTAAGGCTACATGAGCCCTTTTAATTTAATAAATCAAAGGGAAATAATTTTATTCAAATCTCACCTTTGCAGAGGAAGCAMGCTGTGTGAAGCAGATGAAAGATTGGTATATCTGCACTGAAAATGAGGGGCATCCATCTCCAAAGCTCTAGTGGCCCTTGCATGTGCATGAGAGGAGTTTTGGCAGTGATGCCATAATCCTGCTGACCACAAGACAGTGCAACATTTTTGCAATGCCTCAGGTGGGTGACGCTTTCAAAGAGCATCACTGACCCTTGCAGTGGTCACCACTTACATGTTTTGCAGCTGTCAAACAATGCAGCAAGTTCATACTAATTTAGAAAAAAATTGCTAGATACGACTGAAGGTTCCCTTTAGAGCAAACTAAAGGGAGATTTTTTTGCTTTGGAAGATCTTTGAAAAATAAAAATTTGAAATAATCAATTTTAAAAAAAAATAAAAAAAAATATTAAAATTTTAAAATCCACAATATCTTATTAAAAAAAATTAATGTGTAGGTGGAATGACTGTTGCAGGGTTGCTCATAGAAGCTGTAATCCCAGTCCATTTCCCTGGGCTCCTCAGTTGCTCTTCACCTGTCACGCTGYAGAGCAGTTGTCTTTTGGAGCCTCACCAGAAAATCCAGCATGGGGTTTGCACTTCCTCAGTAGATCCTGGACATCAAAGGAGAATAAGGACACTTGGATCCATCAAATTAGAATTTTTATAAAAATATTTAACAATGTTTTGGAATCAAAACATTTGAACTGTTCAGCAAAAAATATTAAATTCTCCCCCCAGCGTGTAAGAAAACCACTGGGTTTTTTCCTTTGAGGAGGGGAGGAAATCCACACTGTCCTCACTGGGGTGAAAACACAGTATTTTTCAACCGTCAATTTTGATGGAAAATTCCCAAGCAGCCTTAGTTTTCATTTTTGTTCTGTGAACTACTTTTTAGCATGAAGGATGCGCCGCACAGACACACAGCATCCCCGAGGCAACTGAAGCATTTGCTTAGATGGARAAGAAACAGCAAAAAGATGTTTTAAGCCAAGATTCTTGAAACCAGATCAGTTCTTCTGAACACTTCAGTTACTGGACAAGCAGCCCRAAAGTCCTTCTTCATTTTCACAAAGTGCTGAGCTGTGAGCTTTCGCTCCCTAAAATCAGGTGCTTTTAAGAGTTGCATTAGGCTCCTGAAGGGTTCATGTAGCATCTTCTGAGTTCTGAGTTGCATTTTTAATGTTTGCTTGGTCAACTTGGAGTGGAAATCAAGRTACAGGATGAGAAATGACCCATCAGCTGCAGCAGGTCCCTCCAGTGTGCAGTGTTCTGTGCCACAGCCCCCACACCTCTGACTGGCCAGTCCCTTCTGGCTTGAAGGGGCTTTGCCCTCTCTTTTCCCTCCTGTTCTCGGCATGGAAGGGAAAGTTAAAAAAACTGAGCGATTCAAAAACCTTTTCAACCCCAAACTCTAAGACCACACAAYTTTCTGCAAAATATTCTCTTTTAACTGCACCAATACAATGTATTTAATGGATGGATGTCTACTCATCTTTTAGGGACAATTACCAACCCCCATTAACTCTGTGTAAAGACTGCCTGTTGTCTTCCAAGACCCACTGTTCAAACCTCCATCTTCTACATGCAAAAAAAATTTTAAAAATGGCAATTTGATGTTGAAGCMAATTCCAATATTTGAAAACCACAGTTAGGTGTACAGAAACACAAATAAGCTGATGAACATGGCATCAAACAGTAAGAGCTGCCAGAAGCAATCAACCTGTGTTCCCTTTTTGTGGTATCTCTCAATGATGGTGGGTTGGAATATCCATTTCCAACCTAATTTCATCACTGGGAAACAACCCAAAATCATTGTGGCTTGGACCCCACATCATTGTCCTGATCCCACCATGGCCACCACCGACTCTGAAGGAGTCAAAGAGCCCAAAAATAAATTTCTAGAGAACTCTGTAGCAAACTCATGAAGCATCATTACACTGAAATTCTCCAACTGACACATGAGGTTTGCACTGACTGCCCAGGAACTCACGTTGTCTTCCATCTACCACTTCTCACACATTTTGCTTTCAAAAAACAACCCAAACACACGAGGCATTCAGAGATACACGCCATAAAAACATCATTGAAAAGCTACAGACCTCCCTAACACCAATGTTCTGCTTTGCAAAACATGTTCAGCTGCTGAAARGCTGCATTTACTGCTGCAGCCTGATGGACAGCAGAATCAGGAGTGAATGAGGTACATTAATTTTGCCCATAAAGATTTATCAAATCTTCCTTACCCTTTTAACAGCAGAGTACCAGATGGCAAGGTTTAGCCTTGAAAACTCAGTTTGGGGCAAGTTTTGTTTTGTTTTTTTTTTATCACCTGCACCCAGACAAAGCAGTCAGCAGAGCAGTTTGGAGGCTCTGTAGCACAAGAAGAGGGGACCAGGAAGCCTCTAACACAGGGCTGCAGCTCCCGCTCTGCATTGTGAGGACAAATTTGACCTCAAAGGTGGACCCTGAAAGGCAGCTCAAGATAACAATTTCACACCAGCCGCAAAATTTTTGCATTCTGTGGTTCATTTCTCACAAAACCTTCTGCAGCTCCAGAGTTTCAGGGCTGGCCTCAGGTGAGTTCAAGCACAGATTTTGGCAGCCCGATTTAGCTTTTTACAGACTGAACAAAACACTCTTGTGTATCTTACAGAGCACAGTTTCCTACTGAAGCAGCATATTAGTTACAGATAATACGTATTTTTTTTTAATCTAAAATCTCTGGCTTTAGATTAAACAGGGCTCTGAGCACGTTCTCCTTCATCTCATCCTCAGAGCTCTTTGCTCAGACTCACCCAGCCCTGTTTTCCTGGATCCTCCCCACCCTCTGCTCTTCAGCTGCAATCCCATCTCACCTCCCCACCTGTGAGCAGAGAGTTACAACAGGTCAGAGAGTTACAACAGTTCGGAAAGTTACAACAGGTCACCCAACCCAACCAACTTCAGGGAAAGACCTGGTGTTTGGGTCAGGTCTGAGCCCCCTAAAAACTGAGGTTTTGCAATCAAACTTTAGACAGTGCTTTGGGTCAGTCAATACAATAGGATGGCATTTTAAGGCCCCCCAAATTAGCTCTGGGTTAACAGTGCCTGTAAAGGCTCCTGCCRAGGGCTATCAGACATGCACACAATCTGTTATATCTGAAAGCACCCTGGTAGAACAAATCCTGAACATACACATTGTAACGTATTCTATTTAAAAGGCATTCAAGCCTCTACACCTGTTATGGTTTAGCTGGGGCTTACTTTTGTTTGTTTTAGGGTTTGGGGTTTTGATTTGGATTTTAAGGCAGGCTGTATTATCTCTCCAGTGGTATTTACTGTGGCATTGCATGGGAACAAATTTTAGTTGCCAGGGAAGACAAAATGGCATATCCCGCAGCAAATACATTCAGGAGAATTAATAGACAGTGAGAGAAAATCTTTGAGATGACAGATTCTCTCTGCATCAAGGGCAGCAAATGAAGCAATCATTGCTATAGCAGTTATCAGAAAAATTAATCATGCATTGCTGTGCAGGTGTAAGTGCCTTTTCTTATTTTTTTTTTCCTCCTGCATGTTGTTTCTGTGTCTTTATCAAACCATTTACAGAAACAAGATTTTTTTTTTATATGGACTCCTAAATAAGAGTGAAAATCACATAGGAGCTTAGAGAAAACTTGACAAGAAGGTGCTTGTTAACTTAAATGAATCAATATTTAACAGCCAGCTGCTTTGAAACACAGGCTGTGTCTAGGCTCTCCCTCCACCTCCATAGGAGAGATCAATGAGGAATAATTTGCACTGTGATGATGACACAGACAAATCCCAGCTGCAACTAAACAGCACACAGCCACTTGCTCACTGCCCCAGCAGCGAGATGGGAGAGAGAAATGGAAGAGTAAAAGTGAGAAAACTTGTGAGTTGAGATAAAAACAGTTTATTAGAACAGAAAAAGAAGGGATAATATTAATAATAATAATCCTCATCATCATCATCATCATAGTTAAAGTGTTAGCATATACAAAACAACTGAGATCACTCACCTGTTGCCGTCACAGACAGAACAGACTCGATTTGGTGAAATTAATTGGTTACCAATCAAAGCAAATAGGATAATGAGAGATAAAAATTAAATCTTAAAACACCTTCCTCCCACACCCATCCCTTCCTCTTGGGCTTAACTTTACTCCCAAATCCTCTACCTCCTCCCTCACAGTGACACAAAGGGACAGGGAATAAAGGTTATGGTCAGTTTGCCTCACAATGTCTCTGGTCCCCTCTAGCAAACCCTTGCCTTGCAAATCCAGTGYAGTTACCAACATTATTCTCACACTAAATCCAAACCACAGCACTGTACCAGCCCCCAGAAGGAAATTTAATTCTATTCCAGCCAAAACCGGAACAGTGTCCACCCTTATTCTGTGCTTTGACGGCATGCCCAGGTCCAGCATTTTCCAGTCCATCCCAATTAATCCCTGTCACCTTTCCTGTCCTTGGACATACACACACAGCATTGGATTGTTGCAGGCTGAAGCCAGCTCTGGTTCCATCACCACTCTGTTTGTCTGGGTCAACCACCAAAATTCGTTCTTCATTAATTTGGGTGATTTCACTGTAATTCTGTTGATACAGCAAACAGTCAATCCAAAACACAACACTATACCTGCTGCTAGAAAGAAAATTAACYCTTTCTTAGCTGAAATCTAGGGCARATCTTTATAGGAATTCTGAAGAATTTATCAATAAAATGAAAAAGCTTGCAGTGCAAGCAGGCACTACCCAATTCTAACTAATATTGAAGGAATACTCTCCAGACTTTTAAACCAAAAACAGAGTAGCTTTTGTATTTAAAAGTTGTAAAACCTCACAGGGGTCTTGGTCTATTTTAATTATAGTCTGTCTAGGAAGGGAAGGGGGAAGTTAAGTTGATCCTTTTAGAGTCATTCAAAATGAAAAAAAGAAAAAAACCAAAACAATTGACTGAAGCATTACGGTCAAGCSCAGCACATTAACCTGGCACTACACGTGGGAGGTTCCATAACAACACACAAATACTCTTAATCTGACAAATAAATTAAGCCACTGGGATGCTCCTGCTGACCTGTTACATTTAGAATTAATGASAGCAGGACTGATTTGGGGTGTTATTAAGATATTACAAATATAAAACGCTTATTTTCTTCATCAAAAGTTAGAGAGAAACGGCACCCACCACTGGCAATTTCTGCCAGTGCATGTTTATTTGTTGCAAAAGAACTGGATTCCAGTTATTTTAAAGTCATTGAGCCTGGTTTTATGGTCTTTTCAGGAAAACTTCTSTTAAGTCCATCTCAGGATGGGTCTATGGGTTGGTAAAGGATGGAGGAGAGATCAGGATTTCTGTGTTGTGTCCAGAGCAGATGGGATCTGACAATATCCAGATGCTGAGGGTGCTCAGCTGAATCAGCAGAGTGCCCAGCTCACCTGAGTTATATGATCAAAAAATGGGAAGAGTGACTCAGCTCATAAATTTCTTCGGTGTTAAAATCAGCAACACAACTGCTCTTATTTTCTGTTCTAAATTTTGACTGCAATAAATGAAAACTCTTACCCATTTAACTCTTAAGGCCACACTGAGTTCTTGGAAACAGATCCTAAACTAAGCATTAGAAATCACCATAAAAATGCCAGTATGAAAAAAAATAATGCTGAAACATGGAAAACAAATCTACATCCAGAATATGCTATTTTCTTTCCCTTGTTTGTGAATATTTTTTCTGGTATTTCTCTCATACCACACAGCACAAGCAAGATAGAAAACTTACTAGTGGGAAAAAAATATGGAGGAATTCAGGTGAGAGACAACACTAACCTTATGGAAATGGAAACTGGGCTCTTAGGAAGGGAATTTTCTGGTTTCCAGAACAGGACAAGGCTCAGCTGAAGCATTTTCTCCAGCTGGTATGTTTGTTGTCCTCGACTTGGGTTCTCCAGTACAAGCTGGCTTCATTCTGCATCCCTTTCCACAGTAAGGAATTGCTACAGTCTTGATCMTTCCTCTCCCAGGCCAGCTATTTACGAGTCTCACAATAATTCTGAGACTTAATTCTCCATCCAGCCTGCTCAAAAATGTCCAGTTCCTGCAAAAGGTTTTCGAGATAAACTGCTCAATGTATACTCATTAACATAGACATTCACTGCACAGTCATATCTGTTATATCTATATTTATATTTTTATTATCAATATATTTAGCAAACTGAGTAGAAGGATCAGCCACATGTCTGCCAGTACCTATTTAATTTCTGTAGATAATTCCTTGTGGATGATGATGATACAGATTAATTGTGAGTCTTTCAGTGGGTGATCTTAATTTCAGCCTATTAAGTTGTTACTGAGKTACTTGTTCTCTGCATGACAAAGTCCAACCCATTTTGATCTCCAGAGAATAATCAAAGCTTTTTTTCTTACTGAGTTAAACCTCTGTAGTTGTGGAGTGAGTTAAAAAACTGTGGTTTGCCTTTGGCTTGTTTTCAAGTTTGATGTTGAAACTATTTTTAATTTAGRTTTTAGACCTAAGCACTTTTTAGCTGTCATTTGTGACAGTTTGAGTGCAATGTCCAGCATTTCTGTGGACTCAGTAAGTTTGATTGAATAAGGAAGAATCTGTTGACTAAACAGGAAATGCTTTATGCTGTAAAGGTTRTTAGRATACAGAAAAAGAAAGCTAAACATRTGTRGCAACCTGATTTTAAGTCAACTCAGGTAGTCAGAAATTACAACATAAAAGTATCTCTGAATAGAAAAATAAATAGTGGAACAGTGGAGATTACRAGGATTCAGTCATTTACTTCAGTCAGCAAAAACTGAAATTCARGAGATTTTTCTTTGTGGAAAAAAAAKAACAAAAAACAAACAGGTACAAATGTAGATTGTATGAATAAAACCACTGGCTTTACATTCTCTTTCAGTTTGTTTGATAAGAAGATAATACCATTTCAGTGGAGTGTTGAATAGGTTTGTTCTTTTTATAGGGTCAGGGAAGTGGACGAATAGAATTTTCTCCACTGCAATTCTGTTTTCTTCATGATTTTGATTTGGTTTTTCCTTCAGATTGATTTTCTCTAGCAAGGAGATTTCCCTGGAATCTGATTCTGCCCAGCTGAGTCGATGTTCCAATTACCACGACATCCAACTCTGCTTCTTGCAATTTTCTCTGTATTTACACTCAAAACCACCTTTTCTCCCCCTTGTTACAGAGGGASACACCCAAGACTCCAAAGAAAGCTTCAAATCTCAAGGAGCTCAACTATCCTCTAGCAGTAGCTGAGAAGTAGGAGGCTGCTGTCTTGCCCAATATCCATAAGCAGTGAGAATTAAAGGCTTTAATATGCTCAAATTTAATGTGGCTCCTTTATGGCTACTGAATTATCCAACACAGGGATCRTGTGATGCATAAACCTGGCCCTACTGCAGTCTCCTTATAAAGGCAKTATTGATCTCTGCTGTATTTCTAAAGGAAAGGATAGAGCTCAGGAGTTAATAGTGAATGGAGAAAAGTGATGCATCGAGTGACTGGCTCATGGGAGGAGCAGGATTTAAG
Source organism: Malurus melanocephalus (assembly GCF_030028575.1). NCBI lineage: Eukaryota > Metazoa > Chordata > Aves > Passeriformes > Maluridae > Malurus > Malurus melanocephalus. The sequence continues at coordinate 354,189 of NW_026623284.1, forward strand.
GAACAGCTTTCAGCAGCTGGTGCAGACACCTTCCTGCCTGGCTGTGGAATTCCTTCTGAGGCACTGTACAGGACTCTGAGATGATGCCATGGCATTTAGCACTGCAAGGGCCAAGTATTCAAATCCTGCATGGACCAGGTGGGCTGGGGAATCTCTTGGGCTGCTCTCACCTCTCCAGACATCCTCTCCAAAGGAATTCCCTCCACTGTCCCTACTTGACCTCTGGAAAGGAATCAGTGCAGGAGGCAACACAAAGTTTCCAAAGGCAATTATATTGATGAAAACCACATCAATATAAGGCCACATTTGTTTAGCTCAATATCATCAATAATTAATACAGATATACAGAGCCCTGTCAGGATAGAGCTGACTCCAGTAACTCACACAAACATGTGCATGATGACTGTTATAACCATACTTGCTCGTGGAAGTTAAGGTTTCTTGCTGTCACCACCCAGCTCTGCTTCATTTAAATTACGCCCATGCCTGTTACGTACTAGAATTCCAATTATTTTAATTGTATGTTACAGATTATTAATTTGTATGCTAAAAAAGTAACAGGAAAGAAAGGGGGAAATGTTACATTGCAAATCTCTCCCCAGTCCTGTATGTTACGAGTTAGCATAAAACGCATTTTATTCCCAATTAAACCATGTCAGGGCCTTGTTGCAGTGCTTCATTACCCATTCTCCACAAAGAGGCATGGCCCCATCAGTCTTGTGATGAGATGCCACCAAATAGGGTTATTATGCCAAGAAGCAATCTAGGGAGAAGCTATTATCTGGTTTCCTACAAAAGCGGTTTCTAGTCTTATTGGCTTGCATTATGTAGTAGAAATTGAATTTATATTGCAGAAATTGAACTTAGGAGGGTACGGTGAAACATGCATGTTGGCCATTTTTCAGCCTAACTGTAGGATGTTAAAACTTCCTTTGGAGAGAAAGCAGAGCTAATAGCCCAAGATCTCGAGGTGCACAGTCAGCATCTCAGCTGAAGACARTGGAAGGAGTGAGTCATGCGGTTCTGATAAAAAAGGTTACACAAAAGTCACACTGAAATCTATTTCTCACCTAAATATGGTAGAAAAACCATCAGGTTAGAAAAGAGACCAGCTGTTCCTGCAGATAATTGCAAGCACCTCCACAAGCTGTTTATTTACAAGAACAACTATAGCCCTTGCACGTGTAAATCCTATAATTTATAAATGGAAGTTTACATGATTGGACAGCACAAGGGTGAATCTCCATGTGCATGAATATGCCTCAGGGCCCRGCTTCAGTTTAGAGAAATCTGGTCCTGCGAGCTCTGCAAAATTGAAAATTTGTTATCCAGATCTTGCTTTGAAGTATTTTGACTGAAATTTTGCCCACAGGTTTACATGGGAATAAAACAAGGGCAAAAAAATTATCCCCTTGGAATGTTCTTATTGGGGCATTGTTACCATTTTGGTTGCATTACAAGGAATTACTGTGATAATTTATTCTGAGGATTTAGAAAATGCAATGAAWTTCCAGCAGAGGTTTCTGGAAGTCCACTCAACATCAGCAAGTATACAGATTTGAAGACAGATTATAAAGTAATGCAGTGGGAATATATTCATTTGAGTTAGACAGAAAAATATTGACTCACAGGTGTTTAAACATGAGTATTCACTTTCAAGTTACTGAGAAAAAAAAAGAAGGGAAAGGAAGGGAATGTGCATGGAAAAGGGGAAATAATATTTGAAGCCTTTTTGCCAATTTGAATTAAGATTAGTTAGTAAASTAAACCAGATTTCATACTTGAAAATGAAACATTTTCAACAGTCTTGGGAAAGGAAACTAAACCCCCTCATGTCTCTTTAATGAGACTTTGCTGCTTAACACCTTTGGTTACACTGTGTTCAGCCTTGTGTTTTGGTCTGTGATGTAGAACTGTGCTCCRTGGAGAGTGTCAGCCTGTCCTGTGCTCTCTGTAGCCACTCACAGCYTGTGCTCACTGGAGTGCCCAGTGTTTGTTACCATGAGCATGAAGCTCTTGCCTGTTAACATCTCTGAGGGCTGAAATTCCTGCCTTCACCAGAAAGACATTTTGAAAGGTGTGGTTTTAGGCTCGTAAGAAAGGGGGTAAGAAAATGAATGCAGCTTTTGAAAACAGCATTCTGGAGAAACCTCTTTGGCTTCTTCCAGAGATGCCACCATTCCAATATAATCCATGACCAATCATCAGATTCCAAGGAACAAGGAACACTAAGTTTGAACAGTTTAAACACCTGTCTGCCATCATTAYGCTTGTGCTTAAAGGTTGTGACAAAAGGTGAGTCCTTTGGAGCTCTGTGTGAGCCCATCCTGAAGACTGTCTAAGAAAAGTCAGCTCAAGAATCTGTCACCAGACCACCAGGCTGAGAGAAAATCAGAGAAGGGAAAGGTTTGGTGAAGACACTCTAAAGTGGGGAAGACTGAGCCCTATAGGAATGAGGATTTTCAATGAACCCTGCTTGGCTGTGGCAGTATTGGCTGACTGTTGTAGCCCTGGGGTTGCTCAGGGATCACAACTCTCCTTGAAGAACTGCAGGAATAGAGAAGGAAAACCACAGGGAAAGACACATCCCCACTCCCAGGCAGGCATCTGGAAATGGGAGAGAGGCTGGGTGCCCCAGGTGAAGAAGGCTGTTCTTCAAAAAACACAGCAAAGGAGACAAAATGATGGAATTCACTGTCTCGTATTACTCTGGTCACAGCTCTGGATACTGCAGGTTAAATCTCATCATCAGGACATGTGAAAAGCAGGGTCACTGCTGTGCAAAGACTGAGCTGGAGTAGAAGGTGGCATTGCAGGTGTAGAGCAGGCCAGGCTGTTTTATTCTGAGATTTCTGTGTCACAAAAACACACAAATTCTTATTCAGAGYTGGGATCATGAAGGCCAAGGAGAGCTGCAGTTTAACACTCTGTTCCCAACACCASACTTCAGCCCCTCCTGTGATGTGTGGATTTTCAGTGCACACTGTCCTTGTCATCCAAATCACCTTCAYAAGGGGACACGGGCAGGAAATGTCCACTGAGGTAACAGCTTGTGTAGCTGCAGGGCTACACCGTCAAAAGTAACACCACAGTACTAAGTCCAAACACTTCATCACAGCAAAGCCATCTCTCCCTAGGAAGTCCTCTGGATGATACTAACCTTGAAGTTGACATTAGATTTACAGCTCAATTCCCTTGGGTAATGATGCTGATTACATCCATACTAAAAGAGCAAAGCAAGTTCATTTCCTTCCCCTCTGCAGTGAGACTTCACTCACRGCTGCCACAGGAAAGCCCGTGACAGGTTCCTGAATTGCTTCAGACGTTTGGCAGCTGCAGAGCTCTTTGTAAAGGATGGAAATCTTCCCCTGCTCCAGAGCAGCTGACAGCTGAAGAAAGATGATCAGCCAAATTCTTTGTTGTAGCCACTCCATACACCAAGATAAGTAGAGTGATTAAACTGATTTATGGGGCTTGGGTACCCAACTGCTTTTCTCCCCAAAATAAGATCTGCAGAASAGGTACTCAATTGCTTAATGAAATGAAACAACCCTCCTTCTGTTGACAGCAACACTACTTAAATGTCAGCAGAGGGATCCCAGAATGTTGGTTTRAGGCACATTCACCCTTCACACGTGGCTTGAGCCAAAAATCCTGGGGCTCAGAYGGAGTGAATTTGTTGGGATAGGTGTTTAGCATGGAGTTCATCTGCCTAGCAGGAGGTAGCTGCAGTGGAGTTGTCTCCCTGTGAGTTACACTAAAGGCTCACCCTCTTGTCGGTGCAGAACTCATCTGTCACTCAATGGGCTCTGAGACATGATAATCTCACTGCAGAATAGACATCTAAAACATATCAGATGAATCATCTCTGAAAATGTGTAGCYCCCCACAATTTATCTAAATCTGCACTCACAGCTAAGGTTACCTGAGAACCAAGAAAACCAGGCACGTAGTAAATCCTCTTAAATGATAAGAAAAATTCTCAAATACCTTAATACTAAATATTAAATACTAAATACTAAATACTAATACTAAATACTAAATTAAATATTAACCTTAATACTAAATATTAAATACTAAATACTAAATACCAAATACTCCCACACTTAAATCAGAGAGTCAGTGGTCACTGAAGTATTCATTCCCAAGGCCTTTTGATAACCAGGGGTAAGGAGGCTGCTGATGATTTTCAATGGCATTTGATTTAAAGCTGCAAAGCTCTTGTTTTTTGGTGTTCTGTCAGGAATTTGACCACCAGCAAGGCTGGAAACAAGTACTGGTGGCAAATACTCTTGTAAGGGATCACTCATAACCAACAGAGCTCAGCACAGCCTGTGAAGGAGTGCACCTGAAGGAGATGGCTTGAGGCAATCCTGTTCAAGTACATTTGCACTGCATTTAAATCTGATGATGATCCTAAAGAGGTAAAAAGTTCTAGGGCTAGTTGAGATTAGGACTGCCCATGGTGCTGTCACGAGCATTAACCAGGTCAGGAGTCTGAGGGCTGTGGTACAGGTACCCATGTATTTTGGGAATTGAATGTGCCAGCATATCTACTATAACTGCATTATTTAGCACATGGAATCTGAGAGGTTACTAGATTGAGCAGTTTCAGTGATTCACATTCACTATTTTAAGTATATGTTTAAGTATCTTTACAACATATTCTGAGAAAAAAAAAAAAGAAAAATAAAGTAGTGTTTGAGGTAATTGTTGGTGCTAATCTGCAGTATTTCTCCTCACACACTTTGCCTCTCTGTATTTTAGGACAGCCAGACAGCTTTCCCTRGGAACAGTAATGCAGGCAACTCTCACCATATGCTGTGTGGGTTCCCTTTTTCCGCTCCTCAAAGGAACTGACAGCCTTGCCAGAAAAGAAACAAAACAGTGCACTTTAGAGGATTTGAAGGTTTTATTCAGAATTAGAATTTAAAAAAAAAAAAAGTTTGTGGTCTTACATAGGAAAATTTAACAGGGAAACCTCTGAACAATTCAAAACCTGGGGCACTGGTGACCCACTTTCCCACTTGTGTCAATGGACCCCTCTTCCTTGGTTTCTTCTCTGACTGCAAATGATCTTGGACCATTGGGATATTGGCTGCTCCAAACAGGGGTAAATGTCTAAAACTTTCTGCTTTAGAGTCAACATTTCTGTACCAGAAACCTGGGTTTGAGAAACTATTTTCTGGTGATTTTTTTTCCCTGATATGCTGCAAAGTTGAACATTTTCATTAGAGTAGCTGACTTGTGCACTGTTCTGTTTCCTTTAAGAAAAACCAGTCASCTCCCACTTAGAGAATCTCAGGTGATCACAAATTTCATCCCACCACCCTAATGCCAAGATTTGCCCCGTGATGCTGCTGGRAGCTGTAGGAGTGCAGAGCTGAGCAGCTGTGCCTGTCAAACACCTGCATTGCCAACGTGAGGATTGCTGCTCTGCCTTTCACCTCATGCTGCTGCTTTTAGCTGCAGGTTCTGCTCTCCCAGAGGGTGCAATTTGCTGAGTTACTCAGCTGACATCAAAGGTGTTCTTCTGCTGAGGTTTACAGTGCCAGYACTCAGCAGGATTCCTGCCCTCCTGGAAAATGCATGTGTAAGGCAAAACACTGCTGAGGGCAGCTGGCTCGTGGCTACCTGGCTATGGGCTGTCCATGCCACAGCTCCAGGTTTGACTCAGCTCTAACTGTGCTCTGGGAGGCAGCACAAGGAGGTGCAGCTCAGGCCTTGCCAGGGACAGAAATCAGGCCATTCGTTTTTGGGCTGTGCCAACTTGAATGCAAAAGCTGGTCAGAATAAAAGTCACTCTAGAGATGGTACTGGCTCTTCTCTGTCTGTACTGTCTGTCTAGAGCTGGTACTGGCTCTCCTCCTGTGAACTGGTTGGGCTGAGATCTTGACCCCAGCCTGTACAGTTTGACATTTGAGCAGCTCGGGTTGAGCTGGGGTCATTATTTCCAGCCRTGTCAGATCAAGACACACCTTCCTGCTAGGAATCACAACCAAGATTACAAAATCTCAGCCAGAATCACCTCCAAGAAAACTGCAGGACACTGAGGCTGTGACAGGTCTCAGGACATCCAAGCTTTCATCTGGAGACTGCTTGGAGTGCACTGACTCCTATGACCATGGGGAATGAGGGACAGGAGAGAAGGTTGTTTCTTTCCAGGTAGAGCCATACAGTCAGCATGTGGGACCAAGACTGGGAAAGTGCCCCTGGACCCCTTGGTACAGGCATAACCTGAGTATCTYAACTGCAGCAAGCCTGGGTCCCAAACTTCTGGTTTGGATCGGAAAAGTCCTTCTGAATCCCAACAAGCTCTGGCTTGTTAGCTTAGTTATGAGGCAAGATTTGAAAGAGTCCCATGGATTTTCACTGGGCCTTGGCTTGGATGGAAATAATTCCTCCAGGAACACACAGCATGAAGAGCACCAATTCCTCCAGGAACACACAGTATGAAAAGCACAGTGCCTACACAGCAGCCTGCCATGGCCTGGGTCAGCAGGGAACAAAACAAAAGCTTGAATGGCACCATCCATCCCAGGGGGCTGCCAGGAATTTGCTCTTTTCCAGAATATTCCAAGGTGCCAACACCCTGGATGATGGAGAGTTGATAATGGTGCCACAGTGACACTCTGGTGAATGAGGTGTAATGGTTATAAACCACACAAATCTCTACTGCTAACTATAATGGAAGCTGAGTAATAAATAGATGCTGCTTCAGCCTCACATTTAGCAATTTGTGTAATATTTTCTACCATATCAGACTGCATGTAAATCAGCTGGCAGATTAGAAATATACTTGTTGTGATAAATGTACCATTCTTTTTACTCTTTCCACCTTCCAGATCAAAATTTTTAGGAAAATGAGTACATTTAAGTGTCTCAAAATGTAAATTTCCAATGACCTTTTTGCCTACTAGATTTTTCTAAATAAATTTTGCAAAAGCCACTTTAGTACAGTGAGGKGCAACACAAAGTGAAGTTCATTGCAAATACATTGTATTAATCACTTTTCTCCTAAAAATGTGCTCAGTATCAAATCTTCATCTGCATGCAAGCAGCACAGAACTAAATTTTCCTTGTTGAGGAAATATCAGAATGTGTGCATCCACTTTTATGCTTGCAAGTCATATTGAAGGGACAAGTCACTAAAAGCAGTCACTTTTGGTTTGGACAAAARGCAAGGTCTATGCAACACAGACATTTAATTTTCTTATGAAGTTACACCGRGGCTGCCTGAGGTTTTCATGCAATTTTGCCATTGTGAAGCTGCATTAGAGATTGTTTTTCCAGACAGTTTTCCTACAGCTATGATGAAGTTGATTTATGACCCATCTATTTCTACATGTTCTAGCAGTAATATTAGCCAAGCTTCTTCAGGACATGTCCACTCTCAGGCTTCCTTACTCAGAGGAAATGTATTTACTCCCTACTCTTACATGGAACGTATCTGTAAATAAATTCACCCTTTATTCTCCTTACCATGTATAGTTTAGAAGAGGAAGCTAAAGGAATACTTCTTAGGCACTGTCCTTCACTTAAATCTTAACTATATTATTGCAACTGCTCTTCAAGGAAAATAAAAATTAAAAAAAAAAAAAAAAAAAAAAAAAGAAAAAAAATTCTTTTCTTCAGGAACAAAGAAAACCTTCTTGGGGGCGATAGCAGAAGGAAGAGGAAAGGATGACATCCCCTCTTCTCATTCCTATGAATTTGATGATGATGAAAGGGGAAGTAAATGAATTCCCACTTCATTCCCATGGGAAGTTCATTCTTGGTCTCTGAAATTGAGAACATCTGGGCAAGATGTCCTTTTTGTGTGGCTCATCCCTTCACTGGGTGTCATGGAGTGAGCACCAGAGCTGCAGCTCCACTGTGGCCAACTCAAAATACAATTAAAGAAGGGAAATGATGAGCTCTAAATGGAACTGCACCACAGAATTGAAATGTCCATAATCTAAATTCTGAACCAGGCAGGAAAGTGCTGTGGGGATGTTCTAAGCATATAATATTTTATCTAAAATGAAGAAAGTATTTCATTCATTTCACAGTGTGAGCAAAGCTTGCCACTGAAGAAATCATATTTTGTTATTTTTTCCTGCACTGTGTGTTTTCTACCTTCACTTTTGAGATCTCAGTGCTCTCTGTGTGGCACCTGAAGCATCCTGCATGGCTTTCAGGTGCATTAATTGTGAAACTGGTGAAAAAGAAATAGACAGTGACAGAAAAGAGAAGCAAAAAATAATTGCCAGTGGTTTGCACAGAGAGCAGAGAGAGAAAACAATACAAGGAAAGCTGCAGATAGACATATCCTGATGATTTCTTCTGATTTGTTTGATGCCTGATGATTGGCAGAGCTTCACTCTCAAGGTAAGCAGGGGAAAGAGGAGAGAGAGAGTGTGAGATAAAACCAGATGGAGAGGGTTCAGTTGCTATCCATTTTTATAATTTTTATCTCCCAGCATTAAGCTTTTGTATCTTTSTTATTCTAGTGGTGATAGATAGAGAGGTAAGAGCACAGAAATCTTATTTCTATCACCACATATCCTTACAAAAGACAGGCAAAATAGCAACTTTCTTAATAAGACAGGATGATATTGGAAGGGGCTGGGGTAAGTGGTTTCCAAGGACAGCTCCTCTGGGAAAAGGCAGGGTTTGGAGTGCTGGCTGGGCAAAAGAGTGCCAGGAGGAGCAGCAGCTCTTCCCACCCTCCCCATGGATCAGCAGCACTGGGTGTGTTTGCTTGTCTTCCTGGATCAGATTGGAAAGTCGATCCCAAAGGAGTTCCTGCCTCTCTGCCAGTCCTGGGAAATGGGTGGTTACACTCCCAGGGGTCTGGAGATGTGGGGTGGGGGCAGCTGGTGACATTTGTGCCCCTGTGCTGCCCACACCAAGAGGAGTAAGGAGTTTCCACCAGGGCTGAGCCAACCATCCTTCAGCAGCCTGGTTAATTATTCTGAATGCAGGGAAGGGTTACAAATGAGCTGAAACACCTCCTTGCTTCAAACTCTGCTTGTGCTGGAGAAAAAGGGCTGGCTGTAATCTATAATAGGATGTGGGAAAGTCCTGATTCAGCTACACATTTAAGCAGCATATATATAATTTTTCAGCAAATGTGTCATAAGCAGTTGTTTAGACAGTGTTGAATTAAGGCCAGGTTTCCCTCTTGACACTAGATTGTGATTTATTTTTTCTCTACTACAAGCCCATGGAAAGAAGCAAGAAAACATTTTTGTTAATGAACATTAGAGAACCTGAGAACAGATTGTAATAATTTGGCTTTGATTTTCTCACAAGATTTAAAAAAAAAAAAAAAAAAAAAAAAAAAAAAAAAAAAAAAAAAAAAAAAAAAAAAAAAAAAAAAAAAAGAAGGCAATGCTGCTTTTTATCTTCTCTAAAGTTTATTGATTTCTAGGAGAAACGCCTTTTCCTTTCAGAAAATCAGAGGATGCTTTTTGAGGAAGGGAGAATATTCAAAGGGTTAGATAGTAAAATCCTACATTGCCAGGATGCATCTTATCTCAGCGTGGCATCTTGTTAAAGTAAATGGAGATGAAGTGAAGACAAAGTGTTGGCAAAATTGTGTTGACAGTACACTGACTCTAAATGCAGAAGACAGCCCTAATGTTAGAGGATTTATATTCTTTRGAAAGTGAAAGAAATCATATTGGAAGTTGACTCAAGTAATCCCAGTTCAAACTGGAACGAAATTCCTCTCTGATACCTTTTYCTTTAGAGAGCTTAAGCTGAAGCCCCTGTTTGGGGCCATGTCATTACCAGGCCAAACATGACTGTGCTGAGAAAGATAGTGTCCCTCCAAGGTAARTCCATGCTCCCTAAAAATGCAATATGCTGCTGAATATTAGAGTGAAAATGGTAATCTTTCTAATTGCAAATAAATAATAATAAATTACAGACATATGATAACAGCATATAATAATATATTGGAGTGAAGCATGCATCCCTATAGCCCTACACAGAGCAGCTACAAGAGCAGCCTCAGAAATCTGGAGGACTTTAAATGCTAAATAAAACATTTKATCCCTTATTTTGCCCTCTTTGGTGTCCTTCATTGCTCCAATTTACAAACAGATATTGTTGTTTAGCCCAGAAACTTGTGCTTGATCTTATCATTTATTGAAGAAAATTGTGCTGGATTTAAGGACAAACAAGTAGAAAATCTTTCATTTCCTTTGGGAATTTTTTTCCAGCAGTTACATCGTCATGCTAATACAAAACACATCCTTTTTTTTTCAAATTTAACTTTGTCTTCACTTCCAGACACTGCTTCTTGTTATCCTTTTCTTGGCTAAAGAGCCCTTTCAGAAGCAGGACAATTCCTGTACATCAGTACTCCCACAACAGCAATCCAAGTRGATTCTAATCTCTTCCATTAGCTGGATGGGTGAACCTAAGTGTCCTGGTTTAGGACATATTTCTCTAATACTAAAACGATTTTTGCATCTTTCACTTACAAGGCTTTTCAAATTAATGCAGTGTGAATTATGGATTGAGAGCTATGATGAACAAAATCAGTAGATAGGGAACTTGCTTTCTGACTTCRTGTCTATTATCATCTTCATGCTTTCATTTCCTCTTCAGGAAATATTGCTGTAGTGGAGAAAAATAAATTTGTTTAAAACRTTTCAGTAAGAAAAACATTGTGTGAGATATCAGCTGTGCTGCAGCACATATGCAAAAGCTCTGGTATGTGTTGGATGTGTCGAATTTACTGCAGCAGGAACAAGCTGTGCATTTGCCCAGCATCACCTGGATGGAAATATTCTCCTGCACTTTGAGTGGGGCCACTTCCGCCCTCTGCAATTCAGAAAATGTATCGGTGTCTGCAGACTGTAAGGTCATCCTTTGGTAGCTCATATCTCAACATGGCTCAGCCTTTTGCAGGTCAGATTATCATTTTTGCTACTGTAAAGAAGTCAAACTCACCATTTTCAGTCCTAGTTTCCTGGAAAATCAAAGTTTATTCCCTCAGCTTCTTTGCCATGGGAAGACTTTTACTGAGCTGACTGAAAAGAAAGAGGATGAAACTTGATGCTGCAAGTTTATTCTTTGAGTGCTTTATTCAGAACTTCAGCAGTGGCATCAGAGGACAAATGCACTGCTCCTGCATAGATGCTCAAGGATTATATACAATTTAGGCTCCTGTGCAGACCCTGTGTGAACAGCTAAATGAAAGTCTTTTGTCTCCAATATGTGAGAGGTAAGACTACCTAACCCAATAGCCCRTAGCAGCTTTAAGAAGCAAATAATAAGGGTTGAAAGGATTGTATTTCAAGTCAAGGGATCATTGCTTTTAAAATCTTTCTGACTTCAAAGAAGGTTTAAGATAAGTACTTCATAACTGAGTTTATAATCTTACTAATTCYTGCTGCTCCCTTGTTACACAGATTTTATATTCAGATTACTCAGTACAGTGCAACCCTGCACCACTGGAGACCTTTAAATGTAGCCCTTTTCCTCATTATCAAAGTTCATTCCATGAGTCCTGCAAAGCACCCCATGGTTGTACAATGAGATCAGGCAGCAAAGTTTTCCTGTTGTTTTTTAATTTATCTGAGCTGGTACCTACAGAGCTTCCACACCTTCCAAAGGCTAACTAAGTGAAGGCCGTATTTTTCAGATGATAATTTGCTTGTTATGAAGCACTTAACTTTTCTTCTTAATGGAGTATAACTATCTTAGGAGACATTCAGGAATTTTGTGGTTCATGAATGTTGACCTGTACCCTTCATTTCCAATACGTGGATTTTGCAGTGAAAAGGAARATTACTAAATGGACCAGCAAACTGGTGAAAGTTCTGAGGTCACACAATAGTATTAYTTGCCTAGTTCTCCCAAAATCATCRCTCCTGGAGATCTCAAGCCTAGACTTTCTGTCAAGGAAAAAATAAAAGAGAATGACTTAGTTGTGAAATGCTGGAGAGGCACATGGAATTCAGCTGCTAAAGCAGGCTCTGTCAAACTGCTTAACCTGTTTCATTACCTTTTAAAGAAATGAAGCAGAAAATCCACAGATTTAGAGCTAAGATTGGAAACAAGGTTTGCAGATAAAGCTTCAAATGTAAATCCATCACAATTATTTCATACACACCTTCATCTCCCTGCTYTCCATTCAGTTTAAGAAATTTAATTATTGGTTTAGTTAATCAGCTGAATGGCATTATGAGAAATCCCARCGCCTTAGGGAATCCATTCCTACCTCACATCCTGCAGACAGAGCATCTGCTCCACAGAAGAGAGGTAGACCCTCAACCTGCTCACCTCTATTTCTGCTCTCTACTCCCCCTCTTTAAAGCTCTCTGTCATTCAAGCTGCAGAATTTTTTTCCAAATGTTTCAGAAGTGTCAGCTGGATCKGTCTGACTTTTACCTGAGTCATAATTTGGCTTTACCTGTTCATTTGTTGTTTTCTTGCTCACCATAATCAAGTTGCAGAACCCACATATGTGTGGATCTTTCACCAATGTTATTTTTCATAGGATAACACCCATTTTTCTGGCCACATATGGCAGGAGAGGGAGGGGTTCCTTTTTCCTATTTCATYTGAGCAGAACTTCTACATGCTGTAATAGGTCTCATTCTGTACAAAAGAGCTAGGRTGGAACAGAGATTTGAGCACAGGCTTCAGAGGCAGAGGGGTGCRACCACTCAGCAATTTAATATTGATGAAAAGTTTCTCTCAGAGATCTTTCTCTCAGATTTAGTTGAAAAATTAGTACATTCTGTTAAACTGTATATATAACCTATTTAAATCATACAGTCTTTGTAAAGTCACTGAGAAAATTAGTGAAAATTAACTAATCAATCCTGTCTGAGCACTCAATCTTCAATCTAACTACAGCATTTTACTCCCCTAGCTTTTAGTTTCATCTAAAAAGGTAAAAAGCTGGCATGCAGCTTAGAGAATGCTTACATTGATAACAAATAACATACCCAAGTAGAGATAAAATGCAATTTTTCATGTTTTTTAAAAAGAAGGATGGTTCCAGAACAAGGCAGAGGAAGTTCTTAGGGAAAAAAAAAAAACACTTCTTGGGTAGCTGAGGGTGCACCAAAGAAAAAAAAATATCACTTTTCCAATCAGACTAAATGCACAAGCAGAATATAAAACAAAGCCCATATTGTTCAAATSTCTGAATATCCTTTCCAGATGCATCATTTGCAAAAAGCCTGAGCACCAGAAGATGATCAAGGCAGAAAAAGAGCTCTGAGAAAGAGTAAGGCCAGATGAGACAGGTGACCTGGCGAAGTATCACAAAAGGCATAGAATGGATGGTATTCACCAAAAACCAGGTGAATACATGGATGTATATACTGAAGTATAAAACTGGTGAGCCACTAGGTAATATCTATTTTTTTTGTTTAAAACTCCCTTAATACCGAGGAGTGAATGCCCTATAGTGCTGGTTTAAAAGATGGTGGCAAGGAATCAGAGAATTTAAGATTTGGACGGGTGGTAGTCATACCAGGTAAATTGGTAAAAGCTGTTGAATGTTAAAAACTAGAAAGCTATTGACAAAACCTGAGATACATTAGGAAAAGCTGAGACTTTTGTGAAAAAAAAAAAAAAAAAAAAAAAAAAAAAAAAAAAAAAAAAAAAAAAAAATTTTTAAAAAAAAAAAAAAAAAAGAAAAAAAAAAAAAGAAATGTTGCACAAGTCTGTTGGAGTACTTTGAAGGAAACTTGTCTGTGAACAAAAGACTGTAGTCTGATGATATAATTCCTCACATTCCCTAAAGGCTTTTGAGAAACATTTTTAACCAAAAATTCTTAAAAAGTTAGTTATTTTGGAATAGGATTGAGAAAATCTTTGCATGGATGAGCAGCTAGCTAGAAGGTAGCAATAAAAGGGCAGGAAAGTTTGTCCCCAGTGCCATCCTACAGAGGGTTCCAGCACATGCACTTTTCAAATTATACACAAAGGATGTGGGGAACAGCCTTGTCAGTGAGCAGGGGAAGCTTGCTGATATTTTATTATTCAGAAAAGTAAAAGACAAATGAACTGCAAAGAATTGCAGAAGAATTACACTATTATGTGACTTTGTGATTAAATGGCAGATGAAATTTAACACCAAGGTATAAAGTAATGAACTTAATTTTAAAATTTTCAAAAAACCTATGCACAATCTTAACTTTGCATASGTGATTATGTGCTGTGAGCTAGTCATTACTACTCAAGAAAAACATCTTGAGGTTAGAAAAGTCACTCTCATGCATCTATTAGCTGAGTGCTCACTGACAATCAAAAAGTGAAAAAATGAAAAGCAAAAGAATAGAGAATAAAACAGAAAACAACATTATGCCATTCTACGAACCCATTAAATAATCCCACATTTGAAGTAATGTATGCAGTTCTGATCCTTCCTCTTGAAAAGGATACAGACAATTGGAGAATACTCAGAGGAAGCTGCAAAGGTGAACAAAGGTATAAAATTATTTCCATACAAGCCACGAGACTGAATAGAACCACCAGCAAAGACACAAGTTGTGAATGTCACAGTGGGGGTGGCACTTCAGCATCATAATACAGGAATTATAGGTCATCAAGAAATTATGCAAGGGGGCAAGTTTAAAATAAAACCACAAAAGGGTGGGTAATTTTTGCACAATGAATATTTAAGCYGTGGTAATTTTGTCAGAGGTACAGGTGTTGTAAATGCTAAAAGTTTGCTTACAACTAAAGAAATGACTGTACAAGTTCAGGGAGAAAAAGCTTTGAAGYGTTGTTGCACAGAGGAGTCAACCAAGTCCCAGGCCCTTTGTATGCAAATGAGGATGAAGTTGCTGCATAATTAAGATAATCTAATGGCGGGAAGTCCAGAGGGAATTTGCAGCTTCCACCATAGTGGATTTTCCTACACAAACACTTCAAAAAGCAGTAATGCATCTGTATAATGCACAGCTGATGTACAGCCTAAATGACAAAACGTCTCGGGGTTTCAAAARTAATCTCTTCTATTTCAATTTTCTCTGCATCCCTTGGCAAGTGGATGCACCACAGCCTGAGAGACACTGCTGAAGGATATTCTGATGAAACAGCCACAAACAAGAATATTACCACAGCAAGGAAAAGAGCAYGAGTACAGCGAGGTGCAAAACGACATAGTCAGCATTACCATATATATTTACCTAGGCTAGAGCTCCGTGTAAATAATATATAAGGAATGACTCTTTGCTGTGTCCTCAGGGAGGAMCAGTGGTTACAACAGATCATATTAATAGGACATAGAATCTAGGAGGGCCTGGAAAATTCCTGATGTAAAGGTTCTACCACAGTGTAAAGACGTGCTTGTCTATGACCTAGCTTTTACAAATGTTTGGATAACCCATAAAATGCCTTTTTGGCACTATTTATTTACACATAACTCATCTGAATTTGCATGGAAGTGCAAAATGCGCAGAAAGYTGCTCAACACCAAAGCCCTCCCATGGAAAGCTGCTCCTCAGCCATCATTCTGTTTGATTTTTCTATATGGAGATTTGGGGTGACCATGATTCATCCAGGAGCACAGGAAACGTGATGGAGTGGTGACAGAAAAAGCTGATTGCAGGGCTAAATGTGGATGGCTCCTGGGGCTGTGAAGAGAGGAATGGGGTTGGCACCACTTACAGAACAGGAGCAATAAATGGAAGGTCTATTAAAAAAAAAAAAAAAAAAGCTGAAAAAATTCCATGGATATAAGAATATTTAAGAGAGTTGTTACTTTAGGGGACTGTAAGGCATAAAGCAGTAATAACATTAGAAGAAGCCTAAACATCAGGGAGGATGGGGAGGGGACTGAAATGGATGGGRAGGAAACTGAGATCTAGAGACATGGCCAGAAGAATTGTGAGTGAGAGCTGGGTGACAAACAAGCCAAAAAAATGGCTGGGAGAATAGAAAATGGAATTAATGGTTATCATCAGCATTTCCAGTTAGGAGAGGGGAGAAGGAAACCAGGGAGSTGAGAAGATTGAAGGGAAGCAGGTGAGCACAGCCCTGGCAATGTGCTGGGACTGACAGGCTTGTAAAATCAGGTAGGCTTTTTCCTCAGAAATGTTTAAGTGTTGGAGGAGTGGAGCACTTCAGGGAAGGAAGCTGTGAAGGAAATAAAGGCAGCCAATAGCTGGGAATGCAGGATTGATCAGTGGAGGAAAGAACTAGGAATAAAGAGTAAGCAAAAGTTAGAAGTGAGAAAAACAAGAGAAAAAAGACAAGAAGATCATGAAGAAGAAAGGACTGAGGAGGCAGCAGCTTTGAGCCATTTTGTCRCAGTTTGTTAGTCTGGAGCTGAAGTCATAGCTGAAGGAGCACAGGGCAAATGCTTGCAGGAAATTCCTCCAATGTCCCTGASCCCTCACTTGGCCCATTAACCATACACTGGCACAGGTTAATCAAAGCTGGAATGTAAAATTGGGTTTTAGGGGAGAGCTTGAACATGTGMGGGGAAAGCAAACGGAAGAGAGAAGTGCACAGAGCATTAAGAACAGACAGCAGGTAAGAGAGGAGAAGACTTTGTCACTGAGATAACACTTAATCCTCCCCAGAAGGGCCTAAAGCCACTTGTTACTCACATTGAAGAGAGCATGGCATGGAAAGTAACTGAGAGAGAGCTATAATCATCACAGAACCATCATAAATGCTGAAACACGTCCCCCTCATGATCACATTAG
This sequence comes from Malurus melanocephalus, assembly GCF_030028575.1. NCBI lineage: Eukaryota > Metazoa > Chordata > Aves > Passeriformes > Maluridae > Malurus > Malurus melanocephalus. The sequence goes on from NW_026623284.1 coordinate 370,862, forward strand.
CAGCTGAATCACTCAGCTTCTTCATTAGTGCTGAAAAAAAAAAAAAAAAAAGAAGGGAAACAAAGATTTATACATTTTTTAAAAGGAGTTATTTTCCGGAGCAAGCAAGTAAATCACAAGCCAGCATCCCAGAAGAGAGTTCCTGTGCAGAACTCATTGCAGGTTAGTTGTACATCATTTTATATTAAGTGTTGAACATATTGTAGAGGGACCAACTTGTTGCCATTTCACATTTCCCAGAGGAATGCTGTTTCCACACTGATTTCTTTCTCTTGACAGCTCTGGTAATACTCTGGATGTGATGGGTAATGGCTTGTAAATTCTGTTTAGGAAAAAAAATAAAAAAGTTGCCTTTAGTTTCGTGTTGTGGAAAATCTGCTTTTCTTCCYTTCAGATGCCTTTGCACCTGGCTACCTTAACACAAACAGGGGCAATAACGGGAGAAGGGAGCAGGGCAGCTCCCTTTGCTTTCCAAAAGTAGGAATCAGCATTTTGGAGCCCATTCCTGCAAAAGGGTTTAGGGAACACGAGGACAGTCACTTGTTAGGATCCTCCTGTGATTGGGAGGTTGAAATCACAGTTCCTGACCTTCAGTCTGCAGTACGCTGAGGTTTCTCAGAATAAAAATATTTCTGTTCTCTTTGTGTCATGTAACTGGCAGAGCCTGCACCACTTTCTTTTCCATGGGTGGCACATTAAAACCTGGCTGGACTATCAATTTTCAGCCATTTCAGATAATATTTTCGTTGCAGAGCTAGAGAGATGGGAAAACCAAGCCTGGGGAAAACCAAGCAGCCTGTCCTGGCCTCCCTCTTCCTTCCCAAGCCTGAAAGAGGATAACTGGCCTCATGTGCAATGGAGAAATATCTGCCCATGAGTTCAGCAGTCAGAGCCCACCTGTAACACCAGTAACAGCTCACAGCATAATTTCCCAGCTTTTCTTCCCCTATCCATCAATCCTTTGTCACTGTAAGGCAAAGCTGCTGCCAGGCATTTCTGTGTTTTCCTTAGGGCTGTGATTATCTGTCCTTCAGGCAGCAAAAACTCGTACAAACACATGAAAGGAAGCAACAGGGAATACAACTGGTGTAAACCATGCTGAATTTGGGTGCAGGAGACTTTGCTCTGGCTCCTGGCTCCAAGAGTCCTCTGCAAACAGTGTTATTGGTTTGTACATCCACACCCTGTGCAAGAAAGTGGCTGTGGCAACAGGTAACATAGACAACTTTACAAGTACAGAGAATTTAAAGAATACAAAGCATTTTAAACATGATAATTTCGTTATATTTTACATGAAAATGGCAACAAAACAGCTGATTTTCTAATCAGAAACTAATTCTGCTTTCACACTGAGGGAGCACAAGGAGAGGTGTTAGAATGGAAAAATATCAGAGTTTAACTTCCTGTATATTCCCCTCTTTTCTGAACTATTCCCATTAGTYTCTCCCCTCTCTTTGTACATGATCCCAGGCCTTGCCAGCTCCAAGTTTTTGCAGCTATTTGTTTTATGCTATTAATTTAAAGCTGATTTCCCTAAGGTGAGCAGTGACTTTCCCTCTGCCTTTCCATCTCCCAACATAAAGGGACACAGCCCTGAGTAAAGCTTTAAAGATGCAGGATGATGCAAAGTGYATACCAGCAGCAGCAATATCACATTTTCAGTCTCCCTCTTGAAAAATTATTTATTATAAAAAAGGAACTACAGGGGAAATGTCTTTMAAGTCAGAAGGGGCTTGAAGCACACAACTTGTTTGACCTCTGTGTAGCGTGAGTGCAGGGCACGTGTATTAATTCATGTTCCAGGTGCAACAGCTGTAGCTGGATTAGAACTRTTCTGGGGGAAAGAGGATTTTCTTTTTTGTCAAAGGTTGCATCCTTAGTGCTAGAACATCCACCATATGTCTCAGCAAGAACAGGCACTGTTAAAGCCCTTCTGGAACTCAGGAATGATGGAAAAACTGCTCCCTAAGCCAAATGGTGGCCAAAGGCTACATCTGGTGCTCATGCAAAGGCAGCATTGGGTGATTAAGAGTGAAAATTACAGAAGTCCATGACAAAAAAGTTAGTGGGAATATTGAATGACAATGCTCAGCTCACACTGATGGGTATTTGTTCGCTCAAGAAGCATCACAGAGGCAGAATCTGCCCCCCCCATGGCCATCTGGACTTCCTCTGAGGCTGCAGTGGATGCTCGTGTGCTTCTCCCAAATTCTKCTGTCCCTGTTAGAGAAACAGACATAGCTACAGATGTGTGCACAAACCCTTCACTTGTATATTATGCATCCCACCCTTATCTCAGGTGAAACTGCAGACTGGCAACWTTTTTGACAAGTAAGCAGCAAGTAATGAATGGACACGAGCAGAATGAGATTTTGAAAGAAAAGCTGGGTAATCCACAGGTCATGTAACCAGTAGGATAAATAACAGATGGGCAAAGATAATCTTGGATTGGAGCTGAACAGTGAAAATGCAATAGACTGACTTAAAATGAACTTGCAATATGAAACCATCCTCTCCAGGACCCCTGACACAGACTGTCTGTACTCCAGCAAGGATTTAGAGTCAGGAGCTGCAGAATCCAGCTCTCTCTGAATTGAAGCAGGAAATTAAAGGGAAAGAAGACAAGAAATCARCCCTTTTAATCCTGAGAAAACACCTGTGTCTTCTATTTATAGAAATAAAACATGGTATTAATGTTTAAAATAAAGTGACAACCAACCATTAAATCTGCCACGAACGGGAATAGAATTCTTTCAGGGTTACTGGAGTCAATGGTGATCTAAACAGGCATGAAATGAGTTTCTGAATGAATGTAGTGTTGCCTTCCTTTTATTTAGGGCCACAACTGGTGTGTTCACATCCCCAATTTGGGAAGCAGCCACTGTTTCAGGAAATAAGCCAGCRTAGGCAGCCTCCTAGGATGTTTGTAGGAGAGAGCAAAGAAGCCAGGGGCAGCTGAGTGGCTGTTCCTTGGCTTTATTGTTTGCTTTGCTGCATTTTCCCCCCTTTCACTGTGAGGATCCCACAGTCCCTGAGGAAAGCAGGCTTTACCCAGCTCGCTGAGGGCTCTCTGCTATTCGAGCTGTCTAATTACAGATTGCATCACATCAACTCATCTGAGCCCCCCTGCAGAGGGATTATAGACCTTCAGGGAGTCAGATGAGGCTGCTGAGGCTCCATTCACTTTGAACATTTGGCAGAGCTGCTGATCACCAGCGCTCTCATCTGCGTGGCTCAGGAAGAGGGGTCACATCCAACCTGGTAAATCAATGCCCCCGCTGACATTGTTCTCTGGGCAAATGCAGGACAGGGGGAAGGAGGTGACCTGGGCTTCCTGCACTGCAGAAAGCAGATTTATGAAACCAGAGTGAGTTTATCATGAGTAGAAACTCCCTTGTTAACCTGGGATTTGAGGATGATTTCAAGGAGTTACAGGCCTTTTGCAGGGTGGGACTCGAAGGTGGATGCTTTTAATTTTATTCAATTAAATTCCCTCTCCAAAYTAGAGGAATGAGGCTTTTTACCTGGAAGTTTACTGCTGAAGCCAATAATTCACTGCTGATCTTATTTGTTTGCTGAAAGTATGAATCTGTTGGCTCCTGAGGATTTGACACTGAAGAATGGTAGCAACAGCTTCTGTGAGAGATCCCCAGAAAGGCACAAATTCTCTTATTGATTGCATTGAAGTCCTACCACCCAGACAAAATCATAAAGGACATTTCCTGAATATTACTTACAGGTTTTGACATACGTGTGACTTCTCTGGAGTCTCCTTTGCTACCTCACTTGCTCTCCCAGGAAATGAGAACAAGCTGAACACCAAAATTTGTGACCCAAGATGCATTCTCAGATTTGAAATTTATTCTGGTACCACAATGAAAACACGAGCTYAGTGATGGTTATTTGTGGTTGTTTTTCCATTCCCTTAGCACAAAATGGTTTCAAATAATGTACTTGTCCTTACTGAAATATTTTTTTTCTTGAGAAGAACAAGTCATTCTGTTTAATCAGCAATTGTTGGATTTCATTCTGTTATTTTAACCTGGATGGAGACCTGAGCAATCCAATGCAGCTGAAGATGTTTCTGCTCATTGCCAGCAGTTTGGAATAGATGATCTTAGGCATTTCTTACGAGTTTGATCACAGCCTCCCTGCAGGAAGAAGCCAAACTTCTGGATTTGAGCARTGTGCCTTCACTCTGAACAGATCAGAGCAGCATTTTTGCATCCAGCCCAGGGATGCTCAAAGCTGTCACAAACCAGAAGGAATTCCTGGCAGGTTTCAATGGGCCCTTTACCAACTGTGCCCCTTTTATCTCATTGTGGAGGTCGGGGAGGAGGGCAGTGATGTGTGCACACAGCCAGATCCAGATCCTTCCCTGTTCTGCTGACTTTCCTTCCTCTTCTAAAATAAACAAAAGCAAAGTGGTGACATAATTCAAATGACGTCTCAAATGACACAAAAGCTGCAACAGAAGACAGGTCCTGAAAGGTGACTGTGCTTGGATATCTGGACAAAAATACCCCATCTCTGAGAGCTGCAGACACCTTCAAAATGCTCTGTCCAGCTGCTGGACAGAGGTACAGAAGAGCTGSTCTGTTCAGAGTTGTGACCTAATAGCAGAGTTTATAACTAGGATTTTTGGTTTTCCTCAGACTTTTCTGTCTTACCTGTTATTCATACTTCTTCCCCTTGTTTCAGTAGAGAAGGAATAAGCCAGCTGAGGAATATGGATAATGCTACCTTGGAAGTTGTGTTTTAAAGGAGAAAATTAAAGGAATGAAGCCTCTCTACTGTCTTTGGGTCTGAGTTCATGTGCTGTGGGGCCTCTGGGGAGCCTGGCTGGGTATATTTAGATCTTGAGGCTTTCATTCATCAAGGCATTTAATCATGTGCCTTGACATTCTGCTCCTGAGTGCTCCTTCTGGACTTGATCAGGAGCCCTCGTCTCTCTGATCTTGTTCATGAACGTGCAGCTACATCATTAGGTTCATCTTCATTAAGGACCTTAATTAGGAAAGGACTTTATCTGAAAGGTTCATAGCTGAACTGAGGGCAGGGGGGGGAATCAGCTTTTGGGATTGAGTCACTCTGTGACAGCCCTTAGCTGTGGGTTTCTGCATCTGAAGGTCTTGTCCAGAAGAGTGCTTCTTTCCCTCCACCAGCCATGGGGGTGCAAATAGTGCTGCTCTGGATGTGATTCAGGACAATTCCAATGTCAAACCCCCCAATGGTTTCATAAAATGGGGCCAAACAAACCAAAAACRTGCAGCACGAAGAGAACACTGATGCCGCATAATAAAAAAAAAAAAAGGTTTCTGTACAAAGCAGTGTTAAAAAAAATGTTTACATTTATCATCCCACTTAATTGTATTGGGTCTAAAATTAATGAGCCTTACCTCTAAACTCCATTTAAGACAATAGTTAATTGYTTCATTTTAATAAATTTTGGCAGAATAGTGAGCATAACAATGACTGAATGCTCAATTATTACCTGGGCTAGAAAATGAAGATATACAGTATTAATGATAYACACAATCTGAAAAGCAATTAGGATCCTGAAGGTAGAATAGGCACCTCACTTAAAACCAGGGTAATAAATGAACTTTCTTATCAAACACAGGGGAAAACAAGGTCTTGGGAGCATGAAATTTCATTGCCTGGGATTTTAGCTTGATTCATTTCTTGTTCCCTTCACCTGAGTTTGTGACATGTTTGAAACCTGTCAACAACAGTGTCATGGGAACACAAGAGAGGCAAAGCAAAGAGCAATAGGTTCATGCTGAATGGCTTGTGCTGTATGGGATGGATTTAGGAACTGCATWAGAGAGCTCAGCTTTACAGCAGCCCCAACAGAGGCAAGGGGTGCAGGACACATCTGGAAACTGAGCATCAGAAATGAAAAAAAACAAATTTGGACTCAATTAATCTTCACTGCACATGTGTTCTACACCTCAGCCACACAGTGGTGTATTTCTGAACCCACAAAAGTGTGGGGTGTGGGGATGCTGTTCCTGTTCCTACCACTGAAATTACTACCAATGTCTTCTTTTCCCCAGCTGTGTTCCCTCTGTGGGCACTGAAAGCTCTCCAGAGCAGRGCACATCCCCTTGTCAATGGAGTGTGACAGGAGTTTTTGGGTGCCCAGGACATCTCTGTCATCCCCAAAACCCTACCAAGGACCCTCAGAGGGGGAACCTTCCTCAGCAGGTGCCTTCTGGGTGTGTYACTGCTGTTCCACCCTTCTACAGCAGCAGCACAGCATGGGGTGAGGAATCCAGGTAARTATTGCTGGAAGTGGCAATATTTCTTCTTTCTTGTACCTACCATGAGTACTTCATCTTAGGAACAATGTCACCAATCTGATGCGAGAGCATGTGAAGAAAGTCTATTTTTTTTTTATTAAATTGCTGTATCACTCAAAGCTTTGAGAAGCATATTAGACATATTCTCTATTTTTCACAATTAAGAGAAATTAGATATTTTYAGAAGCTCAATGATAGTCACTCTAGATAGTCTTTCACTAGTACATTCTACAAAGGCACTGTGCTACCTCTCCTTTTGATTCACAAATTTGATTTACAAGTCCAAAGTCCTGTTTGCGTTCATTAACAGAGCTGCTGCCTGAGCTCAGGACATCTTCTGAACCATTTTCTGTTTCTCTGAGCAATCTATTTTCTTGGCATTTTGAAGCAATGTATTTCCATTTTCACGATTGCTTTTTTGGTTTCTTGTTCCATGACTGATTGTGCTCTGTTTATCTATATTTAATCACATTCACTATTTGATATTACTTCAGAGTCCAATTTCAAAGCCCATTATAATTTGTTGGTTTTTAGCATAATTTAAAAACCAGAAAACCTTGATTTCAGTGTCATTATACCCAGTGTTAACATAAACAATAACAAATCTCACATCCCACAGCTGGCTTTTGCAGAGTCTCTCATGGTCATTAAATTTTCTTTTTAAAGAGATGTTTTCTAGAATTAACCTAATTTTAAGCACGGCGCTAATATCTCGTTTCTGTGTAACTCTGCTTCTTAGATGTTATTTTAATTGGAAACCAAAGAATTGGGTTAAAAGCTTTATGAATATTCTACCCAGTGTAGTGACTGGCTTCATTACAGAAGCTTTCACACTGACAGTAAAACTCAACATGTTCTACCCAGACAGTGAAGCATAATCCCTTTTTTAATGAAATCACGTGTGCTTTCCATAATGGAGCATGTATTGCATGTTTTGTGTCCTTTAAAAACAAATTCCTCCTTTAAACCAGGCCCGTCCACAGGAGATAGGGCATCATTCAGGTGACTTTGGGGATTTTGTGAAGGATCAAATGTGCAGCCTGAGCAGAGTATGAAAATCCTGGCTATGGCTGCTACTGCTGCCTCTTTTTTTATTATCTGCTCACTGGAACTKCTTTTCTGACAAACGTTTGCAAGATGAGCCTGTTTCCACTGCTTTTCTACTCCCTTTTTTCTGAACCCCATCAGCTGGGGCTTGTGTATCCTGGCTGAGGCAGGATCCCTGCCTGAATTAATCCTTGAAGCAATTCCTGCTCAGCCAACTTTGGGACTTTTAGAGCAAGGTGGGGTTTGTGTGCTTGGACTTTCCCACGACTTTCTGATTCAGAGATTTTTCCAAGGAATTTAGCTACTGCACTGCTTGTGCCAGGCAACATTTGAGACTTTTCTTAGCAGGTTTAATACCCCTTCCCCAGATGGAACTATGGCAGGAGARTTATCTTTATGCTGAGGATAACTGTCCCAATCCCTAGAAAATCTATTGAGCTGTTGTTTTTGGAAGTCAACTTCTTTTTCTCTGGACCAGCAGAGACTTCTGAGAGCTTGACAGCAAGCATCTTCCAGACCTGGGGTTTTTGCTGAGGTTTCTCCAGCCTTTCAGCTCTAACTCCTCTTTSCATGGAGACAGCGACTGAATTTACTTTTTGCTGCTCCAGGGCTGACCCAGATGTTCTTGCAACACATTTTGGCTCCCCAGTATCAGGGGTGGCCAGTTTCTGTCTGTCCTGTACTTTCCACAGCTTTGTCTTCTTTGCTGCTACTATGATGGTGGAGAAGGGAATTGCAGGGCTAGACAGAGAGAGTCTGGTTAAAAATGTTATTAAATTAGAGAGACATAAGGGAGGGAAATTAGAAAAAATGCTTGGACAAAGAAATGAGGACTAGGAGGAAGAAGAGAGGCCAAGGAAAGGGAAATTAAACTGGGACCAAACAGACAGGAAGGGAAGGGAGAGACAGCTGCTGCCTGGTGTTGTGAGGTGGGCAGAAAATTCTCTGATCATGGTGGATGTAAAAGAGGTTCAGACCTTCATTAGACTCTCCTGCCACTGKKGGGAAAGAATGAAACCCTCTGGCCAACTGTGTGCCCTGATCTCAGTGCCAGTCTGCACTGGGACAGCTCCCTGCYCCTGCTCTGATTCACTGATCCCAGTGACCACAACCAAAGGCCACCCTTTCACTCTGCTGATTGTGGCAGATGGACTAATTTATGTTGCACCCTATGCTGAGGTTTGCCCTGTGTGGTAGCAAGGTTCTGTTTGGGTTTATAATCAAAGCAGAATGGAGAAGTCTTAATATTGAACAAACTGTCATTAAAAGACCATTACTGGAAAGTCAAAAAGTCAAATTTTAAATATATATAGGCAGCAGAGGTCATTGCTATAARCACATCTTGTAACTGAGAGATGTGTGGAAGCCTTAAATCCCTCAATAGTTACAACTTCTGGTACCCTTTGCATAAAAAWCTTAAAACAATTAAAAATTACTTCTGTCACCAATCCTTTCCTTTGTGATTGTAAATGTTTATAAGATATGGGTCAAGAATGAGTTTTAGACGTTCTTTTTCCAAAGGAGGAGTAAAAATCTTTGACATAGAGAGCAGTGAGCGAAAGTTGGACAGYTTTATCTGGAGATGAAGGTAACCCTATCAATCTCATTAACTGCTTTAGTATCTTTGAAGATGAGAATTGATTCTTYAGATCCCACCTGTGTGGAGGCAAAGGTGAAATAACAGCGGAAATTGGCAACTTGAAAAAACATTTGAGTTTACAATTCTGTAAAGAAGCTCTGGTGTGTACAGTGATTTACTCAACCAGGAGGGTATAAAATCTGGAAAAGGGAAAGTTAAAGACCTTCATTTAAGATATATTCTGCCTCTGCTTATAACCCAGTTCACACTGCTTAGGCCCTGCAGTTTTGCAATTTGTTTTACAGACATAAATGGATAGATGGGCTTCCCAAGATTGTGTGGGGACACCAATCAGAACACCTCACCCTGTCCTGAGGAAAGATGTGACCTAAACTCAGATATGGGAGCCACTCAAACCCAAGAGTATGAGATAAAAGAGATGTTATTTTGTGTATCTCCAAGCATCTGAGACATTCTTACTATAAATTGTGTCTTCTCCCAGGACAACTTCCAGAAAATTCTTGATGTAGAAATTTCAGCTGGTGCTGTCATCATCCAGAGTTAGAGAGGGAGACCTGAAAGGACAGCAGTAGAACTGACTTTTGAAAGGGTTGGGAATTAATAGGAATCAACTTCTCAAACACTYGTGGTATTTTACATTCCTGACAAAAGGACTGAGGCTGCCAAATGTATTGCTTAAACCAGGCTAATCTAGCTCATAAAAAATAGGTGATTCTAAGGAAATAGTCATAAATCTGTCTTTGGCCACACATCACTTTTGAACTTTGTTTCAACCACAGTACAAAACAAGATTATGGGTTTATCTAGGGACAAAAATGAAATTTATTTCCATATAAATAAATCTTTTTTATTGTGCTGATTTTAGCTAGGATGGAGTTAATTTTCTTCACGTTATCTAGCATGGAGTTATGTTTTGGATCTGTGCTGAAAACAGCATTGATCAYACAGGGATATTTTAATTATTTCTGGGCAGGTTTGACCCAGAGCCAAGGCCTTTTTGCTTCTCACCTGACACCTCCAGACAGGAGGCTGAGGGTGCAYAATGTGSTGTGGGGGGACACAGCCAGGRCAGCTGAGCCTGACTGACCACAGGGACATTCCACCCCCTATGGCATTGTGCCCAGTATATAAAGTTGGGGGAAGAAGGAAGATGTTCAGAGTGATGACTTTTTTCTTCTCAAGTCACCTTTATGCATGATGGAGCGCTGCTTTCCTGGGGATGGCTGAGCACCTGCCTGCCCRTGGGAACTGAGCAATGAACTCCTTSTTTTGCTTTGCTTRTGTGTGRCTTCTGCTTCATCTTTCAAACTRTTTTTGTCTCAGCCYAYGARTTTTCTCATTTTTCCATTCCAATTGTCTCTCCCATCCCACTGGGAGGAGCTGTGTGAGTATCCATGTCAGCGTTAGTGGTTGGCTGCAATTAAACCAGGACAYTGGTTTCCTATATTTAAACAAACAATTCAAAATAGATGGAGGCAATTTTCTTTCAAAAGGACATGACTGAGGAGCCTCCACCCCGGGTTTCAGTCCTCCACCCTTCTGAATAAAAGGTGATTTATCRTGCGAGCAGTCTGAAATACAGTTCTGGAGTCTGCATCCTGCCACTTTGGGCTGTAGAARGAATGGTTTCATTGATGCCCTAAACGGGGCTTTCCTGAAACAGGGGCCAGACAAAGTTAGGAGAGCTAAAAAAGCAGAAAAATTTAATGAAGGCCTACAGGTGCATTGAGGGCAGACAAAGCCTCCTCATAAGGCTACAYCCAAAATGGACACTGAGTCATGAGATCTTCACCTTTTATAAGTTCTGTCTTATYAAAATATGGGGCCCCAATTCTCCAWTTACACCTTCAGGTGATGATGTCAATTCCCCCAAGCTTRCTCCCCCCCTGTTCTCTGTTGTTTACATATTTTGGGGCTCTGACACAGCAAAGTGTCCTTGAGTTTTGGGCCTAAAGAATTGTTTTGTCTAAAATGGCAGAACAGTAGCTTAGCATTGCACACTAGAGCACACTAGAGAATTACAAAAATACAGATACATGAGAAATATAGAAGGTAAAATCCTAAGGCATCATCATGAAAACATGAGGCAGAAATAAAGAGCAAGGACAACTACMGTTCACTTCCTGAATTTTGCATGATTTCCTGTAGGACCTGGCAAGTGATATGGCCCTAAGTTTCTGTCTCAGCTTCTTCAGGAAATCACCGTTCATCAGGGCTTTTAGAGMAGCTCAGATCTGTAGAGGGTGAGGGTGGAAAGCCTCCATCCTGGGCTCAGTAGTCGTTCTGAACCTACACCAATTACAGGAGACAAACTGTGAATTTATATTTTTATTGAGGACCARCTCAGCAGAGTCATTGCACAGATTTCCCCTAACTAGTTCTGTGATCCATCTTACCTGCCTCACAAGCAGAGCCAGGCGCTCTTCACGGTCACTGTGAGACCACAGGCACTTTGGGGACATGATTTATCACCTCTGYTCACAATCCCAGGCTGCTCAGCTGCTCCCTACCCTCTGCAGCCTCCATCACCTTGCTCAGATATGGATGTCTACTCTGCAGATGAATTTTAGCCTGGTTTTCGGGACAGCTAAAGACCCAATTTGTTTAAATGTCAGAGGCCTGTTGAGGTGTTTGGATGGTGCTGCTGTTCAGCCTGCTTGTGGAATAACTTTCTCAAATCCTGTGACTCAACAAGACCATGACATTGTGAGGGCTCACGCAAAATGTCACCAGGACACTTTCCCCTCAGCAGAGACATCCAGACAGGGACATCCATTGAAACAGCTCCTGCAAAACCAATGGGAAAGGCTCTGCCCTCAGAGTCTCATCATCCTGGTTAATCAAGCTCCAAATTTTTCTCTTACAAATGAAGGTTCATCTCCTCAGCAAGGCTGGGATTGGAACCTCAGCTGGTCTTCTGACCTTCTGAGCCTATTCAACGTCAGAGATTAGGGCTGCAAAACTGCCAGGAAGTTGGAAGCAGTAAAGGCTGAATGAGCCTCCTTCAAAGTAGCTCTGCTAATCTTATAATGAAATTAAACTCATGCTCTCAAARGCAGATATGTGGTTCTGCCCCACAYAAGTTCATGGAATTTTWAAATATTCTTCARCAGGTCCAGGTTTCAGCCCTTGYTCTGTTTTAACCCCTTCTTGCACATTTAAGTAATCATGGTTCTCTTACTTAGCTCAGTTCAGGGAATTTGGGGGAGAAAGAAAGTCTACCAAACAGGTTTTCCTCAGTAAAGGTTAGTGCTCTAGCTACTTCCCCTGTGGAAGTTCAGAAATTTTATCAAAATGCTTTTACACTGGACAGGAGGAAGCAAGATGAAAAATATTGATTTTGGAGTTGTTTGGAAACTGCAGGTGTCCTAATTTCTGATGGTGTTCAGAACTTCCTGAATAAGGGCTGAAGAGCAATTAAGATGCCGAGCCTTCCAGCGTGGTAACCAAAATTTCCTCAGAGTTACTTTTTGACACAATGACTTCTATTCATCATCATTTTTATTTTGACATTGGAAAGAAAAATTTCACATTTGAGAGAGCATTTAGCAGAGGTTATGCATTTTGCTAGCTGTCCTTGACTGTTTTGTAACCAGTTTTGYAGAAAAGCGTTTCTGTTTGAATCCCATCTCACCTTTGTTATTGAAATGCTGTCAGACCTGGTGGTCTCGCTGCAGACTGTGCAGAGCACTCCAGCTYTCCAGATCAGAATTCTGCAGCCTGAGATCTCTCTTATCTTCCTGGTTTCTTTCTTCCTTGAGCCACGGTTCAATTCTTAAGAACTGAGTTAATTATTCTTTGATCTTTTTTTCTTCCCACACAAAGGATCTTCTCTCATTCCAGACACATTTTCCTTCTAGCGTTGATCTTTGGGGGATGCACAGAATGTGTGCAGACATCCCCACAAGACAAGGAGAGAGCAAAGGGACACTTAAGCCCTCAGATCAATGTTTCTGTCCACTCCCAAGTGTTGTGGTGGCACCCCCTGATCAGCAGAAGTTCTTTCAGTACCCCTGCACACACTCCAGATGAGCTGTGTGAGACAATGGTGTTTTCTCAATACCTGCAAGTGCCTCACTGAACCCTGGTGTCTTTCCTACAGATCTTCACAGCCAAACCAGTTGGGGAAGGACAGTTTCCTTCAACCAAAATCTGCAAGTGGTGCCTGTATCTCCCTGCTCCACACTGGAATGAAGTGCCTAAATGCCTCTGTGCATCTGGAGTCCTGCCCAGAAGAATAATGGATAAAGAAGGATGAGGCACGTGGGATGGTCAAAAAAGAGGGATGGTCAGGGRTGCTGAGCTCCTGTGGGAATGAGAAATAATCATAAACAATGTCCAAGCTTGGTGTGAGACCACAGGAAGAGGAGGTGGGGGTGTCCTGGGCTCAGGTCCTGCCAGGGAAGTTTCCTGGAGACGATCCCAGCTGGGTTCTAACACCGGCCCCAAGGAGATGTGGGGAAGGAGCCTCTTCCTGCTGGGATGCACCAGCAACACCCAGCTCATCTGCTCRTGACCTTTGCAAAAAATAAAGGTTTCTGAGACATGATACTGTGCCTGAGCATGTGAGGAGAGATGTGTGTAAGCCCTCAATTTATTATCTGTATTATTTCATGATTGTTTGGCTTCAGTTTTAATGCTCTCTTTAGAAAGATMCAGAGGATGGAGGGAAGCAGCAGGCATGAGATATCACATCACTAATCAGGGCTCAGCCAAATCCCCTAAACAAGCCAGCAATATTAGAAAGATGCTTCCATGCTCCTTCCCGATTCATTTTGATGAGATTTCTGCCAAATAAGGRGTGTTGAAATGAAGGCCCGTGGTGATATTGCATGACCTTCAAAATGGCATCACACARAAACTGAATAAGGATATAGTAAAGAAAAAGTTGTTAATAGATTCTTCAGGGGAAAAACCCACAAAACCTAAGACAGAAATATTTCATGCAGTCAACACAGCCTGTCAGCCAAATTCTGGTGCAAGGGGTTGTTTTAGTTTCGACAGGCTTGCTCTTAAAAGGCAGAGGAGAAGTATTCAGGCCCAAAAATGTGACTGTTTGCAGTTCACTGCATGAGACAGATAATTACAATTGCCCTTATGTAMAGCCACTTACCTGTAATTAATTCATAAAATAATTATTTCAAGAGTGCTGCTGTAGTTAGATTTTACATTGAGYTTCAACAGAGAATTCTGCTGCTGCTGAATACCAAGAGCTCAAAATAATCAATATGAAATAAGGGCTGCCATAAATACTGGATGGGACTGATTTGCCCTGCATAGGAGAAAGACAGGAAACAGACTAAAAGGAACTGGTTCAGCATTGAGGGAAAATTGATTGAACATGAGGTAGTGAAGGACTGAACTGAAGATGCCTCCTCTTCCTCCCCTTCATCTGGGGTGAAAGTTCCTCTGMTTGGGCTTTACATGGTTTGTGCTATCAGCTCATAGTCTGAATACTGCTTACAAATTGAGCATAAGGAGTAACTTCTTTTTGTGACACTGTAAAGGGAAAAAAAGACATGAAAAGATTTCAACATCAGTTCTTTCCCAGGAAGATTTATGTGCGGCACCAGGACAGYGAGCCACAAAAAGGGTAGGCTTCCATTTTGCCAAGGACTTTGGGATAGATTTAAATGGACTTACAGTATCAACTTTCATAAATATTCTTTCTGATATATTCATGTCACTGCCACCTTGGTTTATTGAGCTTCACTTTTGCCACAGTGACATTGCTTTACCTTTKCCATCTACTTTGAAGTATTTTACTGCTGGTGTGGGATGCATATGGGAGTCTCAGTCATGAGTGCAAATGTTTTCCTCTACTCCTCCTTCCCATTGCCTTTGAAACCATTCTGTCGCCAGCCATGCAAGGAAACTGCATTATTATACCATTTGCAGACACATCACACACTGGCCAGAGGCCTGGGGTCAAAGCACAGGGTTTTCCAAAGAAATATCTCCTATGGCTTCAGGAGACACCCCCATGGCCCATAGCACTCCTTCAGGAAAGACATCCCATCCATCAGAGTTCCCTGGTGCCACTGACAGCACGGATAAGACATGCCTGGGTTTTCCACGTGCCTTACCTGCTGGTGGGAGCTGGGATGGAACTCTGAAACTATTTAAACACTTCTTTTTATCTTAAAGCTGCAGAATAGCACAAGGTTCTGGCACAGCTCCTCAGTCAGGAGTTGGTTTGATCAAGCACCTTTCCCTGTTCCTGGGTAATTTCTGAACACAAAAACACMAACCTTAGCAGAGATCCTTAATGCGGGACCTTGTCCTCCAGTGTGAAAACAAACTGTTTGTTCCTACCTAATTAACTAAGCAATTCCTGGTTAATTGCTTTCTGTAATTAATCTGCAGTAGGTGTTTCCTTCTTRTCCCTCAAGAATTTAGTTTCCTTAACAGTCTTTGGTGAGATATTTGAGTTTTTTARACTCCAGCTCCTTTGCAAAACCATGTTTCTCTTCATGCTCATCAGCTCCTTGCAAATAACCCTGAGATATGTGATGGATGTAAATTCCTTTTTAAAAAAAAAATGAAAATCCTGTTAATTCTTTACAATATATCAGGGTTTCATATCAGTATTTTCTAATTCTTTTCTTTATTGTATCTTACACTTTTTTGTCTGGTGTGCAAGACAGAATCACTAATCTCTGGATTCTCACACCACTCTTAAAGCTCTTTTAAAGGGTAATAATCTATTTTCCACTGAGATTGTGTTTATTCCCCTGCATTCTTCACACAGGAAGGCTCAGTTTAGCAATACTTAGTGATTCCTCAGTTTTCTATTTGAGCACCATTTGAATGCTTGAGTTAAATTCATCTAGCTTTACAATTYGCACTTCATTTCATTGCACCTTTTTTCAACTCTGCAGCTGTAAAGCACAGTTCTGGTGTAGGAGTCTTCCAAACCCGCAGTGAACCATGAAGGAAGAATTTAATTTCACTCCTTTATAAAATAGCAGGTACTACTTTCTCTAGTCAGGGGTCGTTTATGAATATTATAAGAGGTTGCAATATTTCAAAGTGTTTGCTCAGCTTTTGTTGTCTGTAATAAAATGTTGAAATAAAATTAATAAAATATCACAACAAGCTGTAGGAAATAAATCCTTCCAAAGCCCATTAGGAGGCACTATTGAAGGAACAGAACTGCACATTAATTATTGAATTATACATACGTGACAAATCATGGCAAATTGAGAGTCTTCTGCAAGGAGTGCTGACTTAATGCCCTGTCAGTTTGGACCTGCTCYCTCCYATCCCCCAGAGAGCTCMTCCCTTTGGAGWATTCCATGGCTCTAATCATCCCTARGCAGGAAAACCCAGAGCTCATTATCCTGTGTGTATCCTGTGGTGAGAATGACCTGCCACCTTCTGCCAGTCTGCACACAAGTGAAAACTCTCAGCGAGATGTTTAATTTCTGTTAAAGACAGGCTGGATTTGGGGGTAATTTGGGTTTCTAATTTTATTTTATTTTTTGGTGGTGGTTGCAGCTTTCCCCAAGTTGCACCCAGGAGAGCTGCAGTTGTGTTTTTGTCGCTGTGGTATCCAGACCTTAAACTGACATTCACACATCTGYACAAAATGCAAATCCAGCCTTAAAGGGTGGGTGCCCGGGGACTCTGCTACCCCCARGAATGTCTTTCCCTGCAGCATCCTGTGGGAGCTGTGCAGCCTGGAGGAAGCGAGGACTCTGCTCACCTGCGGGTGGRTGTCTGCAGGCAGAATGTCTGATGRAACCACCCTCCCCGGYTCCCTTTGGAGCTGGTGTGTTCATCTGAACACAGCCTGGGGCGAGTCAGATGGCTGGTAAAGCAAAAAGCTCTGCAGATTACCAAGGGACYCCAGGGTAAATTGCTCCAAGGTGCTCACCCCACCTTACGTCTCCAGGGAAACCCAGGAGACCCTCAGGCTCTTTATCTGTACTTTTTCAGCCTGTTTTTGCCCCTTTTCTCCCCCATCAGAGCTGAGGCTGAGGGTGGGGGTTGAMGACAGAGAATTTCCCTGGATTTCCCGGCTGCCCTCGCCCAGCCCTGGCACCGTCTGTGCGGGGAAGGAGAGGAGCAGGCTGTCCCCGGGCAGGCAGCCAGGAGAACAGATGGCWCTGCCAGGGCACTAAACACCGTGAATCAACCCGGGGTGGGCAGGGCACAAGTCAAACAAGAACATTTAAAGGTTTGCCCAGCCCGCAGCCAGCCGTCAGTTTTAAAGGAGCAAATGCACCGTTTGGAGGTAGCGCTGGGGATTAAGCAATTCTTACTGATGTGGTTGCATGAGTCCCAGTTAGGAGGCTGCTCCTTGGATCTGAGAAGCTGAATGTGTCCCATCCTCAGAAAGAAGAGCCTCTTCTGTTCCCAGAATATCACCCCATTAGGGGAACTCTTTTTATTTCAGCATGGATGTTAATCTGTTTGTTTTCCTTCAACAGCAACCAAATCAAACCGGGCTAAATCACTCTGGATGTACCCAAAGTGCTGTGCTTGATGCTGTTCCAGACACAGGGCAGTGCATCCTCCCTTGGAAGGAGCAGACTGAGACAGGGAAGTACCCTTTGAAGTAAAAAAATCTGTGCAATGAGGCAGGCAGTGCCTCCTGCTAAGATTGCAGATGACTCATTTCTTATCTAAACAAGAAGCAGAGAGCATTTGGAAAGCAAAGAGTGAGTTTTTGCCTGCTTGGCTGTGCTTTTTGGCCACTGGGTCAGGAAGGTGCTAAAATCTGCTGCAGAGGATATTTGCTTCACAAACTCGATAAATCTGTGACTACTCAGATGAGAAATGAGTCCTCCTTGCTCAATAGGTTTTTGCATACACAGTCTTTCAAGTTTTGACCAAGTTATCTTTTAAATTTGTTGTTAAGAGTGAGGAGATCCCTTTAGGTTTCTTTTAAGCATAGAAAGCTTTTTGCCATCCAATAGCACTTTTATTATTTTCCTAACTCTGCACGAGTCATGCCCTGGCTGCTTTAAGGACACAAAATAACATATATTTCACTATGTATTTTCCATTGTTTTCTTGGTCTCATTTTTGGAGCCACTATTTTAGCATTTATCAGAGATAATTTTTTTTTAATATGCACAGTCAAAAGTAACAGTCACTGTAATTAAAATTTCTGAAGAGTTTCCATAATAAAGCCTCCTAATTCCCAGATATAAAGTACCAGATTCTGTTTGGATTCCTTCACTAACATTGTTCACCGATTAATAATATTCATTTATAGATCTCATGGGAACAGCACTTTGAAATGGCTGAAGGAAGATGATTAAAGGGATGATAAGAATCGCTTACAAAGTGTTAGAAACTCCAGTACATAAACACATCATTAACTGCCTGGAGACAATTTGCACAGATTTATTGCCAGAGAGGTGGTGCAGAGGAGTGACACAGGTCCTGGCTGGGCTCCTGCTGTGGCACATTCTCTCTGTGTGTCCTTGTCACCTTCACTAAGCCACGAGCTCTGAGGCACCCGCAGCCTCTGAACCAGTGGACACCACTGCAGCTGTGGTCATTTGCTTCCTGGGGACACATTTCTGTTGTGCTGCTCCTCCTGTGGCCCCTCGCTGGTTTGATGGATGACTGCTGGACAGTTCCCTGCTGCAAAGCAGGTCTCCAGCACAATCACACCTCTCTCCAGCACAATCACACCTCTCTCCAGCACAATCACACCTCTGCAGGCCCCACACCTGGGCTTCTTGTTTCTTGCTTGTTTTTGTAAATACAGGAAAGGAAATGTCTCCATCGAGGCAAAGAGAAATTTCCCTATGCCTGCCTAGAGGGAGGCACAGAAGTGAAATATTTSCCAGTTTCATGAGAACCTCTGAAAAATGCAGTGGCTGGCACTGTTTTTTCAACCTGGAAATGAAACTCGAGATGATTTTAGTATAGGAGGCAAAATAAAAGTGGGTCTTTATTGGAGGTCCAGGGGCACTCATGGAAGAATATCTAGAAAAGCCCACTCCCACAGGGGTAAATACAGTTTGATAGGTTCTARCAAATTAGCATAATTGATTAAAAGCACTAGTTAGGAGGACAAGGGGTGAGGCAATTCCTCCCAGGTCAAGCCCCTTCTCTGGAGCCCCTCACCCTTGRTATCAGCTGTGTTTGTTTATGAAAAATGTGTCTCACAGTCCTTTGTTCTCAACCTTGGTTCCCAAGAAGAACCAGGATAGGAKGGGAACCTTGTGCCCCCTGAGGCTCAGAGCTCTGGAATGGGGAAAAGGGGAGGGAAAAGTACTGGGAGGTCTACAAATATATAAAAGGAAAAGGCAAAAATCTCTCTGGCATCACACTGACGAGTGCCTCACCACCGCAGTGAGGGCTGAGCTGTCCATGGGGCTCTTCCATCACCCTGCACCAGGTGGCTCAGCAGCCACACCTGCCAGCAAATAAAATAAACCAAACAATAAAATCATCAAGAAGCTGACCCTTTTCCCTTCCAGCCCAGCTATGCAGGAGCCATGGCTCTGGGAAGCAGCACCTGCATGAGAGAGCTGTAGCCCTGGAATCCTCTGTTTCCTGTGGACTTTGATGTTTGTGCCCCAGGAAGAAAGGGAGAAAGAAAAATGAACGAGCAGTGTGAAATGAAGTGTCTCTGTTTAAACAGAAGCTGCACACAGGGCTGCTCCAGGCTGGGGAGGAGGCAATCACTGAGCTGAGAGTTGATAACATCGGGGAATTCTGTTTAATCTGTGCCGTGTTTTCCTCCKCATTTTGGCTCTCCAAGCAGCACCAGGTGGCTTCGTGCTGCTCAGCCTTGGCCTTGGACACAGGAAAGGAGAAGGGATGGCTGCAGGCCTTGGCTGAGAGGGGTGAGCACCTTTTGCAGGATTTTGGCTCTCACAAGTCCCTCCAAGCCGTGTAAACTCCACAGGGCTTTCCACAGATGCCAGCCTGTGGCTGGGACTGAGAGAAATCATCATGCAGTGAGGCTGGACCTAATTCCACAGTATATTTTCATTCTGCTGGGAGAAAATTAATCAGGGAATGAATAAAAAGCATTTTTTTTCCACTGGTACTCTTTTCCTTGCCACTTTACAGCAATGTGAACTGAAGGAGGGGCACGGGACTCATGAATTTCGAMCTGTTTAGTCATAAAGATTTATACYTGTGGCTTAGAACTAATATTGACCAATCAAATGGCTCCCCAAATCCTGCCCATTTTATAAAAGTTAATAATACCCTCATGGCAGGCCAGGTACAAAATAAATTTTGATTTACAACTGTACTAAAATGATCGCTATTTAATGCCGGTCATTAACAGTATTTCACACTGGAGACTTGTTACATTAGSAAACAGTAAAATGGTTTGTATCACATAATGATATTATATTTGAACATCACACTRAATACCTAGGGCTTGTTGAGTTTGTGTCTGAATGGGAAATTTGTTAAAAACCTGAGCATTACATGTGGCAAAAATGTGTATTATTTTCAGAAGTTTGTTCTGTTAACATGCAGTCAGTGCAAGAATAACTGATTTTGGTGCTATAAGTGATGCTGATCCATATATTCCTCTGCAGTGACCATGTAAGAGGGCTGAATATCCAAACATGTTTCTTCTTTGGTCCATGGAATTTAGAATTATAGAGTCATAGAATGGTTTGGATTGGAGGGATCCTAAAAATCATCCAGTTCCAACTTCTCCTGCCATGGGCAGGGACATCATCCACTAGCCCAGGTTGCTCTAACTTGGCCTTGAACATTTCCAGGRATGGGGCAGCCACAGCTTCTCTGGGTAACCTGTACCAGGGCCTCACCACTATCATAGTAAAGAATTTCTTCCTAATATCCAATCTAAATCTGTCCTCTTTCAGTTTATAGCCATTCCCCCTTTTCCTATCACTACATGCCCTTTGCCAACAGTTGTAGAGAACATTGCTGTGGGTAGGTCTAGATGTAATTTTATTCTTGCAACAGAGCTAAGGTTGTAAAAATATATATATTCTTTGTATATATTCATATATATAATTGATAGATTTTTCTTTTTTTCATTTACCTTGTTTCCTGTGTTAGGAAGCACACTGTGTGATTGTCCCAGAGAACAAATATGTTATTCATAATCCTGACACCTGAGGGTTCAAAGARGAGCTGCTTCCTAAAATATACACATGCATGCATCACACTTGTGCTTGTACAATGCCCAGATCCTGGGGAGTYCTGATGAGGATATTCAAAGAAATCTGACAGTGCATGGTCCAGCAAAACCATTTCTGAATCAGCCTCCAGAAACAACTGTAAATAACTACACCACTGCTATCACAGCAGCCTAATTGCCCTTTCATTGCAGAACWTTTAAAATTATGCATTAAAATGTGCAGGAGAGTGGGATTGAACAAAAGGTCAAGCGTTTCGTAGGGAGTGTGATTTTCCTGCACTGTTGTTGTCTTAATAAGTAACATCTGAAAGCTTCAGCATTTTCAGTCTCAGCTCACTACTTATTTTATTTTGCTCAGCACAAGATAGCTGTTGTTAAAAGAGGACTTTTGCATACAGCTTTCACTCACTGTTGCTGTAGGAATTGCATTAACTTCCTGAAGCATTTGCAGATGCAGGAATTGTCAATACAGCAGATCACAAATAAGGTTAATTTCCATTGTATATGAGCTCTTAGAAACCAGGCACAAATCAGGAATTCTYCTCCCAGCTCACCCCTTCCCCCTGTTGTATGTGTGATTGTATAAGCACTGAAAAAGAAGACAATTTCAGTCTGTAAATCCAAATCAATTTTAGGCCAGAGCCACTAAAATAAGTCAATCTGTGGAAAGTCATGTTTATCCAGATTAGGGGGGGAAAATCCAAACAATGCAGAAAACCCCAGAGAGGATGTAAACRTTCAGAGTGGTATGGATCTGCCCAGAAGGTGACAATTGTTCTCACGGATGAGCCAGGGTTAAATAGTTCAGGCTTTAAAATGCCTTCCTAAACTYGGTTATTTGCTTATCACTCCTGTGTTTCAGGTTTTGCTCTGCCACATTTCCTTACTTTGCTCCTCCTAAACACCCTCCCACCATGTGTTCATATTTTCACATATCTGCTTTCAACAGTTACTTAGGGAGAAACAAAACCCAGAAAATCTACCAATTATTTGGCTGATCATTTTACARAGCTGGCATGAAGAGAAAGACAGGCAACTGAATGCATTGTTTGTCTTGTTCTAATCAAAATTGTTATTGGCTTCTAATTCCTTGGATGGAAGGAAAAAAAAATACAGTCTTGAATTAATGGTGAAGCTTGGAGATGGAGAGAGTTGACAAAGCACTTTAACAACCTGCAGCTCCCTGAATGGCAGSTGATAATGAGCTCACAAACTTGTGACTTGCGAGAGCTCATCCGTGAAGGGGGAATGTAAAAAATGCTTTTATGAGTTTTAAAACACTCATAACTTTATTAAGCTCCCTTTTCACTAGTAAAATAAGTTTAATTGCCCTTCATGGCTGAGGAATTATGTTTATTCTAAAGTGATTCATTTTTGTCTCCCATTGAAGGGATTCTTTTCTTTTGCCTTTCCTTGTGCATCTCTCAGCTCTTCACATTGCAATGAAAAGAGGGGAGGAGAAGGCTGTCACCAAAGCTCTGGCAAGCCACTGATGTTTAATTCTTTGTTTCCACTTGATGGGTTTATACTGTGCCAGTTTCTCCAGTGGTGTGAAGGGACTGAGTTCCCTTTGACAGCCAGTGAAAGCTGGGAGCCTCACAAACATTTCACCACGACAAGCTCTATAATTAAAAATAATAACAATGAGCATTCAGCAACAAACTGACTTCAGCCTATTTGTGAATGTTTGGGTTTTAGAAACAGAGTCTTGTGATGGGCCGAGGACTTGCTATGCCGGTTGGCTGCTCAGAAGGTGATGTTTGGTCGTTGTGCAGTCATGCTGGAAGGTTTTGTTCCAGGATTACCTGCATGCATGTTGAGTACTACAAGATTTCCCCAAAACCATACTGAGTCCTACACAGTCTTGCTTTGGAAGTGTTTCTCAGGTCTCTGCTTGCCAGTGTTAAGCCMGACTTCATGAAATGAAGCTTCAAGGGCTCTTCTTCTTTCTGAAGGTGATGTTCAAGGAGGGAGAGCAAGTATTGAACCAACAGTTCTAAATTGAACACCATCCTGGTGATTAAGATGGCTTTCTCTCATTAGTGGTAGTTTGTTTCTGGGTTTTTAATCTTAGCTACTGACTTTGGAAGTTCTTAGTCTGTTAAAGTCAAGATCTTATAGAAAATTAGTCTGGTTCTGAGAAGAGATAGGACCTGTCTATTGCAAGACCTAGGAACTCTAACATGGACCTTTTTGCTGATTCTTGGGAAAACACTAAGAAGAGGAAGTTGTTTCCATTCCTAAATTTGTGCATTCCCAATAATGCATTTTGTTGGAGACTTTGGCACCTATAGACAGCACAGCACAATACAGATTAAATCTGAGAAACTTGGAATTCAGAAGTGAAAAGCAGAATTGAAGTGGAAAGCTTTATTCCAGGGTAAGAAAATGAATGGACAGAAGGTGGAGAGAAAAACACTGAAGGAAAGGGAGCATTTATTAAGAAACTGGCAGCCAAAAATTKGGATGTTTTATGATTGCACTGTTACTGTCTCCTGGTTTCTTGGCTCCCTTTCTAGCTAACCAGGTTGTTTTGTCCCAGAGATTTAATTTCCTGTACACACAGTTTGTCCAATCACTTTCCCTTTTTTATCAGCGATGATGGAAAAGCCTAGCTCTTCTTTTTCCTTTTGCACTTTGGCAAGATTCAATAATCTCTTCAGCAAATTAACAGGCTGGTCATTGGCTGAACCACCATTTTTCAAGTGAGCCTGGCTGTTGGAGTAAGGCAGATTTAAAGTCATAGATTTCATGTTTAATGGAAAATACCTTTGTTTTGGCAGCAGCAGCGGCTGAGGAGAATCAGGGATGTTTTGATTCGCAGGCTGTAAGGACCATATGTACACTATAACRCTGTAATCCAGTTACTTGCTCCAGCAGAAATTGCAGCTGAGCAAAAGGGACTTGCTGAACAAGGTCTGTCATAAAAATGGGTACAGCTCATCAGCTCYCAAAAGCAACCATTTCCAGAAGGTCAGGCTGCTCCCTGGCTCCCACAGGCTCACAAAGATTCAGAGGTTTTCCAATTTCTCCAACGTTTTACAGCTCTGCTTCTGTTTCCAGCAACCTGAAAAAGGAACATGAACGCTTCCCCTCCCCACAGTCCCACACTGTGAGCCAGACCAAGGTTTGTAAGACATGCCTGAGACAGGGATATGTTCCTGCTGTCATTCCTGGGGATTTCTTCAGGAATTTCATGGGCTCATGGTGCTGTGACCTCTTTCTTCAGAACCCAACCAACAAGAGAGCAGTCAGTTTAGTATTCACACTTTCAGCCAGGATTTTCAGGTGCTTCTGTGCCTTCTCCTTGATGAATGGGTTGTTCAGGTTCCACCTAAGCTGACATTGCACTTCCACAGCCTGTGAGCCTGCCAAGGTGTTTTCTTCAGCCTGAGGAGAGAAACATTTTAAAGTCAGGACCATAGACATCTTTAGGATGAGATAAAATGCATCTTAACTTCTCTGAAAATTCCCTGGCTGAGTTTCCAGTGACCACACAGGGAGCCCAGGATAACTAGCAGCTCCTACACAGAAGTCTGCATTTTATGGTGCCTAAATTCTGTTAGATTAATTCCACRGTAATGATCTCAGTGAGTCAATATTCTAGTCAACAAGGATTCTCAAATTAAGTTTTTTGATTGCCCTTCTGTCCTTCATAATCTGTGGCAATAAGAATTTCCTATTATTTTACTGCTGTGATTTTAACCTGGAAATTCAGATGAGTCCTGGCAGTTGTATGCAATTCAGATGAATCCTGACCATGCAATACAGTTGTAATGATGCAAACAGCAATGCAGTTTGCAAAATTAATAAAGAAACTGGGATTTTACTTTAAATTGCACAYCTTTTATTATTCTTCAGAGTGCTTATTTTGCATTGTAAGGTGAGTTGTGTTAGGTTAAGTGCATTAAGAAAAAGGACATTTGTGTTTGTAGGATCTATCTAAATATCATCTCACCCCTGATGTTCTTACCYCAAGTGTAATGGGATTTGAATTATGTACTGGTATGTAACCTCTGTAAACAGATTAAATCTAAATTATTTGTAGGAAGGATTCAAGGACATCACTTTCGTCCTTGCTGCTATTCCCTCTTGACCAGCTGGTCTACAGCTCATGAAGAAAACATTCCACTTTTGAGATTGACGCAGAAAGTGTTTCCTAAAGGAGGACATAACATTACAAGCAGAACTCTGAGCTGATAGAGGGATATTTTCAGCAGCAAAGCACCATGTCTTGCAATCTGCTGATAAATTATCCTAAAAACTATATGACATATTCGTCTTCTTGGTTAGGTGATTTACTATAGTAGAAATTTTTTTTTTTATTCAGATAGGAAAGTCTCACCTTCCACCAGTTAACTATTGCATCAACAGAATGTTTGACAAAAACTTGACATTTTTGCAAAAGGTAATACTTCCATGAGGAATCAAAGTTTGTGAACAGTGTCTGGCTGCTGCCTGGATGGTGACCAGAGCCTGACTTGAAACAGCTATGCAAGAGCATCTCCATCTGGAGATCCATATGGATTAYGTGATAATCCCCAAAGTGCAGCTCTGACACTCAGCTCCTACATGGCCACCATTGCAAATGCACAAATCATAGTCCTACGTTGTCTTAAACCRCAGATAAACATCTCCTGTCTTAGTAAAACAGTACTACAAACCAAAACTAAAAAAAAAATTTAAAAATTGTCCTTTTTGACACTTTCTGTATCTGGAAGAGAAGTTTCAACTGTTTATTATCTATATACAATTGGACTGATTTTGCAGTGAGAGCTACCAGAGAGAGTTCACAATCTCCATCCAGGGTGTTAATCAGCTCATCAAAACAAACAAAAAAAAAATTGCTCAAAAGCAAAAAGATTTGTCTAGGCACAGCACTGGAGAAATCTTCAGGACAGTTCAAATTTCCCACCTGGAGAGTTACACTGAATAATTAAATACTTTGTATGAAAAGTGGCAAGAAGCTGGGTTGGCCCATTTCTTGGACTTCAACCACTGTTCTGTTCCATCAGCGCAGCTGKGGACTCCCTGAGCAAGAGAAGAATTTGTAGGGCCTGACAAGAAAGCAAGAAAGGTCAGGAAGCAAATAAGAGGGTCCTGCAGGTTCATGCAGAGTCATGTCACCACTCCAGATGGAGCAAATCACAGCACATGGGCAGATCAGTGAGATCTGTGTCCCCCACCCTCCCTAYGTAAATGTTGGCTGCTTTCTGTGGGCTACAGACACTGAGGCACAAACTTCAATGCCCAGAGTTTTGGTAACAGCCTTGGGAGATTTCATTAATTCTAGAAAAACAGTCAGAAAAATAACATTGTGACATTCTAGACAATTTCTTCACCCTAAGTGTGTTCTAGAGCAAGGAGACACTTCCAGATGGAGATACAGACAGAAAATTCTAATCAAGGAGTAACACAAGGAGGAAGAGGCAAAGGACAGTTTTATCATACATTTTTTACTTTTCATTTAGCTGTTCATGTTTTTGCTGTCTTTCCCAGCTSTTTTGCTTTCACATTTGAAGTTTTTGCACATCACTGCCAGGCTGGACTGTTTGTACTATCATCTTATTGACATTATTGGTTCATAGTATTAAAAGCTCCCTTAGACCATGAAATTTTCATAAAGCGAAATATATTCATTGTTGTGAAAAAGCAGATGTAGGAAAAATGAATTGATCAGGAATGTCTGATAATCAATTTCCTCTGGTAAGCACACAAAATAATTATTCCTTCAGACCCTGCTGTTTAATCTGYCTCCCCTGCTTGTGAATCTTACAGACAATCCATCAGCACTCCCCTGCTTTCACCAGAAGTAAAATGATATCTTAACAACACAGCTTTCAGATGGGGATTGTTCAAKTATTATGTGCAAAGTACATCATCAAAGCAATCCCTTCCTGAAAAATRTTCTTCAAAATCTTTAACCAAGTCCACAAAATAAAGATTTGTTAGACTGAGAACACTCATCGCAAATGAGATTTAAAAATTACAGCATCCTCCAAACCAAGCAGTAGCTGTAAGGAACAATGTCACGCTCTGATCTGTAATGGTTATTTAAGATACGGTGGCACCAGCAAGTGGAGAACATCAATGTCTCTGATCTGACCTCTGGTAAGTTTCCTACTACCTTGGGATTTGTTCTTTGGACAGTAGATGGAAAACAAGACAATAGAAATAACATCTTTGTCATTGACACAAGATTATGGAAACRACGTGTTAATTATTGAACTTTTTGACAAGTTTTGTGTCAGACCTGGTTGTCTTGGTGAGGAATACAGTTCCTCACAGGGTATTGCATAAAGGGCAGTGTTGTGGGTTAAAATTCTTCTCCTTTTGTTCCCTTTCTTTGGGAATTTTTTCTTTCCCATTTGTTGCTGGGATACACTAATTGCTGGGTCATCCTTTTGATGGCTGGGTGATTAACAAAGACAATGATACCTATGCCCCACCTTAACAGTCTTGCCAAGCGCTCGGAGAGAGTGTTTTTGTGTGGTGGGGGGGATTTGCAGTTGTTTTCACTGTTTCGCTGAGAGGAGAGGTGTGCTCGCTGGCTGCTACAGAGAAAAGCTGGCCTGCCTTCTTTTCTGCGGAGACCAGCACTCCTGCTCATTTGGGTTCCTGCTTGCTGCACCGTGGTTTTCTCTCCTGTGCCTTGCTGGGGATCCCAGCTTCAAGGGTGAGCGATTCCAGCTTCAGGGGTGAGCTCTGCTCCATCCCGTTTCGCAGCCGCGGGATTGTGTTCATCTCTTTGCCATCCTGGGTTTCTTGCTGTCCAGAGGAGCACCGAGATCGGCGTTTCCGCTGTGAGTTTTGCAGAGAAACTTTTCTCCATCCACCTCTGCCATTTTTTGTCAATCATTGGCACCGTGGGAGACCTGAGCCAGCCGGGACCTGCGCCACCGCGTCCCCTGCAGCCGCCGGAGAATCGCTGCACCCACCCTGCCCAGCCGGGAGCCAACAGCATCCCTGCCAACAGAACTGTAACTGCACCAAAGGGGAGGCTGTGTCTCTGTAAGGCTGTCACTGGGTTTGGGACTGGGCTGGTTGTTGCTATTGTTATTGTTACTTGTTTCACCTTGTTATACATATTAGTAAAAACTGTTATTCCCTTTTACCCCTATTCTTGCCTGAAAGCCCGTGGTTTTTTTCAAAGCTATAATAATTGGAGGGAAAAGGGGGGTCATATCCACCACTCCAAGGGGGGTCCCTGCCTTCATTGGCAAACACCTGCCTTTCAAACCAAGACAGGCAGAAACAGTGTCCTGTCCCCAGAAACACTCCACATGTGGCACAAGTCTCCAAGTGGGGCTGATTCTGACCAAGCACAAGTGTTTGAAGCCATGGAGAGACCATGACATCCATGACAGTCATTGGTGAAATATCTGTTTTTAGAGTGAGTGCCCTAACTTGAAGGACTAATCTGGACTAGATGAGTTGCATCTGGACTGTGCCTACCCTTTCTGCTGACCATGAGGAGTCCACTCTGCAGACATCCCAAGTCAAGCCAGATGAGCCCACCCGAGAGATGAACCCAAGGAAGTCATTCAGGTTAATGCAAGCCCCATCAGCTGTGATCCTAGCTCAAGAGAGACAGAGACACCAGCAGAATCACAGAATAGSCTGAGTTGGAAGGGACCCACAAGCATCATTGAAGCCCAGCTTCTGGCCCTGCACAGGAAAGCCCCAAGAATCCCACRCTGTGCCTGGAGTGTTGTCCAAAYTCTTCTTGAGCTCTGTCAGGCTGGTGCTGTAACCATGGCTCTGCGGATCCACTGGGAGTTCCAGTGCCCAGMCATCCTCAGGGTGAAGAAACTTCTTCTAATGTCCRGAATCAACYTCCCCTGACACAACTTCAGACCATTCCCTCAGGTTCCACTGGTCATCAAAGAGCAAAGATYRGTGTCTGCCCCTCCTCTTCACCTCACAAGGAAGTTGTAACAAAACCAATGTAACGAGTCCTCCCCTCAGTTCCTGTTCAGTTCCCTTGTCCACAAGTGCAAAAAAAGCAGTGGCTGCAGTCATCAATAATTCCTATCTCTACTGTGCTGTACTGGAAGATATTTCCTGACTGGCCAACAACAGATCCAGGGGGTTGAAGGAGAGCGAGTCACAAACAGCGCTGCTGATTCATGCTCTTTTTGTAGCTCAGAATCCTTCCCCACACTCAGCAGCGTTCCTGGGGAAAACCCTGAACTGAGGGGACACCAGACTGAGATCTGGAGGTGGCACCCCCCCAAATGTGTACTACATTCCTCTTCAGCTGCAAAAACACAATCCTGTGCCTCAGCCARCCTGGCTGGAGAGCGGGGTGTGCGCTGTGCTCGTCTGCTGCTCTCAAGGAGCAACGCAGTAATTGCTCAAATTACACTTGTGTGTTTCCCGCCCTCCAGGAGCACTTGTAAGCTATGAAAATAGAGTACAGAGAGCAGGCCGTGGMAAGTGTCTCAAACTAACAAATTTCTACAGTTAAGAAGGAGTAGGGTGTTTGTCTCTGGGCGTGCTGGGCTGCCTGTTCGAGACTGATTGCTCTGCTGAGCCCCATACTGGGGGAGCGTTCTCATTTCCCTTCTGGCAAATGTTAACTCCCTCTGCTTTCCTCTTACATTCACCARTCCTAGAGGGAAATATTTTGCTGAATACAACAGCATTTTTCATGCTAAATTATTCCGCTTATGCGCAAACCTAACCCTGTGAGGTTCTCAGAAATGAGTCTGGATGCGGAGAAACTCATGGTTTGCAAAAGGATCACAAGATCTTCCAGGTTTGTGCTCATTGCAAGCAAAACAAGGAGATTGTAGCACCCACAGCTGGCAAACCTGCTCAGCAAACATCAATGCTTACAAGAAAAGCAGAGCTGGGCTGCGTGGTGGCTGTGCTATAGCTGTTCTCATCTGCAAGAATAATTAGGAACTGAATACATTATTTAGCAACTACCCGATGAGCTTGCAAATGTTGCAAATACTGGGCTAAGGAAGGAATATATAATTTTCAAGGACAGCCTGCTCTTCAGGTAGCACTGTTGACTCTAGGAAAGTTTTGTTAGAGGTGTCTTTTAGCAGTTTATTTCACAGACCTCCACCAGAGAGAAATCTAACACGTTCCTTGTCATGAAGTGCTGTTTTCAGTTGAGTATGATCAAGCTTGTCAGACTGGTGGTGTCAAGCTAAAGATGGATTAAGATGTTAGGAGAGTGCTCAAATCAGAAGTAAAGCAGGGTAAAACATTTCTCTAATCAAATCTAAACCTAATAATTTCTTCTTAGGATGAGTGATTCAGGACCTGGCCTGAGCACCCTGCTTTCCTGGTTACTTTCTACATGGGAAAATCAACAAGAAATGAGCATTTGAAAAACTTGATCTTGCAGGAAAAGTTCTGAATGGGATTTGCAGATTTTTACCTTCACGTGTGATTAGCCAAAGTGGAAGAAATGCTTGGATTTGTCTCTGTTCAGCCAGCTTCCAAAGCTCATGTGGATCAATAGGAAAAATGAGTTGATACAGTTCTTTTCTGCTCTGTAAATATTTTATTTTGAAATACAGAACTTGAGGGGAAAACAAAGAAAGCCGGGATGACTAGGATAAAATAAAATGTCATGTTAAAAAATAAAGTTTGACCATGTTTGAAGAAAAAAATCAGTTTTGCCAAGCCAGTGTTGGAAGCAAAGCAAGTGATCTAGCTTCCTAAAATGCCTTCTACMTCACTAATGGTCATATAGAGTTTGCCAAAGGATAAGTAAATGGAGGACTCTGATGCTGAGGCAGAAAAAAGAAATTGCCTCCACAAACACCCCTGGGTGCCACTGAGAAAGACAGCATCTTCTGCCAAGGACTTTTGAGCAATACTGTTTTTGGAAGCCTATAGGCAGCAGCTGCGAGCTTCCTAAATTATGTATGGGAGCTACACAAACCACTGGCTTCCCACTCACAGGAATGAGCCCTTCAGGGGTCAGCTCTGCTCAGAATCATTAACACATCATTGCTKACAGGTGCCTGCACAGCTTCTTCCTAACAACCCACAAGGGTGGAAATGCTGGRCCCTCCTACAGCTTCAGCAACCTTAGAGGGTTGAACAAAACTCTCATGCTGAACAAAACTCTCCAYTGCTGCTGTCCAATGCTGGTTCCTTCCCTCCTACCCACAAGGAACAGGGTGAGCAGCTTATTCCTTGGTGTTTATAATATTCTTTACGTCTCTGAAGGCCGTTACTGCCCCTCATCTCTGACTGAAGGACTCCAGTTAATTCCTCCAAGCTCCCACAGGTGTCTGCATTATTTATGGTGTGCTCTGGACTGAATGCTGTGGTTAAGCTGAATCTGTGCTTCTCCTGCAGGGAATGGAAGGCACCCATGGCACCATTGTTAAGCATCCCATGCCTAATTCCATGGCCCCACTGACCCATTTCCCATCCACATATATCCAAAGTTTTCTGCAGCACCTCAACCCAGCCCAGCCCTCCCTAGGTGGTGTTTTTGTGCAGCTGATTGCCTCCACCACACAGGARCCAGGTTCTTGCCTTTACTGAGTTGCTGYATCTMTTTTTATWAATATATAATCCCCAATAGCATCTYSCTTGTAACTCTTATGGGAACAAGTCCTACCATAAAAAACTGATAAAGACAGTTTCACAATTTTTAGGATTTTTCTTTATTTGTTGCTATTATATGCCATAATGATATAAAAAAATTATCAACATCAGAGCAACATCAATTTTTGATAATTTCAATTTCCCTCAGGGTGTTYTCAGCAGTTTGGGAGCATGCAGACGACTGAGTCTGCTATGGGGTCATACATGTAAAGGCTTTGGTGGATTAATTTAATATTGAAGACAGCAGGATTGAATGTGTTATTAGGCAGGTTTGCAATATAGGTAACTTGCACCTCACCCCGAGAAAGGCTTTGAACATATTACCCTGAACTGAAAAGTTACTTGAGGTAAATGTTTCAGTAAAATCTGCCATTTGCTGCCTTTTTCACTTCACCTAGAGAAACATTTCCCTGGAATTTCTGTCCCAGAGGGTTTCCCTGGTGCATTCCTGAACACAGAGATTAGGAGATAGTATGTCATTATTAGGGACACAAGGAGTACAGAATACTCTGATGGGCTTTTACTGACTGAAGGAAAACAAGTCTTTAAAAAAAAAAAAAAGATAAAATACAATCATAGATGCATACAGAGAAATAAGAGTAATTCAGGAGGAGTCAGCCTGTTTAAATTTCAAAGGCAGCATAAATGAGGTGTCTGAATTCAAGTGTTCATGTCTGTTGGCTATTTTACTATCAAACCACTTCCCTAAATAGCAGCAGGAATCTTTCTGCACTCRCATCACATGCCGTTCTCAATGGCAGAAAGGGCAAAACCTTCCCAATTTCAAAGCTGCTKCTCCCCACGAAGTACCAGGCTGTGTAAATCACTTGGGGGCTCTCCCTCTATGATCAGCTGCAATGGGGAGCCCAGTCCTCCTCTGATCCACATACTCGTGTTTCAAAAAAATCCAAGATCTCACACTGTGYAGTGTGCCTAGCACCACTTCAGTTTTGAGTTCAAGGCACCACTCCACAGGAATGGAAGGATTAATCCTTGCACTGAGCTGCCTGGGTAGGAAAGCCTCCAGGACCAAGAGATGCATCAGCTGCTGATAMACGAGGACACATCTCACAGCTCAGCACAGACACACAGCCCTAAAAGCCTGGAATTTCACATGGAGATGCTGAGGCAGTTGAACATTACAGAAGGAGCAGGAATGAAGAGCTGCTTTGCTGCAGCAAACTGTCCTGCTTGGTGCAGAGAAGAGCTCATTCCCATAGATCTGCMCACACTTTAAATAGTTAAGTCAGTTCATATAATTGCTATTAAGAGAGACAGTATTAGCCCACTAGAACTCACACTCAGTCTGAAAAAAAAATACAGGGAAAAATCCTTACAAATTTCACCTTGAGCCATGGAAATCAAGTTTGAATATTTATGCAAAAAAATAGATTTAAGGGTGTTGTTTCTTAAAACATTGATATAAGTTATGTATTAAACTAGGCAAATTTTGTATGGAGGAGAAAGCATCTTTTGTTACATTWACTGATTTACTTTGAAATAACAGACAGACTTCAGGCTTAAAAGCTCTTTGCTGAGCCAGGAGTAGGTGCACCAAACTTCAAAGGTGAGTATGAGCTGAGAACAAAGGATGGATTTTAATTATGTTCTCTTAATCAGTTGTGAGGAGGAAGGTAAGATAAAACGTTTGATACCTGTATCAGAGAAGAAAGGGTATTGCAAAGGGAAAGGTGCCATGAGGGTGCCTACCACTGGAAAGAGATAAAAAGGGAGAGAGAAAGGAGAGAGTCAGAATTTACAGCTCATGGCACAGGGGCAGTTTCACTGGGAAGCAATTTGGAGTGGTGCTGAAAGGGGAGAATTACAGCGTGCCATGAATGTTTGTCTCTCTTGATGCTGTGACTTTTTCTTATCATGAGTAATGTCTTTTGATTGCCACCTTTGGAAAGTGTTTTGTAGCTTCCTCTAGAGGATAGAGACTGAGAGAGAGGAAATTGACTGTCTGTGTGGAAAAAGTTTTTAGTCTACTAATAACTGGGTGTTTTTTTCTTTCTGCTTTACCAGTGCAAGTTTTTTTTCTGACTCCTGGAGGCTGTTAAGTCCATAAAATTTCTATAAGGACATGGTGTAGTAGGTGAAGTTTCTTTTGGGAGGAGCCCTAAGCATAAGATCCAGGAATATTTTTAAGGTTGGGGATATATTGACAACTTTCCTACATAGTATTCCAAGAATTATATGATTCCATTTAGTAGATACTGTTTTTTGRTATTTTCCTTTAAATGTTAAGTTTAGTAATCTGTAGTGCAACTTAAGGGTTTTGAAGCAAGTTTCTGATAAAATATAAAATAACTGCGATATTTGTGGAAAATATTTGCTTTGCAAGCAACTTCTTTGGTCTGTCAAGGTGAGTATGGGTCTCCTTAGAACAGATGTGATGGCAGTGAAAATGTGACAGCCTATTGTCTCTCTTTGGTACATTTTGGGTAACTGCTGGGTTTGTGTTCACTGGGGTGTGACTTGCACTTTTTATACAGCACAGATTTTTGGATACCATTTTCAAGCTGACCATGTTTGCWGGACTTCAATACCTCTAGAACAGAATTCAAGAGATAGTTTGGTGGTAGACTGAAGGGTCTTAAATTTGTCTTMGAAACCAGGGAGGGAATCCAGAATTTCAGGCCAGACAATAAAGGCACAATCTGTGTTTCTCAGGTAAAAAGCTGACCAAAGTCGACTTCAAACTGTGTTTTTTTTAAACCTTTTCAGCATTGCTCCATGAAGTTGTAGTGTAAAGATGCCGTGGTGCCCACTTGTGTTCATGCAGTCAGGGGGAACTGTGTTGGCAAGGGCTGTAAAAAGATAAACTTGGCAGAACATTTAGGCTGGCAGTAAATTTAGGCTGGCAGTATCTTTAGGCTGACCTATAGGTTGGCTTTATTCTGACCAGTCCTCAGTGCAGGCTGTAGGCACCAGCACAGGCTGCGCTGCCACCAAGGGTGAAAGACTTGTGTACATCCTTCATGACAAGGCAGTGGCAACAAGGTAGTTTAAGTTGCACCATCAAATTCATTTAACATTGAAAATGAGAAATTTTACTTTGGCCTGGAAGAAGGGCTTGTTTACCTAACACTTTCTCTGTTTTGGCCAGCGATAACCATCAGTCTAGAAATCAGTTTTTACCTCTCCCCAGGAAACTTGTTTTTCTTACAACATAAACCCCACAAGCTTCAAAACTTGGTATTTCCAAGGCTTTTCAGAGCAGTTCCATCTGCTTTGGCTGCAGCCTGGAYCAAGATCCCTGAGCCCTGCCTGGCCTTAAAATATAGAAGACAACTTCCAGGCAGTGGCTTCTTGCCACCAGCCCTGGTTCAGCCACTGCTGATGTTCCATCTCAGATCACACTCAAGAGCAGCTGTTTCTCCATCCCAACACCCCCGAGGCCCTGAAATTGGAAGATTGGAAGATGCACAAGCTGTCTGCCATGCAGTGCTGTGATGAGATTCTAAGGGTATGGCATAGGAGTGCTACTCAGGTAAGACAGGAGCAGTTCATTTTTTTCCAGGAGAGAGAACTAGCAATCATGACTAGAGGCAGATATTTCCACTTTTTGCAGTCGTAGTGATACCCATTTTTGATATGGGTTCCCAAGTTGGGTCTACTTCATTTTTACCCGAGTCAGGACTACTTCAATTTTTTACCCGAGTCTAGTCTACTCAGTTTTTACCCGAGCTGGTCTACTCATTTTTTAGCCAAGTCGGACGTAAGGAGTCAGTTGAGTTTTCATTTGTCTCCCCACTGTTTGTCAGAGGCATGTGGGGGAAGGGATGACCACAGGATGTCAGATGGGATGGCAGTTTTAGCAATTCTGTATCTGCTTCTTCCTCTAATATAATGAAAGGAGAGAAATATGGCAGATGTTTATTACCCAAAAAGGCAGGTTCTCAGTCTCACTGCTAGTCTTGGTTTTTTCTTTTCCCATTCCTCATTCACCCTGCACATTTTACAGAGTTACAGCATGGTCAAGATCTGAAAACAAGTGCCAGAGTTTCTCTTATACAACTCAGCAGAAAATCTCTCCACATCCAACTAGATCATAGAACTCTCACAATTCCCACCCTTTTTAAAATTACCTTAACAAACAATAACAATTTAATCTAAAGCAAGCTACACAGAAGCCAGGGGCACTGATTGAATATATCAAACTATGGCTTGGATTTCTGACAGCCATGTAATGAATTGCCATTAACCATGCAGTGACCACTCATGGAAAAATTATAGTCCAGAGAAGRAAACTGAAATGAAACATTTGATAGCAAAAGTTATTTAGATCCCACTATTTGGAGTGCTTAGGTAGACAGAGAGTAGSTCAGTCAGAGAGAAACAAGGTGGGGAAGGAAAAGACAGAAATRTTGAGGGARRAATAAGAGGGGAKTTGAGAGGYAGTGCTCAMTCATCAGGTTCCTGTGGGAAAGAAAAGGGAGGTTTAGATTCGATATTAGGGAATATTTCATCACTGGAAGGGTGCTCAAATATTGGAACAAGCTGCACTGGGAGGTGGTGGAAGTACATTATTAATGTGATAGTGGAAATGGGCAGGAAAAAAAGGGATTGCTGAACCTGAAGCAGAACAGCACRYAGGAAAAGAAAATCTGATTCACACRGTGTTGCAACTTTCMTTTTAATTGGGAAAAGAATACAAAATATTGYAAAAGATGCAAATTATAGWGAGGGAAAARGAYAYTGTGAAAGAAGTYTGTGGAGGCTGAATCACAGACAAGAGCAAAACTGATCTAGGGAGGGGAAAAAGCAAAAATTATAGGAAAGGACAACAAGTTTTTGTGCTAAGCACTTAGCAGGAAATTACAGGCAAAGAATGCACTTCTAGGAAAAATAGCAGCTGTGCAACACAATACAGAGATGAAACAATGCTTGCACCAATGAAAAGTCACTTATAAGGAGACATTGTATCCATGAAAACAATGACAATAAAAGGATTAACAACATGGGAACAACTGAAGATGCAAATATTTGGGTTAGAGAAAGGGTAATGATGGCACAGAAATCAGTGACAA
This sequence comes from Malurus melanocephalus, assembly GCF_030028575.1. Taxonomy (NCBI): domain Eukaryota; kingdom Metazoa; phylum Chordata; class Aves; order Passeriformes; family Maluridae; genus Malurus; species Malurus melanocephalus. Next base: position 407,531 of record NW_026623284.1, read on the forward strand.
ATCACAAGAATGATTTTCACAGTGCTGCTTTACATCTTGTGTGAAAGAGCTGCTTGCAGCAGATGTCTTTCCCAGCATCTCTAGGAAGGCACAGATTTCTTTCGAGCTTCTTGTTATTCTTGTTGATACTGCTGGTTTTACAAGAGCTTAATGACCCCAGCCATGGCTCACAGCTCCATCTGTCCTATGCACTGTACAAACATTCAGGGCTATTTTATGGTTTATGACCCTGCAGTTGAGCTGAAAAGCAGGAGAGGAAATAGTTTGGTAAATCTGAGGATCAGGCAGCACTGAGTTTCTTGGAGATGAGAAGAAAAAAATGTTCTATTGTGACATACTGTGGTCTGGACAATCACTGACCCCAGGACTGGCGTGGTCCATGGGGCTTCTCAAGCTCTTCACAGCTTTCAGGAAATTGTAGTACCTTGACAAAAGCAAAGAACAGAAGTCACCATCACATCAGGGCTGCATGTTGTCTTAGCATTGCATTTCATGCTATTAAGGACTTCCCCTGGCAGCTTCCTTGCTGGCTCCTCACTCCTCTCATAAATTACTGGAAGAGGTCTTAACTTGCACTTCCAGACAGAGCCTGTACTGACAGAAATACAGGARTCTGCTCTTAGTGCCAGAGCAATGCATTTGTACTCCCAACTTTGATTGTGGCAAATTCCTTCCATCCTCCCACCCTGCAAAACTGCWGTGAGGTGCCCAGATAAATCACTGCAGACTTTAGACAGTGCTTGGCACCCAGAACCCAGCCCAAGAGGAGAAAGAAGCCCATGGATTGTTCTTTAGGCATATCATCAATCAGAAGACTTGCAAGAGAGCTGAGTACTTTTAATTTTCCCGTGTAAACAGCTTGCTCTGCAAAGCCTGACATCTCCTTTTGGATCCAGAGGTGACTGGAAGAAACATCAGCATCAGTGGAAGAAACACAGGAAAAAAATGTCAGTTGGGAAAACTCAGAGTMTTTTAGATGTCCTTAATTAGATTTACAACATTATTTAAATATCCCAAATGCCTGCCCCTCACYGAATAATTAGGAAACTGAATTAATGTTTTGACATAGTTCTGGTTAGTATACAGCACTGCTTAAGCAAGAGCAATTTTGTAAAAAAATAACTAACCCTGGAGGTTGAGGTTGTGATATTCAAGGAAAATGCTGTGAGTTCCAAGGCTAATTCTAAGGGAATAGGTGAAATGTGAAGGAGAACCTTTAAGTGAATAGCAATCCAAGTTAAGCACATTTTAATGCAAGAGGAGGAATAGCTGTGTACAGCTGCTACAGCACCAGCTTTTCATCCAATGGAAGAGTTTGATGAACGTGTCCATTCCTTGCTTTATTGGTTTTGCACTTGACCCCTGTGACCCAGTTTCTCTGGATTTAGCTGTCTAGATGGAGATGGCTGGAGCTGAGCCAGTCACTGCAGGCTGCCTTTAGAGCCAGCTGAGGTCCAGTGATGGGGGGAAAACTGACAGGGACATCAGAAATAGGTCAGATGAACTATTCCCTTAAACTACCTTTTTATCTCCATTGACAACAAAGACTTCCATTGAGGCAGATTTTCGTGATAAATCTGAAGGGGAGAAGTTATTTTGATTCCTCTGTAATCACACTTAGGTCTGACAAAGTCCTTTTTACTCACATACCCTCTTTTTTCTGAAGCGWTCTCAAGCCATTAAATAAAATAGCAAACAAAGGGAATATGGTGCTGCAGCCCTTGACAGAGGCTCCCAAAGCAAAGCCATCTCTGTGAGGCATCTTAGCAAAGCCCAGGAGCAGCCTGTGATCTTTAGAAGCAAAGGTCTGARGATGCAGAATTCATAGGAGAAAATTTTGCTTTCAGGCCAGACAAATCGCTTTCTTGAATTTGGGGATTCCAGCAAACTCTGTCCTTGAGGCTGAGGAAAGAAACCTGTCCATAATATAAGAACAGCATCAGTCTGTCCTCATAGGACCACCAAGCATCCATGTGTGTTAACAGGTGTGAAACCTAACACCAGCCCTACAAAATTTGGCGTAATCCACATGATTTCTACTCTTTACCCTTTGTACATTCAGGCTCCTTTCTGCCTTGCAGAATGCTAAACTGAGCTTGGTTTGCCTCAACATTTCCCACTCCTGGTCCTGTAGGGCAGAGCTATTCCCACCCCTCAGAACTGACACCATGGCCACAAACCCACCCTGAGCTGCAGAGTGTGGGTCAGGCTGGGTGAAACCCAGGTGCTGCTGCATTCAGGAGATTTAGTTTTGGCTCCCATCCATTGTTGTTGCTGTTGTAGGCTTACCCTATTTCCAGCTGCCTCCACYGAGGTTTTCCTGAAGGGATCCTGTAACTCAAAACTTCATTATTTTATAATCTGAGCTGAGTTAGGGAGACTGGGGGATCTTTGTTCTTGTGTACCATTTTCCCCACAAGATGTGAGTTCTTCCTCTGTGAGCTGGGTGGAGGCAGCTGCACAGGTCCTGGCAGATGATCTTCACCACCACCCAACACAACTCTCCCACAGCACGAGGAGGGTACTTTTCTCCCCAGTCCAAAGCATGAGAGGAGTGATCACAGCATCTGTGCTGTAACWGGGGCTGTGGGAGGCCATGAGCAACACAACCATGCTGTAGTCACTGCTGTTGTCCTTTATGGCCCTATTTTTCTTTTTATTTTGTTCATTTTATACCTCGGTGCACATGATGGTTTTGGCTCAGCCTGCAGATTGCACAGAGCCAGCTATTGTTTTTGCAGAGATTGGTGCACCTTTCCCATTAGCCAGCTCGGTGCTTCCAGGTGCCAAATCCCTGCTTGTCAGAGAGCCAGTCCACTCCAACTGTTGGCCACTCCAACATCACCCGTGGCAGCCAAAAAATAAACACATCCTGTTAAGCCATGTACAGGGGGTGGKTTTGTTCCTCTGCCCGTGCCTCTGGCTGGCACTCTCTGACAGACACTCACCAGCCTCTGGCTTGCAGGAGGTCATGAGAATCTGGACACAAACCCAGAGCAGAYGTTCCCAGAGCAAATGCTGGTTTTGACACAGTGATCTAATTGTCTTTGCTCTGCTAGGCTCACCAAGCCATTTTAGCAGCCACTCTGCTTGAAAGTAGCCTCAAATCTCTTCTTTTCCTCTCTGGAAATGGTGATACCCACAAGTGAACCAGGTTTTTCCAAAGTGAAGTATGACTTCCTTACCCCATAATTAATACATAAACCAGACCTGTCTTCCAAAACATCATCTCCCCTCCTCCTTACAATTTTCTCATTTATACATCCAAAAATAAGCAAGAATCCCAAAGGTATAAGAGTATTACCAAATGTGGATGATAACATAAAAAATTTTCTCATGAGATTTTGGTGATTGTTTGACACAGTTCCAGTTAGCAAGCACTTAACACATAATTAGAGTAAAAACCAATTAAATCAAAACTCATCTGTTTTATGTAAACTTATTTCCTATTTTACAACAGCAGTGCATCAGGGCCACGGTGYCCCACATGAGAATGAAATGAGAAATAGCAATTGGGATTATGAGTCTGAAGAGTAAAGTTTCCATCTGACACGATGAAGGAGTCCACAGCAAGACGTGCTTAAGAAACTGCAATGGAACTATTTCTGGTATATTTTCCCTCCAACAGATGCCTTTGTGCGTGTGGTGTGCCAGGCAGAGCATGACAACTGGTTAACAAGGGTAACAGAGCTGCAGCTCAAGCTGTGTGGAAGCTTCTATTTTTTGGTGCCTGTAGCCTGAAACTCTTTATCTGAACATCTGCTTCATTAAGAGATATTGTGATGCTATTCACAACAGCAACAAAGAGCTGCAGAAAGCATTATTCCATCTCTCTCTCCTACCCACATCCCATACCCCCCTGCAAACCCTTTCCACTACAGATGTATGTCACAACACTCACTGCTGGCTGTCTCTGTCCTTCCCCACAAAAATGGTAATGTGCTCCAAGGGAACATCATGGAAAGCAGAGCAGTGATTTCTGACTCTTTCTGAAGTAACAATCTATGCAATTTTATTGTTGTTTCTGTTTTTGAGAGGGACCTTAAACTGGGAACAAGGGAATATCTGCAAGTAGTCTGCAATTACCCAGATATTGTCAGAGCCCTGCTTGGAATCAAGTTGAAAATGCTGAATTACAGATGTGGTTTTGGAGTTCTGTGCTCTACTGATGAGCAGCTSCGTGAAGAAGTAGAATTTTAAGTTGTACCTCAAGCAGGATTGAAAATATTGTTTTTCCAATTTTCTTCCTCCCTAAGCTTCCTTGAAAATTCATAAGAAATAATGAAGATTACTAGAAAAGCCTGAATTGAATATAGCTTTTTAACAGGATACCAACTTTATGCTGCTGAGTTGTTATTCTATTCATTSCTTTCGTAAATTTTTCTTTGTTCTGATAATTTTAGTCTGTTGGTTTTGCTTTGAATTTCCTACTTGATGACCTCCTGCTCCATCCTTATTGAGAGAAGGCTGGCCAATGCACACAAGATTCTTAGAAAAAAAAAAAAAAAAACAGGGATCCCCTGCCTCTGCTCATTGATAGACCTATATACACTGATAATGATATTTTAATGTCTAAAACATCCAGAGTGAATTACAGTGTCCAAAGAAATAGCAGCAATTGCTTAGAAAAGTGCCAGAATTATCCCAAAAATGGGTGAACAGCAATGTGGGACACTTCAAACCCAAGCAAACATTAACAGCTCCCCAAAATTTCTTTTCCTGCYATAGCATTTAGCACATGGAGAGACTGGATTTATGACTGCAGCKTCCAGGTGGTAGAGCAGTGCAAACATTGAGCCAGAAAGAAATGTAGATTTCAATTTATTAGTTTCCAGATATTTGCTTATCTTTAAACAGACATGATTTGCAGGAGTAGGATGAGTGGGTGTTGCACCTTGCAGACTGTTCTTTAAAGCAAATCTTTATCCAGCAAAGACTGGAAGTTGTCCCTTCAGTAACACTTGGCATAAYACAGCAAGCAGGCAACTGAATGCTTGTGCTGAGACCTACCACTCACCCACTGTCTCCTAGGCAAAAAATTAAATAATTGGTGTGGATATATCCCCARAATTTCAACAGAATGAGCAGCAAGGGCAGTGAGAAGCCGGTAACTGACATTAATAAAAATTGGAAAACTGTTGCTACACAGTCACGGCGAGTTCAGGTCAGGGTTCAGTGATGCCTTAGTGAAAAAAACAGATATGAAAAAGCACCATTTTAAGGTGGGTCTGTCTTTGAGGAGATCMTTTTTTCAGACCTGGCTGTCCCCACAATAGATGGCACATACCCAATACACACAGCTGAGTGCTACAGGTGTGTCTAACTTTAAAGTCTGTCTGAACAGATTAAGGTAAATATTGATATCCCTAGGCCATTATTTTTCTAAAATGAACTACATGAAAATAATTGCCTTTATAAAGCAGAGGCTTCCTTTTCCTTTTCCTTTTCCTTTTCCTTTTCCTTTTCCTTTTCCTTTTCCTTGGTGAAGGACACAAGTGTGAGCATTGCTGTAGACTCACATCAGGAGCTGCCCCAGCTTGAGCCGTGGATGGATGAGCAGCCACCTGTGGAAGCTGCAGCAGCAGATATTTAAGATTGTCCCAAAAAACAGCTTTGCTGGTGGCTCTGCTGGTCCAGCTGGGCTTTCTCAACTGATCCAGATCAACATGGGACTGGTGAGACACTGGAATTGTTTTCTGGGCACTTTTAAAGCCCTCATCTACCAAATTATTTTGAATTGGGCAAAGCAAGTACTGGATGTATTTTAGATGGCAGTCCTCTAGCAGTAAGGGGATAAATTAAATGACCCCAGAAATCTTCTCTAGCTCTAATCTCTGTGATTGCATGAGATATATGAGAGAGGATTTTTAGAACCAATAATATTCATACACTGAACATCTTTCATCCAGGAGAGAAAGACAAAAAAACCCGAAAAGTGTGTTTAAAACCAATAGCTGTGTTCATAAATCAATTCATTCAGAAGAATTTTTTTCTTTTCCCAGGCATTTGGGTAGAAGTRGATCATGAGAAAAGGCTTTAAGAAATGCCTCGAGCAATGGAGAAATACAAAAAGCACTTTGCTGCTTCACTGACATGTTTAACATAAAAGAAATTTRAACACGATCATTTTTCAGCTCAACTGTTTTTGACTTTGTAATGAATAAAAAATTGAGGAAAGAMGAGGAGAAGGAGAAGAGAAAAATACTGCATGAAAAAGGGCTCCAGTCAGAATTCTTGTCTATTGATGCCCAAGGACATTCACAAGGTATATTTTTTTTAAGACTATGCTAGATTTACTATTAATATCAAGTTTTGTTTGTTTGTCTGTTTTTTCTTAAATTAAAGTAACTCTCACTAGGCRAAGATGAACTCAAGTTATATCAAAAATCACCTCTCCCTTCTGGTGATGCACTCCATGTTAGACACCCAGCTACATCTCCTTCACTGAAATGACATTGTATGCTTGCTGGTGAAAYGAATACTGAACCATGTGCATGAGACATTGGATATTGCATTTGCCATAATGAATAATTTTAAAATTAATGATCACTCYTTAGTCTAAAGCTCACAAAATTATTAATTTCTTGGTCCCCTCACACCAGGCCTTGTTTGGAGGAGATGAGTCCCCCAGTTCCAGTGGTGTCAATGGTGAACAGAGACTGCAGCTCTCAGGTTCTAGCCCTCTATTCATTCCAGCTTTCCCTTCCTTCTGTCAGAAGGATCCTGGGAGGAACCACCCCAAGCCCAGCACAGAGAGAGAAGCACAGAAAGTGTTACTTTGACCATGAAAAGGCATTAGTAACCACTGCTTACAGACTTGCCAYCAAATGGCTTGGAAAAGTCTAAAACTAGGCACTGTAACAAATGTCAGCTTAGTCATGTTTCATTTCTTCTACTTTACAGTCCTGATCATTATTTTTCTTACAGTGAGTTAATTAAGTGTATCTGTCATGTATTAGACTTTTAAGGTTACAGGCATTTGGTAAAACATTAAATGAAAACCGCAGTGATTCAGAGTTGTTGGATTTCTAATACAATATTAATCCTCACTCAGAATTTCATGCATCATGCACACACAGTCACATGCCCTCTCACTTCTCCTGCTTTGATTTTTCAAAACCTTTCCTTTACATGAGTCATAATTTTAATAGGGGAACAACAGAAYGCTTCTGTGTCTTTGCAAAACACATGGAGAGTTGCCTCTCATCTCCAGCAGGCCATGGAGGGATTTCAGCATATCCCAGAAAAAATGTGGGCTTTTTGATCAAGGCAGGTTCTTTATTCCATAGGTTCCAAACACAAGGAAAACAGCCTGAGGTGTCTCTTCTCCACCGTTAGAGGCGGGACCGGAGACAGCAAAATTCCCAAATACAGAAAGGAGCTGTGTCTAAGAGCAGCAAAACTGTTCACAAGGACTGGGTCCTCTGCAATCCTTCTGGTGCCAGAGACACTCACCTGGGTGATGKGGAACAGCAGCAGACATTTAAGTTGCTTTAACTCTGCTGTCACAAAGGCCAAACCTGCCTTACTGGGCAGGAGAATTAGTCCAGCAGTAGCTGCTTTGATAAAACTCACCATGGCAGCTGCCAGGTAAGTGCTTTCCACATTTTTGTTGGTGTAGGGAGAGGAGAATTTTATACCTTATTCCTCCATAATTTGCTGTTTCCTTCTCTGGAGGTGCCTCACTGGTTCATAAACCACAAGCCACCGGCAGTGTCACTGAGGTTATTCTCATTGCTTTATTCACAAAACACTTTCTAAAACTTGATGGTTTATGCTCTGTCACCCATGGAGCCTGGCAAGTGCGAAGACTTTTCCTACAGAGCCAGAGAAAGGTAAATAAGAAAAACAAGCTTATTTTCAGCAGGTTTAAATTTGCTACACATGCGTCCTCCCACCAGGGAATGGTTGCAGATAAAAAGTTGGAATACATACATTTAGAGTATAGAAAGCTTCTAGAAGATAGAAGGAGAAAGCCTTTTTCCCACTAAAGATGCATTCAGATGGCTAAATGTAGCTCCCTGCACTTAAATATTCCAACCCACACTGGTCCCACAAGGATCCCATCAGAGCTGGTGGAGATCCAGGCAAGAGAGGGAACAGAGTCTTGTGGGGAGCAGCTCCTCTRAAAACAAGCATCTGTAACAGTGCTGTAGGTGCCCATTCCTCTTATTGAGTGCAGAGGAAGCCCAGGATGGTACTACAGATGTCTAAAGCTGTGTAAGAATAAATCCAGCTGATTTATTAAACCCAAGCAGCTGAGCACRGCGGGGCTCAAGAGCCGGCTCTTCCCTCCCACCCCTAGCAGTGCATGATCCTTGCACACCCCACTGAATTACAGTCAGCAGTCTCTGGCTCGGGAGGGCTACTGAGAGCTCCTCTCCTGTCCAGAGAGTTCATTGCTCATTCTCACTGCCTTCATCTGCACTGAGCAAGCTGCCCCTGGCATAAATAAACAGGCTTGTCTCATCCCAGAACAAAGGGAAAGACAAACACACACGAGGCTGAACTATCATCCTGTCACCAGGCCTTTTGTAGCAGCATCAATATTTTAAACAGCCGCCTTGGCCCTTTTCAAAAAGTGGGCTGCCTCCTTTGTTTTCTTAAAATAAACACAATATTTTTCTTTCTAATTTTCCCAAAATATCCTGTGGGTTCAGATGTTTCTAACGCCTCRGTACAAACTGGAAGATGAAGTAAACATCACTGTAACAAGGAGTTTGATAYCCAACAAAAATGATTCTGAACAACTCCAGAGGCTGTTGACAGGCTGTGGTCTAAAGATGGCTGGAGTAAAAAGAGGACTAAGGAGAATTTCACAATTCTGCCATTGAAAATATTCTTAAACCCACATTGCCATGGAGATTTTTTGGGCACAGAAGGGATCAGCCAAGGTTTGTTCTTCTCTCATCTTGAATACCACTGCCAAATMCATGTTTTTGTGTAGATGTGAGCTTCTAATAATTACTGGTGGTGCAGATTTCAGCTGCCTGATGTTACAGATCATGCAAATTGTAAATATTTGCAGCTCTGTGCTCCAGCAGACAGGACAGACCTGTGCTGTGCTGCACCAAGGAATGGTTGAGCTGGCACAAAGGGATGTGCTCTCCTGACCGCTCCTTGTTTCCTCAGCTCTTTCTCCCCATTTAGGCAAAAGACCCCAAATGCAGCATGATTGACTGGATGCCTGTTTATAAGTGACGTGCCAGGACAACTTCTCAGACATTTTGATCAGCCCTGGAGGCATGAATGACTTTTGAAAGGCTTCAATGTCCTTTCCTCTCTTTCTCAGCAACCTCTGCATTCTGATCTGTACCAACTGGAGGTCAATGCTCAAATCTTTAGCCAGTGCTGTCCACTGCTTGTAGGGAACCAGAATGAAGACAGGAATCGACTTTTGCAAAAGAACCAGACACACAGGCAGCAAAATCCTCTCTTATCCCCATTGTCTTGTGCACAGTCATCCCCAGTGCTGATGTGTTTCAGTGTATAAATTCTGGGTGCTTGCCTGGAGAAAGATGTGGGAGCAATTGTAATACATTTAATCAACTCAGAACAAAAGCTTTTTTTCTAGCTAATGTGCAAATTAAGGATCTTTCTCTTCCAAGCAYATTAAAGTATTTTAAAAACTGGAGAGCAGTAATTTAATAATTGAACAAGCAGCATTGCAGGCATTTCTGGTAGCCTTGGTCCTTACAGTTATCTGCACACACTTTGGAAGCATCCATATCCACACTTCTCAGTGTCCATCCCCTAAAAATGCAGTTCCCACACTCTCTCTCCCATTCTAATAGATGATTAGGAAAAAAAAAACCTGAATAATAGTCCCATTTGGAGCAAAACAGATGACTGGACCTGGGCTGCTGCTGTCTAGGAGAGGTGAGACCAGCCCTGCACCAGGCTCAGGAGAGCTGCCCCTAGGGGAAGCAGAGCAATTACTGAGACAGAAAAATGAGATACAGCCTCCTCCTGCCCATCCATGTGCAGCTTCCACAGCCTACCCCAAATTATTTCATACCTGTTATAACAATGAAGCTTTGTAGGAAAATGGGATTTCTGGCACATCTTATGAGCTGGAGAATTTCACAGTCATGAGCCACAGCAAGGTATGGGACAGGTAGATCTGCAGCCTGACKGGTCCTGATGGCAGATAAAAGAACGTGATGACTTTTTAGGAGCAGACAAGTCTGTCTGTGACCCACATAGCAGGGAGACAGAAGACATAAACAGTATTGCAGAGACTG
>NW_026623284.1:417833-426185 GCF_030028575.1 Malurus melanocephalus
CCACAAAAAAAATTCTGTCTCTGTCTGGTGCTCTTGTTTCTGATTTCAACCATTTAGAGTGGGTGATATGCCCGTAGAAGTGGTAGAGAGATCAGAAGTTCTACTCATTTCTTTTGGCTCCCTCTCCCTCCCTTAACATCACAGAGTTAGGGCTTTAKCAGAGGAATCTCTGGCTATCTCAGCCCTATTCTGAACCTGTCCCAGCATCTCTCCAGTCCCAGGTCAGTGGGACCCTGTGGTGCCCCCCAGCTCTGCTGGCTGATCACAGTATGCAGCTGTATTTAACTGTATTTGGATGCAAAATACAGCAGAATTCACCCAGACACGGCACACAGGAATAAAAAGCTGCTCTCTGTCTTTGGCTGTGGTTGTTTATCAAACCAYAGATAATAACCATGAAGGTTAAAATTAGCTATGCTCTGATACTTTTATGCTTCAATGGTATTACAGAAGCACTAGAGGTTGCAATCATTCTGTTTTTYCAGGTACAAATCTACTTTTCTCTCTCTTTTTAGAGCCCCTTGCACAACACACCTGCCCCTCTCTTCTGCATTATGGCAAGAGTGTCTCTAAATGGATTTCGTCCCCTTCAGAAAGGTCTTGGTTTGCATTGTGTAATTGATCAGTGACATAATCAGAGCTGCTGGGTAGGCTTGGATCAGCCTGGATCCTGGAAACATCACTCCTTGTTTTTTTGGGTGAAGGACACTGCACAGCATCACAGCCAGCACCAGCAAGGAAACATCAATGGCAGCTCAAAATAAGCTGCTGCAGGTATGAACAGTAACATYATTAAATTTAGCAATTTTGGCACAACCCAAAGTTCTTCCTCCAGCCCTAGCCTTGCCAGCAAACCTCCCAATGGCAGAAAGTGCATTTGTTATCCTTTCTGTAACAAGCTTAATTCTCTGAACAGTCAGCTGTAACTGATGGAGATTGCCTTTCTCATTTGCTCAGTCTTGAGGCTTTCCCTGGAAGATCTCCAGGATAATTTTTCTTCCACTTCAGTTGCTCTTTATGAACTGGGACAATGAGTCGACCATCCCTTTTTAAGTCTCCCTGAAGAGTGCAGTCATATCTGACACGAAAGAGAACAGTGCATAATAAAAGAGAGCCATTAGCAAAGACTCCATTCCTGTCAAAATTTTGAAGATGCAGAGAGATAAAAATCGTTGCAAGGGTCTTCAACACTTTTAAGGAAAGTACACGATCTTATCTGGAGCCAAAACAATAAACAAATGCATTAAAGAGAACAATTTTCTCTTGAAAGCAGAAGAAATGGGAGACACATCTTCTATAACCTCACCCTTAAACTTTGTGGGTTTAATTACAAAATGGTACAAAGGTTACGAGAGAGGGGCAAATACATTCAGGAAAAGAYTCATGCACAAAACATTAAACCTTTGAGTTTGCTGGTCCCTTAAAGTTATATTTAACTGCAGCTTTRAAAAACTCAGCACAACAAAAACAACACCACCGACAAAAAAAAAAGGCAACAGCAAATAAGAAAAAAAATAACCCCATAACACCTGGGTATTAAGTGAGGTACCAGATTTAAGGGAAGGAAAAAAACTTCTAGAACAGCCTTGATAAACAGAGAAACTTCTGTTTGGAAAGGTCTCTCTGCAGGTGTTGACAGCTCACATAAAGTTGTGTTTTAAGAATATTTAATGAGATGTAAGGCTGGTACAGGTCTTTGCACATCTTTCTTTTGCTGCACAAAAAGTGAATAAAATGACTAAAAAACCTAAAAAGTAACTAATAATACATGGCCATAGCCCCATGGTGCTAATGCCATCACTGTAACCTAACTACCCATATCAACAGGTTGTTTACACTTCCTCCCTTAATAACATTTATTTACAGAGCTACCAAGACTTTATTTGCTGCTTCTCTGCCTAGGGAGGTGGTTGAATAGGTGTGAGTATTGCCCCTTCTTTTTCGTAGAGTTTGATGCAAGGGACAGAAATTTTCTTTCCAGAAAACTTTTCTGTAGTCATATACGGGACACACAAAATTCATTTGGAATTACAATAATAATGGGGACAGAAAGAGAGTGACATAGGGGGATGCAGGAAAAAAATAGAAGCAAGATTACATTCTTCCCTGGCTAGAGCACTGTTAGGAGAAAAAAAAAATAGCAAAAATTTTTGTTTGATTCCATTACAAATGCTGTTTCCTGGGAATATTATGGAGTTTCGTATCACAGGAACATGATGATTTCCAATGCTGTTTTGTTCATAAACCTAAAAAAAAGGTGGGAAATGCCCCACCACTACACACTTAGCAAATCTGGAAAAGTGGCAGATGTAAGGAAACTACATTTCTTTTCGCACATGGTCTTTGCCTGGTTAAAGATCATTAACAAAAAGAAAAAAGCCTGGTTAAAGATCATTAACAAAAAGAAAAAAAAAAGAAAAAAAAAAAGCAGGTTGCAAAGGTGAGTACTTGAAAATATTGAGAGGTCTCAACAGAAGTTGGCTGAGGTAATTTCTCATCCCTGCTTTCTGAAACAGCAGAACCACTTCATGCAAAACTGAACACAGAAAGTTTGGATCAAAAGGGCTGTAAAGAATTGATGAAGGAATGGAACTTTAAAATAGCTGAAGCAACAGTACAAACACTTCCTTTGTCAACGTCTCCATCCGTGGTGGTCATGGAAGCTCCTGGACCGGTGCCAGGTCAGGAATCACCATGCCATGGTTTGGGTGTCTTCACTGCTGAACAAGTCACACCTTGGCACTGCTCTGCCTGTGGTGTTGCAGGATGTCCCACCAAGGTTTGGCATGATTTATTTCTGGTGTCCCATTACCTGGTAGGTATCCTCAAAGTAATAAATTAATAAGGTTTGATAGGGTTTTGGACAATAGTCAATTTAATCCCCCAGGGATTGAAAGCTCCCTGAGGCATCATTGTCTTTTCAGCATTACTAAAYAATGCTGATGCTCTGAGCACTKYTCTTAGAAAAATTTATTATCTATGWGTTTTCTGGCAATRCTAAAAAATCATTGCCTGGGTTCAGGATCCTGCCATGGTGGGCCTGAGAAAAACACATTCCCCCACCCTCSTAGTGAACCATAAAATTACCTTTCCAGGCCATCTGTATCTGCCAGCCTGAAATTTGCTTTTGTTTGTGTTTTTATTTCAACTGGTAATTATTTACATATAACTCTACTAATTTTAAGCCAATTGCTTTGGGATTATTACTGTTTATCTTCTGAGCTCTAAGTTGTGAATAATGACATTTCCAGGCTTTTCTCATTAATCATAAAGCCATTAATGTGTTTATGCGCAATCAGAGGTAGAGAGGAGTAGTGCGTGATCACACAGACTTAAACACCAACGTTTGAAGGAAATTGCTACATATTTTGAGCTTTGTGGAAAAAAAATGGCTTTGACAGCCAGTGCTTTATAGAGCTAAACCCTTTCCCACTGTTACAGGTAGGATAACCACTTACCACCAGCTGATAAAGTCTATGTGTGAGAATAAGCTGCAAAGACGGGATAATGGTGTTGTCTATTTGCCAAATGCCCTGCAGTAAATTTACTTTCACCAGTGGCACCAAGGTTTATATGGAGCCTTCCTACTGAAATGCAAAAAAAAATGTGATTTATGTATCAGAGAAAGAGCCTGAATGTCAGTCTAAGTCAGRTTGTGGCATTCTTACCTTTAATGTGTTTGAAATTCACCATGGAGTACAAACAGACAGTGCAGCTAGAAACTTTGAATGCATACCTATGAGCTTGCTAGGAAAGTCACTACTCAATGTGGAAGAACTGATAGGTTAATTCAGCAAAAAGTCCAACTTAAATAACTAAGAGTTAGCACTTTGCAATGTCATTAGTGGGTTTTTTCCTTGCTTTTCAGTGTAAGAAAGTAGTTCTGCCTTCTCTAGTCGATGCAGGTAATGCTCAAAGCATGGTAGATGAGAATTAACTWTCTCATTGCGGTCGTCTAACTCAATATGTATTGATTTGTGGGCCCCATGACCTAAAAAAAAGACAAACTATATTAAACTCTGAAATAATGTTAAATAAGGATGGRTTTCACCCAATTAGATAATAGAAAACTCAGCCCAATAGCACTCTTGTGGTAGGAATGTTAAAAGACAGTGGCATCAGGAAACCCTAAGTTATCGACAGCGATATTCCGTTGTTTAGTTTGATCCCAGGCCAAGAGGGCTCACTGGCAGAGAAGCCTTCACAGCCACATTGATCCTGCACAGCTCAGACAGAGTTCAGCTCAGTGGTAAAAGCTAAAGACATCTCAAGACCCTGTGACTGAGACTATTGACTGCTATTTAAGAGAATTATCTCCAGCTCAGTAGCGGAGCTCTCACGTGGCATTTTACAAACCCAGGCATTCCTTGTCTGTGCCATTCCTTGACCAGCCCAGGGTTCTGCAGCCCTGATATCCAGATAGGGATCTACCACAGAGCGTTGGGGAACCTTCTGGCACACAGATGAAGGTTTCTGTGAGGCAGAAGAGGCCAGTGAGTATCTGCCTCTTGTCCTAGTCCTTCACCACGACGCAATGAAGGTGCATATCTGGACTTGGAAGAYRTGAAGCTYCCCAGTTCTGCWGGGTTGGTGATTTCAGATTAAGTGYCACRAGCCATCTCCACTGAGCTGGTTGAAAATTTCACTCACTCAGTGAAATTATTGAACCTTGAAGAGGAGGAAAAGAACCATGCAGGTGAGGGCAGGAGAAAGAGAATGGACACTCYCTCTCCATGACAGCCTTTGTTTAAGCCACCTGAGAAACCACATTCACCTTTGCCATCCACATTTCTCATCTATTCATTCTGTCCCATAAACTGGTTTCTGTGGTTCTTCCCAGATTATCACATTCACCGTTCTACTTTATAACCATAATGGAAATGCTCACAGTCAGTGCTCCTTTTTCAAGTTACAGTGGTGGCACCAAGGACAGCATGTGGCCCTTTGCCTGTGAGGCACTCAGCAAGAGCCTGGCCCTGTTCAGCTCTTCTGATTTTTGCAGGTGACATTGTGCATCTTCACATCTTTGTCTGGATGCTAAATGTTTTATTTTAATGTGACACATTCAGGTGAAAAWTACCAACTAATAATGCATTAAAATAATAATTTTAACTTCAGTAAAAATAGATGTGATATTAGATGCAGTATTTTCTGGCAAAACACAACTGACCTAGTCTACCTGGTAAGGAATCTTTGTCTTTTGAAGTCAGGTATGCTGAGTGTTTCTGATGGAAACAGAGCACAGATGATTACATAAGAGTTTATTGTAGATATTTTGTTACAGCATTAAAATAAAAGCCCTGCTGCACTCTTCCACTCCACCACAAGCCAATGCAGACCCAACCAAGAAGTCACATGCAGAAGAAYTGKTTTTCTCCTSRGTGAAACAGTTAAGATGCTCYTCTGATGGCATKTGTAMCCACCCTCCAGGCCTATGAAAATCTACACTTTGTAGGGCTGTGTAGAGAATTTCAAGTAAGATTTGATATGCTGAGAGGTGCTCCCAATGTTCTACAGTCTCTTGGACCCATTTTCTTCTGCCCCAGGAGAAAGACACTAGCCTGCCTGAACTACTCTGGGCTTCAAGAAGCAGTGTTACCCATTCTCTTCTCCAGCCACTGCACCCCAGTGCYCATTCCAGAGTTAACAGAGAGTTTCCTGGGGTTCATTAATGCAAACAATGGAMGATTTATCCCTATATGATGGGGAGGACCAGGTGTCCAATAGCTGGGTTTATTACTGGCTTATGGACCACATATCTTTACCAGTTGAATCAATCCTATTTTCTTATTATCCACCTCATGAAGATTTCTAGAACACTTCTGATATCCTGAGCCATACCTTAGGTACTTTTTTCCACTCAGTCTCTTTAACTCTCTGGTTCGGTTTTATTTTGTTTCCCTGTTCCCATGTCAGTATGTACAAGTCACAATTAGTATTCATAACATGGATATAAGAATGTCCATGGACAGAAGGTTAGCAGATCTCTGAAAGATTTGTCAAGAGTTGTAAATAATTTTTTTCTTCTTTTTTTTTTAGTTTTTCTTCTTCTTTTTTTCTTCATTTTCTTTTTCAGTTTTTCTCTTCAAAACAGGTAGAATGGTTGGAACAATTTTACATTGATGTACAGTTTGGTGCATGTTCAGTGAAAGTTTAGTGGTATTCYTTGAAAAGTTTTAACCTCAAGAGGATCTGGAAAAAGTTGTGCTGAAGGGAACAATTATCAAACACCAACTCAGGAGCTGGCAGTGTAGAAGAATAAAAAGGGCTTGTAGAAGCAAAAATCTCCACTTTGTACTGAGGCATTTTGCTTGCAACATTATGGCTTCTGACAACAACAGAAAACAGGAATTAATAACAGAGAGAGGCATTCACCCTCTTCCAGTCTGCTCTCGCCAATTCTACAAAGTAGGACATCAAACAAGAAAAAAACCCACCACAATACCAGGGAAACACTCCCTGGCACACTCAAGGACATGTAAATGTTAATAACACCCGACATCAACCCTCTGACTTAGCTGGTGGTGCCCAAGGGTAATAGTTTGGTGAAAAGATGAAAAAGAGTCAGAGTTTGAGACAGATGGAATTCTTTTTTCAAGTGACATTAAAGGAAGGCTCTTCGCTGGAGATGCCTCTCAAAAATGTTTTCTCAATGCAACTTCCCTTTCAGTCCTCCTCAGGATATTTCCTATTTTTTGATAGAGCAAAGGATGTTTTCTGTCACTCTTGCCAAAAACATCTGACAGCAAAGGAAAGAATCGACCAGGCTTAAAGAATTCAAAGAGGATTTTTTAATCTGAGTTCCCAAATTCCACAAAGTCTGAGAACTCCCAGAATTGTTTCCTAAGAAAGTGTCAAAAAGTAGAATAGAATTGGACATGCAAGAAGCATGAAAAGTCTTTTCTCCCCCTCTGCATTAGGATGTGATCCCAWTGCAGTGATGGCCTCTGGATTATCTGAGCATCTTCAAACTATGTGTTAGAAACTGTTGGACACCTTGGCAAAGTCATGTGCAAATAAACATCTGGCCTGAATTTTAGCAGAGTGTCTGAGACAAGAACAGGGCAGGATGGGAAAAGACAGATTTTCCAGAAAATTGGCCCTGCTTATTTCCAGTTGTGGTTTCAGTGACCCAGGTTATGTCATGAACTGTTCCCTGTGGGAACACTTACCAAAGTTGCCTCTACAATGTTGGGAGGCTCCTCCTGGWTGTCAGACAAGTCTGTCCTCTCCCTTTGAACAGTTCCACTTCCTTACTCATGCCTGTAACTTGAATTAACTTCAGAAAGTCATGTCCTTCTCAGGGCCACGATGGAAGGAGACACTCTGGTGTGGAGAGGAGCCAGACAATCTGTGTGGATCATTTACCATCCACAAAGCATCCAAATGGCAACTGTGTTATCTGCTTTTATCTGGGTCATGAAGGGCAGCGATTTTAAAGATATTTATAGAAAGGCAAGAGAGGTACTTACCAGCATTTTCTAAATCACCWGACACTCATTCAAATGAAAGAAAAATATCCATCAAGGTGCTTTACAAAACCCATTTAATACCAACATGCAAAAATGCATTCTAACATCTAGCCTGCATGACATCATASAGACAAAATAAACATAATTATTTTAAGTGAGAAAGGCAGAGTTTAGTGGAAAATTATTTTCRCATGCTTCTAAAAAGAGCCAGAACTTCTTGTTTCTAAACAGYTCTATGGGTCAGGAGCAGACAAATGAACTAGAGGGCAACATTTCCCTTTCCCCACCMAAATCTGCAAATTCAGGTCCAATTTGACAAAAGACGAAATGTGGGAGGGGAAAAAAGGCAAAGTACATTTTCTATATGACACACTCTGATTTTTTTCTTTAGTTGGCTCAGAAAACATCTGTCCGCACTCTGTAGATCTTCCTCCCAACACCCTGCACTGACCAGTGACACAGAGTGGGAAACCCAAACCCACACAAGGAATGTGCCACACCAGAAATGTGCAGTGGAGTGTRGCTGCTGCCTCCCTGCTTCAGACACCTCCTCTAGCAGAGGATGTAAAGTACCTTTTCTCCTAGGAAAACACATCCACTTTCCTCCTCTCACACAAACAAACCTGAGAGGGAAATCCCTGCTGGAACCTCAATGCAAAGAAAACACAATAATAGGGGTTAAAAAGACCGATGTCACTGGGAAGACTCAGTGCATCCTCCCTATCAAATCTCTAATGCTGACCATTTTCCACTTTTTTCCATCCCAGGAGCCAAATTTTGGCTTAAACATGGGGAAAATGAGTCTTTCCTGGTCGCTGAGATAGCCAGGAGGAGTCAAAAAGCAAGGGATTCATATGAAATAAACACAATGTCCATGAAC
>NW_026623284.1:426330-485219 GCF_030028575.1 Malurus melanocephalus
AGACCACCTCTTTTGGAGAATCTTTTGCGCTACTTAAGTTTTTATGGGAAAATGTATTTGTTTTTCACCAGCCTGATGGGATTTGCCTTCCTCCTGCTTGCCCTCTCCACCACCACCCACRTGACTGGCAAAGGCCAGGATAACTACTAATTGCCAGAAAGTAATGAAATAGTGTCTGAGTTGTCTCCTCTCATTCCTTGATGGATGTGGAGAAGGATATATGATTGTTCTGGATCGTGACTATGACCTGTGAGATCCCTCCCCTGTAAGAATTCTGAGGTCCTCGTTTTATTCCTCCTCCTGACTTGTGCTAAGTTTTTATTCAGAAAAGAAATTGATACTGCATTTTTAAGTAGAAACCYTTCATAATAAAATGTACTTTTGTACCACCGAGGAAAATTTTTAGGTAAATACATTTACTAGACCTTGTGGCCAATGGGCTGGAAGAACATCCATTGYGCACATACTTAATGATGATTTAAACAATGAGGGATTTAAGGACTTGCATAAATGTGCTTGAGTCAGGTCTTCATCTTGTGAAATTCTTTTTCATGGGGTTTCACTAATCTTCAGCTTTTCTCTTTTGCAAAGTGAACACTATATATATTTAATATTTATGTTTAAAAAATAAAGCAAACAAACTAGAAAAAAATCCCCCAAAGATTCAACCAAGCTTGCAGCGCTGCTCCAAATAAATAAGCCCAGATGTAAAATTATGCAGATCAGTTCGGCTGAGATCAGCTCTCAGGTATTACAGTGATAAGCAATGGGATAATTTACAATGGGATGAAATCATATAAGCCTATGTAGGGCAGGGAAGGATGTAAGAGAAGCAAAATATGGGTTGGATTCCTGTTCAGGGCTTCACTTCACCTTTTTGGCTTTGCCAGATCTCCCTCTGACACCACCAAAAGCTCTGGGCATGCAAAGAGCAAAGCAGGCAGCCAAATGCATTATGTATTATATGATGGCACTCTTTATAGATGACTTAGTTTCTCTTGCCAGGCATTTTCTGATTATTTTTCTGCTGCTCTAAGGGGAGACT
Source organism: Malurus melanocephalus (assembly GCF_030028575.1). Classification (NCBI taxonomy): domain Eukaryota; kingdom Metazoa; phylum Chordata; class Aves; order Passeriformes; family Maluridae; genus Malurus; species Malurus melanocephalus. Next base: position 427,376 of record NW_026623284.1, read on the forward strand.
GTGTTCTGCTTGTCTACACCTTGTTCCAGGCTGCATACACKTTTGTGTTTTAGGCTGATGTTTATCACCCTGTGTTTACCTTTTAAAACAGAACCTGWTTCCAGCATTGTAGTTATTAATTCTTTCATCTCCTTCCCTATTTGTTTCATCTGCATTGCRCTGCTACATGGTTTCTATTCATTTTTGTGCTATTATTTGCCTCAAATATGTTTGGCACTGTTGCATGAATTATTTTTGACAGCTGAACAAAGGCGAGATGTTAATCCAAGGAAGCAATCTGCAGAAAGTGCCATTAAACAAGAGCGGGAATGCCTGTGCAATGTACCCTATCCAAAGAGGAACAGCAAAAACTGGAAATCATCAGCCTGTGGGTGTGATCACTCTGGCAAAGCCAACAGSAGTGGGAAGGATGGGCCAGTACTKTGGYTTAARYCCAGCTGGAAATTCGGGAAATTAGGCACCATAAAGGCACTCACTCAACCCTCCTCTCTTCCACTGCTGCCATCCCCGTGGAATGCTCAGGAGAATAAAAAGTATAATTTTTAGGTTGAGATAAAACCAGTTKAATAATTGGAAACAAAGTAAAATACAATAATCATGGTAAATAATAATTATTATGATAATAAAAAGGGAAAGGAAACAATCCACAGAAAAATGTGATRCACAACACAGTTGCTCACTACCCACAGACTGATCCCCCTCCCCAAACCCAGATCAGCCCCTGTTTCCAGGTAATTTCCCCAKTTTATGTGCTGGACATGACATTCTGTGGTGTGGAACACTGTTCCAGTCACCTGCCCCAGCCATGCTCCCTCYCAGTTTTGGACACTGGTTATATGCCACACACGCCTCATCCTTGATAACACACCTACCCATGGCTTGTGTTTCATTCTCAAGTCCCTGMTGTATCACTCAATAGGTTTCAGTTCTGGTACTGTAATCTTAAAACTCCACTTGCTCAAGGGGCATGTAATAACATTCAAAAACCTCCATCATGCCAGAAAAGTTATCCTTTCTACCTCAGTGAGCACAAAACTGCACTCTCTTTTAAGGTTGCTTGACTTTCAGCTGTTAAAACTGAAACAGTCACTTACCAAAAGCACTTACATATATCACAGAAGTAATAAAAAGCTAATGACTGTTCATTTATTTATCTTCTGAAAGATGGCCTGAGTGCTATCTCCCTCAGCACTGGGAGGTATGAGTAACTCCCAGGCACAGATACAGATAAATACATATATTATTGCTTATTACTGACAATTGTACATGAAAGCAATAAGGGTTTTAGAGCTCGTTGTGCACATGGGAGAGAGACAGGATTTTAGTCCTGCTGAGGAAAAGTCACTGTGTTCGAAAGGGCTGGAGGCAGCAGAACAAGAACATCCTGATCCTTCTCACAAATGGAGGAAGCACAACCCTGTCAAACACAAACCTTTCTTAGCTCTGCACCCTCTTCTCACACAGCAACCACTTCTGTCAACAAATCATGAGTTACAGCTCTCAATATTGGGTCATATTCAAAGTTCATTCAGATTTCAATGGGTGATCCTGTTTTCCCGCTCAGAATCCTGGCAAATAATGACATCCATGAGAAGATTTCAGAGCAGAGACTACAAAATAACCAAGATGTTCCTTGCAGGCTGCTGAGATCTTTCTTCTCTTTGCTTTTGGAAAGAGCAAAACAGGACTTATTCATGAATTCACCATTTTCTGAGAAGGGCAAAYGTTGCAGGACAACCAGAGATGCTGAGATCCTCTTGGTGAAGTTTTAACAATAGATTTGAGTAGTTGGGTTTTTAATATTTCAGTTTTTTATTCATTTATTTTTTTGAAATGCCATCGTGCAAGGTTTCAAGTTTCTCCCAGATGTAGTTACAGGAAGGCTAGAMAACAAAGCCTGTGGGAATTATGTTGTTTTTTTTGTTTTTTGCTGAWGAAATCCGTCTCACTGACCCTTTTCCCAGTAGGTGACCACTTTGCCCTTGAGAATGTAGATTTAAAGAAGATATTCTTTTAATTGAATTTGAATTTATTTTTTAAATTTAAGTCCTTTAAATCACGAGGGCTCCTGAAGTTCCCTGGCCACGATGTGCCCATCTAGAGAGCTGCTGAACAATTACAGACTGATTAAATAGCCAGTGAGACAAATCCTTTTCTGATTTACTCACTGTGGAAGCTGGCTGAAATTTTGAAGTTGGAGGATGTAAATCAGGGCAGGATTTGTCAGTCTTTCCCATGCAATTTTTAAATGAAAAGCTTGCCTGTTCTTGCACAGACCTGCAGAACACATCCTGGGGTGCTGAATGCTGGGAGGGAGGGGATAGTTCCTGTGTTTTCTTGGGGAGCTGCTCCTTAGTTCAACAGCAATGACTCTTCACATCCTCACTCTTAAAGAGATTTTTGGATGGGCTAAAACGCTAATAATGGTCTCCTGAGCTGAAATCTGCCACCAAGAGGCTATCTGTCCTTACATTTCCAATATTTCAGTTTTCTCTTCCCACCGCACCACCATTGTCTGTCCCAAATCYCTTTCCTTGCTCTTCACAGAGGGATTGGAATGCCCGAGTTTGGTCACAGTTGCCTGGTGAGTTTTCTTGTTCCTTTAGCAGTGCCTCAGGAGACTCTGGATGAGACAAATCCCTTTTTGACTCATTGCTAGTAGAGAAACATTTCTTTCACCACTGTTCTAAGGGCACTTGGCTGTTTTCCATCCTTTCTTCCATGGGCTTCACTCTGAAAAATTATCCATCACATTCCCAACTTGATGAATTCCCCTTCAGCTCTCCAGTCTCTGTGCTGTGTCCATCCCACCTCAAATGGTATTAGAATTTCTATAAAGTCACCTCCACACCAMCTCTGCAGAAATGCAACAACACCAGGATAATTTCATGGGAAGGAGAGTTGGGGGATTTATTTATCCATATGAAAGGATCAGCTCTTTGAGAACAAAAACAAACCTGGATCTTCTAACCAGATAATCTCTACTGTGACTAGGAAACAGATCTACTGTTCTGTCGCCAGAACACATCAAAACCTCTGTGGCCACATTAGGTGGTTTCATGAAAAAAAAGGRAAAACAAAATGAAACCAAAAGTCTTTTCATACACAGAAATCTAATGTTTCATTTTCAGACTACAGAAACATTTAATTTCAGCAGYGCCAAAATGTTTTACAGAGATAAGGAAATAATATATCCATTTATGTGATGCCTTTGCAAYGCTGTAAAATTACATAGTGGCAGGGGATGGAGCAGTCTGGGCAAAATGAGTCTGGACAATACAGTCAGAACAATGACTTTTTTTCCCTAACAAAGTAAAAGAAGACCAAAAAAAAGTCACTTTCATTTTCTCCTGTCCTATTTTGTGGAAACTGACACATTCTTACATATATTTCTATTTAAATAACTGTGATTTTTTTTTTTGTGGAAACCTGTTGGATCCAAAATTTTTAATAAACCCTATTAAAGATTCTCTTCTTTCATAAACCCTACTAATGATTCTCAGTTATCTTGTGGATCAGATATATTAAAGCCATCTTTTGACTGATTAACTGTGCCCCACTTGTGGAAAATAAGGTCTGGAGCATGAATTAAACCTATCACCTAGTGGAAAAGAATCAGGCAACTATGAAGAATCCAAAACTAATACGTTTTCTTGGATTATTCTGTTGAGAAAACAGATTCCTGGGTACTGGAAAAGCCACAGTTTCTATTTGTTCACAGATGAAGCATTTCAAGAACTGGATAATTACCTAAAGTGCTCAGCTATTGAATTTTTCTGTTTCCCATTGGTATGAGAAGTAAGCACGTACTTTTTGCCAGGCAGAAATGTAATCAATAGGTAATGGAGAAGTAATTTGTCTGATGACATCAACTGGATGCCAGTCCTTCAGCACCTCTATTAATAAATGTCATKAATCCATGCCAGGAGACTTGAGATGACGTTGAGCTTTGAAGTCACGGTATTGACAGTGAAATATTTCTAAATAATGTCTCAATCCATATTGCCAGTTTCCACAGGAGATTCTAGATTAGATGTGCCTCTCAYTTCCATTAGCTGGAGTTCAGAGTAACTCCACTGGCTAACTCCAATATGAAATTAGTGYTGCTGAAGGCAAGAATTTGGTTCAGTACATAAATATCAGATGCAAGTTTAATGCTTTGTAAATTTCTAGCAGGACCCTCAGAGTGAATGAACATCTCTCTGCTGAAACCAAATATCTCAGCTCTGAGACCTACATGTCTAGATCAATGTTCTCCAGAATGGATTGATCCAGGGATGGCTTTCGCTTCCCTAAAGGAGATCATTCATTTTTAAATGCAATTTAGGGTTTCAGTTTGTAGCCTAAATTCTCCTGTATCTGTGCACATCTTGAGAGAGCAGAGATTCTCAGGGCACTGCAAATGTGTGCAGCAACATTGCAGCCTCTATGATTAATCATCTTAAAGGCAGGGGAAACCTTTCCCTACCTGGGGAACTGAAGAATCCTGTCATCCTTTCCTGCTATCTTCCTCCTCATTCCATCCCTCCTCACCTGAGATCTTGGAGGCAGCTTTGCCAAGGGTCTCCTCTTGCTGGAACAGCTGCAGTAGCTGCAGTGGCTGTGAATCACCTTTCTCTCTTTTCCTGAGAAATAGACTGAACTTCACCTCATGTCACTTGTATCTTTGCTCCAGCCCTCTGTGCCCATCTTTTCTTATTTCTCCCTCTCACTTTCATTCCACCCTCACTGTTCTAACCCTTTTCTTCACTGAGATTTCTCTTAAAGCCTCTTGTGTCTCATTAAGTTTATGAGATGTTCCTACACACTGTGATCACACAGATGATTTTGCTGTTTATTAGTGATATTGTCTTTGAATTCAGGGATGAAAATTGGGTCTTTCACTAGCACTCAGGAATCTGCAGTTGCAAATAAACCATTGACTTTGACATCTTTGGGACAAGCCTAAGATKCTGACAAAGAAAATCTTGTCCAGTGACATCTATGCAATAGTGTACTCTGAGACAGCTCTTTCAAAATGCATTGACGTCGATTTAAAAGAAACTTCTTACAGGGAACTAAAACTCTTCTCATGGGTCCAGTGGGGTCAACTTTAGGGCTGAAAATGTGKAGATCTGGTGGCATCAAAGTGTGTGTGACAGCCCCCATCAACAGCCTGTTCCACATTGAAATCTGATGCAATTCCAAGTGATGTGAGCAGATGTAACACAACGTGCTCCCAACACACTCCCAGAGTCTCACAGGAGCTCTGCCTGTCTTCATTTTGATTTGCAAAACAATTAACTAACACAAATGAAGGAAAACAAGAGATAACTGTTAAATCTGGCTGTAAAAAGAGCATTCGAATAAAACTGCCTTAGTGTTAAGTTTCTTCAAGTATTTGCTTTGGTAGTACTGAGTCCAACAGGAGCTGTGCRCACACAGTAAATAATATCCTTTTCYGAGACACTGCTCATTTTTCCAAAATACACTTGCTTGACTATTTATAGGGGAAATACTGTGTATTAGAATCAGAAATTGTGCCTCACAGATAAAATACCCTAAGTGTCAGATGGCTAGACACCTGCACTAAAATGCCCCTTCTTTCAATTTAGTGACATTTTGCTGCAATCAGTAAAAGAAACAGCCATTGGGTGTTTTTGAAAATCAGGCTGCTTTTATTTCAAAGCCATCTCTGGCACCCTCAAYCCCCTGGCTAAAATCCCATCAGCAGAGTCCCATGAGAAATGGAAAAAGACTGGTAGTGTTGGCACTTGCTAAGTCCCTGGCCCAGCCTGCAAGTGACACTGCTGTCATTCCCTTCTGCTTGTTTCCTTAAACAGGGAGAAAGCTACTTTTCCTTTTAACCACCAAATTGAATAAAGAAAGGAGTTTCAGTGGGAGTGAATTTTGCATCTCTATGCAAGTGAAACTTCCAGTAGATTCATTTCTAATTTCTAGAACAGGTTTGGTTTTGGTTTAGCATTTTTTGTTGCGATTGGGGGTTTTGTTTGTTTGTTTGTGATTATTTTGGTGGGTTTTGTTGTGGTTTGGTTTTGGTTTTTTTTGTTTATTTTTAGGGTTTTGTTGCTGTTTTGGGGGGTTTAGGTTTTGTGGGCATTTTTGTTTATTTTTTGAGGGTTTTTTACGTTTCTGCTGAAGAAAAAATGTAAGGAGTTTAGAAATACTGGAGTTTTGTTTTGAAGTTTCACAAATAAATACCTTTTAACATGATGGAACATTTCATTTTAGCAGCTYCCAGAATGAAGCTCTGGAGTTTGTCACTTTGAAGCCTCATTTTCTTTTCAGAAGCAGAGGGAAAACAGAAGGCTTTTACAGCCCACCCGAATGAAACTAAACATTTCAAAACAAGTATTGTGTTTACTGTGTAAATAGATGCCCACAAAAACAGACTCCATCACAATTGAAGAGGGGGCTGGAGGAAGAGGTCTGCCAAGTCTGACAGCCCTCAGTGTGTGTCTGACGGAGTGCCCAGGACAATGGAGCTGTGAGGATGGACCCAAAGATGGTAAATTTTTTATTTCCACTCACCCAGCTCCACTTTCTGCTCTGTTAAATCTCTGCCTGGGCTCCTGATCTTGCTACACGCTGCTCAACACAGTCAGGTGTTCTCTGCAGCTTTGGGAGCTGCTGTCCTCTCCTGGACACAAGTATAGCCTGCCTGATGGGAAATTCAAGGTCTTCTGCCCAAATATTTCCCTTTTTCAACCCTAAATCCACCATGTAAGTATGGCTCCTGCTGTCGCTGGAACCACACCTCAAGATATGGCTGGAGGAGRGGGTCACTGGTTGCTAATTATTTGTTGGAGTATTCATTCTGGAATGTGGGTTTTACTCCTTGCTTTGTAAAAATTATATAAAAAGGAAGCAGATAAGAGAGTTTAGTTGGTTGGAAAGAAAATTACTTCCTTCAGCTGAAATTCCTGGCAGAATCTGTACTTGGACAGAGAAGCTTTTCTGTGTGAAAGCAAAGGAGCTGCCCAATCCTAATGAGGATCAGTTCATCCCAAGGGTGCYGTGTACAGCTTTGAAACCTGCTTAACATTTGTAGAAAACCCCAAGGATGGAAAAAGCATTTCTCAAAATGCCTTTTCACTTATTTATGTGCCTTAAAATGATGACAAATARTTTCAACCACTTGTGGAAGCTGAAAAAGTACGAGTGTGCCTATTTGTAAAGAATTGTGCCAAGACTATTTGGCATATCTTTCAATCTGCAACCTGGTTCTTCAGGCGACAAAAAAAATGTCAAGGGCTGGTTGTGTAATTTGCTGTRTGCCATTGCTGCAGGAACTGGCATGAGTCACCGTGTGCTAACCCAGAGGAAATTACTTCTTGCTACTAAGAAAAAAAAAAAAAACAAACCCAAAACAAAACAAAATTAAAAGCAACAGCAACCAAACCAACAATAACAAAGGAAAAACACACCTCAAAGTGCATTTCTCAGTTTCTGTTTTAACATAGACCTGCAAAATAGTAACCACATTTTGTTTTCATAGCATCTTTCACCTCAAAGACTAAGAAATACTTGCATTTCCTTGCTAGGTGTGCTCATAGATAAAGCTTAAGGCTGGAAAAAAACTTATGGTTTTGAYAGGTGTGGATCCCACTTGGCCACAGATTATCCTGGCACACCAGCACTCCTCCAAACAGTCGTCTTTGTGCTCACCAGAGCTAAAACAGAGACATGGAATTGATTTTCCAAGGAAATGGCAAAATGGATTGAACAATTTGTGAAGTATTTGGAGGCAATGAGCGTGACGGTTGGTTTTATTGTCTCAAAATGATTCAGGTTATAACTTGCTGGCAGTGAAATATGAGAGCTGGAGAAACAAAGCTTCCATGAGGAGGAGAACACACCTACTTATGGCAAATCTCCATAGAGCCTTTTGAGGTGATGTTTGCTGCATCGATTTATTATCCCACCCAGAAAGCATTTCTGGCAAGTTCCTCTCACATTGTCATCATAATATTCCTAAAAATATGAAAGTGTCACTGAATTTGAAGTGCTTTAAAAAGACACTTCATTAGAATCTTTCACAAATAACAGACATCTAAGTAATTCATGTGTTTAATTGCAACTAACAAGAGATAAACCAGAAAAGTACAGCAATTAAGAGGGATTTTTGCCATAATTCACTCTGAAAATGAATTCTGTAACAGCAGATCCTGTGAGAGTAGGAATGATAAATGAGGAGCTGAAGACATCTTTAGCTTTGTAGTTTGGGATGTTTGAARTATGAGAGACAAAGCAATACCTTCAGCATATTAGATGACAACTTTTCTGTCAGCTGATTGTGACTGAGGGGAGTGAGTGGTGCTGCACTGACCACAGGAGAGGGAATAAAMAAAAATGCTCATGATCCTGCAGCTAATCTGGTCTCAAGGTGTTTGGTTCCAGCTCTTACATCAGCTCTTTCCATGTGACCTTGGACAAAGTAGCTGGGATGAAATCTTCCAGCACTCAGATCCTCAAAGTCGTTAAATCTGTGAACTCTTTTCAAAAATTCATTAACAAAAATTAGAGAATATGAGTTCCTCGATCTGCATAATTTGCAGAATTGCCATATTTATTCTTCTTGCTTCTACTACCACCTGCAGTTCTGCCTCCTGTGTTTTTCATATCTGCTGGTACCATAAGCTCCCCTCATCAGTGCAGGTGAATTGTAGTAAAGGTAAGAAGTATCCAAAAGAGGAAGACTTTCAGAGAAAGGAAAATTTGAAGAAACAATCACTCCAATGTAAGTGTTCTGTCATAAATTGATGAAATTGCAAAACAGCAGAGCAACACTGATGGCTTGAAGTGGGTCTGATGAATGTGAACTTGCTCTCTGTGATTAGGAGAAAAGGCTGGGAAGAAAATCAGACTCCTAATTCTTGTTCCTTTTGGAATCCAATGAGAAATAAAAGTGGTATATATTTTGTCAACTGCAATCAAGACACTTGAGGATTTTCTTGGGAGGTCATGATGGCACAGTATAAGAATTATGGATGAGAAGCATAAAATCCATTCTAACTGCATTCAGGTTATCAACTCCAACTTCCCTAATCATTTCAGGATGTGAAAAAAAAAAAAGAATTAAAAAAAAAATCCAAGCTCTCAAAATGGAAAAAAAAGGATGAAAATCTATACCAAAACCCATGAAAGTCTTCCAGGMTGTGTGGCTGAGCTGTGGATGTTCTGCAGCACAACAGACACAGATTGATTGCACAGGTCACCAGCAAATCTTGATCAAGGGAACGGGTCACACACAGAGCTGCCCTGAATGGCAACACTTATGCAAAAAAAGGGTTTGATCTTGATAYTGAAGAAGACAGTGACAAAACTTCAAAGGGAGCAGGACTTCAGAGAAAGCAGCACTGAAGCCAACATTATGAAAGATACCAAATTAATTTTTAATAAACTGGTTTTGGATCAATCATCCAGTTGTCACCAGTGATACACTCTCTGCAACAGTGATTCAGATGGTCCACAACAGTTGTGATTCCTACAGAAAGCACAAATCCTTTATAATGACCATTATAGAGTCCTTTAAACCACAGAGGAGTGAATGCAGTCTTCTGAGAACTACATAAATATCAATTATTCTGTCCATAAGCACAAAAGAAGCCACTGCATATTTGGACAATCACACAACATTATCCTAACTGTGGGCAAAATGTCTTTTTATGTATTTTTGAATGAAAWAAATAATGAGCCACTGTAATATAAATCTAGTTAAGTGGTAGGRAACTCCCTTTTGCATCTATTTCAAAACTCCAATTGGCTCATTGGAGGCAAAATAAAAGGTAGATAAGAGCTCAAGTTTAAAACACTCATCATCCAGGAAGTTTTATTGGGCCTGTGGGATGGAAGTCATGTGTGGAGTCCAGAATCACCAGAGAAGGACACATCCCCCAGGCCCTCTGCTCACTGGTGTTGCAGGGATTTGATGTGTGTGATCAGTGATAAGTGGAGCTGATCACTAATTTTCAATTAACTTTCTTCCTTCAGTGACATCGTAAGGAAAGGAGGACGGGGGAGGCTGCAAAGGAATCAATGGAGTAGGAGAGTTCTTCTTCCTAGGGAATATGAGAATAATTTGTATTTTCTGATGGAGACTTTGAGAATTAGGTACTTCCTCATTACTCAACATTTTGCAACACTGATGCTTTCAAACAGCATGTCTATTTTCACAGAAACCATGACAAAATCTCTTTCCAGAATTTTTGAATCAGCTTTTTCCAGGACTTCCAAAATTTTAAAACACAAGCTTGTTTCATTCTGACGTACAAGGAAACAGTGAGGAATTGCCATGTCCCTCTATATGGAAATTCTATTCTCCACATGATTCTGGTTTAAAGCTTTTCTACTCCATCTTCCTCTGCTCTTGCAATTACAAATGGAAATGTGAACTCAGCTATGGAAAGCTTTTTTTTTCTTGTCATTGCTGTTCAAAATCAATCCCAGCAGAAGAAACAAATAYAGGAAAACATTTTTCTCTCAAGAGAAAGTTGATTTGATATTTCCTGTTTACACAGGAAGGTTTACCTGGGTTAAACCTATTGCACCCCTGCCTGACAACCATTCATGCAGCACCTCTAAGGAAGGAGAATTTGATGTGAACACTCTCAAATCTTATTTTCAAAGTAAAACCCTCTTTCTTTTTAAGAAGATCAAAGACAGAAACACACACAAAACCCAGGGCACTATGACTCCCCATGGCAAACCTCTGTAAATACTTCCACAAGGTAAAATTATGTAATTATCTGTCTCTGAGAGACTTTGGGTTTTAAGCTTAAGAAATTCCTGCTACAGAGGTGAGCTCATGCAAGAGCTCAGCTCTGGCTTGTTCTGAGCACTGTCACTCTCATCTGCCAAAGAACCCAAGAATACTCATCTCTTCAATCACATCAGTAATTACAMTCCCCAGCTGAGGCTCAGGCTGAAGGGATTCTGAGAGCAAGACCAAGTGCAAGGATTCAGTTTCATATCTGGGGGGAAATTATTGTCCTGTAGTGGGAACATATCATGAAGTGGACACCAGAAGGTCTGGTCTAGGTTTATAAAAGAATGARCTTTACCTAAACTGGTTAATTTATGTCTTTCCTGCAGCATCCAAATGTAATCAGTGGAGAGTTTTGATGTCTGCACCTCMTCTGCCTCCCCAGAAACCTTCTGAGATGGGGTCTGTTCCCCTACACAGGACTCCTGTGAGCTTCCCTTCCATTCATCTCCYCCATCCTGAGAGAGCATCATGATCAAGGATTTTAGCATCCTCATGGGCTTACAGCAGCCAGGATTAGAGGCCAGGATGGGAGAACAAATCCAGCTGCCTCCTGCCAAGCTCTGTGGCTTCCCTCTGCCTGTGAATTCATGCCAGAAGCAGGTCCTAAACAAGGTGGGTTTCTGGTCTGTTTTCAAATAATAAAGTTCCTATATTCCCTGAATTATCTGATTTGCCCTTTTTTTCCCAGAGAWTAGGGGACTTTGGGACATAGAAAATATCTTACAAGGTATATAAAACTCTGTGTAAACTTTAACTAGAAATTTATCCCACTAAGCAATAATAAAGAACAGTGTATGAAATCTAAGCTTTTASAGAGAAGGGTTTTATTTCAGAATCTGTGCTCTCCTTGCAAATCCAAAAGCTCATATAATGATGTGAAATAGAAAATGTTCCTTGATGGTGMGCCAAAACCTACAGCTTTAAAAATCCTTTTTCAGATAAAATTTTTACTTCCTACATTTGGGTGACCTTTGATTGGGATGGTAGTAATTATTATTTTTACAGAACCAACATTTGCAGTAAGCACTTTCAAAGGAGCAAAGGCAGGACAAATTCTTTGACTAGAAAGAACATTTGATCCATGAATAGGAGTTCATGTCCACCTTACACRATGGCAGATCGTTTTCCAACCCATGTTATGTTTGAAAGATGATTACTGGTGTTCTGTTTGCACGGCAAGATTTTGGTAGTGGAGGAGYTACAGGAGCAGCTTTAGTTTTCATTTCTCATTATCCCAGTCTGATTTGATTGGTAATAATTTAATACCAAGAACTTTTTATGAATAATTACCTCCTTCTTCCCACTTCTCCCTTCTTCCTGGGCTCTACTCCACTCCTAATTTTCTCTGCCTCCWCCCTACAGCAGCACAGGGGGACAGAAGGGGGTTTATCCATCTCACACTGTCTCTGCCACTCCTTTCTCCCCACGAGGGAATGCTCAGGGTCTTTCTCTGCTCCAGCACAGGTTCCTCCTATGGCAGACAAATTCAATTGCAGACAATTTCAATTAAGCTTTTTTTTTTTTTTTTTTTTTTTTTTTTTTTTTTTTTTTTTTTTTTTTTTTTTTTTTTTTTTTTATTTACTATTAATTTCTGGTGCTTTAAAGTAGGAAAACTGCTTTGGGAGATGATTGATAATGTGTGGGAGTGACCTTTAAAACAACACACAACAAGAGGAACAGAGCTGTGCTCTCCAGCATTTTGAGAGAGCTCAAGGGCATGAGAGGTGTTTAAGAGCATCCCTCAAAATAAATATGGTCTTTGTTCAAACATTCATTTTGGCCCTGAATTAAAATATAAGTCCCAAACTAGCCAAGTACAGCTGTGCTGGTGCTGGAATTGTATTATTTAGGTAATTTTTGGGCCAGCACCTGGTGCTGTCCTTTCTTGCATGCTTGTTGCCCTGCTCAGCAGGTCCAGGGKGAAGCACTGACTGCACCCCGATGTGTCCTGAGCTCTGTGCATCCCTCCCAGGTCCATTTTCTTGCAGCCCTGCTGCTCTGAGCTCTGACCCTTCTCATTCCCCTCCAGACTGCTCCCAGAAGAGGAGAGGAGGAACAGCCCACAGCAGAGAACAGCCTCACTGCACAAAAAAACCTTGGAATTTGGGGGAACCCTTGTCAAGGACCATTTCAGCCATGGCACTGCGGTTAGGAGCATTATTGCCACGGGGTGCACCTGCAGCCAGAACAAAGTGATGAAGGGCAGTGCTCTGAGCTATTCCATGAGCTGTAAAAGCTCCCCAGAATTTCTCACACAAGCCCTGAGGCACCATCAGCTCCCCACTGGACTCCTAAATTTCCATTTCAGCCACTGGGCAATAGTGGATCATTATGCACTGGGCATTTTTGGGAATGCCCCTTCCCACTCCAAGGTAAGGAAGCTATAAACAAAGCTCGATGCTCCTGTCCCTTGTGGCTCCTGGGCTTCAGAAATCTGTTCCTTGGGCTTTATTCAGACAGTTTTACACCTTTTATGGACTCGCAACACTTTATTACAGAAATATTCCTAACGAAAGCTTATTCTAATAGCTCCCTCTCTGGTAGGAAAATTATTTTTTTTTCCTCCAGGTTTATAGCTCTTTAAATAAACACTGCCTCATGGTTTTCCATCCCCTGTATCTCTCTGCTGTTAATTACACTGAACTTCTCTTGACCTCTTGTTCAGGCAGAGAATGAACAGGTTGTTAACTAAGCATGACCTGCTTGTCACAGCAATGCTAACAACTCTCAGTGCAGCCTTTCCTGCCTCCCCATCCTTCTGGGCTTTGTGGCACTCTTTGGCAAGGGGACATAGTGCTAAAACATGGGGCAGTGGCTTTAAACTGAAAGAGGCCAGGCTTAAATTAGATATTTGTAAGAAATCCTTTTCTGTGAGGGTGGGGTGGCCCTGGCACAGGTTGTCCAGAGAAGCTGTGGATGTCCCATCCCTGAAAATGTCCAAGGCCAGGTTGGATGGGGCTCTGAGCATCCTGGGATAGTGGAAGGTGTCCCTCCCCATGGCAGGGGGTTGGAATGAGATCTTTTAGGTCCCTTCCAACCCAAACCATTCCAGGATTCTCTGGACTAGGAACTACCACGTGACAACTTTCATAGAGAATGCATCTTCTGTGTCTTCTGCATAGCAAAAGCATCAAAGCTGTTTCAGCTTCAAATCCCAGGGCAAAATGAAAGCATGAGAAGAGTTTTTATGGACTTAACCCAGCCCAAGCAYGGTGTGCAAATGTGCACATCAGGTGATATCACTGTGAGTCTTTAAGGAGATTYGGATGAAACATCACAGGGCAACACAGGTTTGGGAAGAGATGGTCTTTTAGCCCTATCATAGTGAGCTATCCCTCACTTAATCATGGATGTRAGTTCTCAAAATATGAAATTTTTTTGTCTTCTAGAAATCAGAATCTTCCTACTGAAGTCTACAGCAGAGATATTTTTCTTGTCTCTCTTTAACGTGACAAACTTAATCTTTTTTCACCTAAATCTCTTGGAAATAGCCAAAACATTCAGAAAGTTTCAGTCAAATCCCAGGATATTAATTTGGGAATGTCTCTGATACCAAAATGTGATGTTAACAATAGGTTGTACTTTAGAAGCCTGATTTTCATGGGTCTTGAGGAACATTTACAAACCCTGAGAGAAGCCAATCCATTGCCATCAGGTGGGACATTGGCTCAGAGCTGCTCATTTCTCCAGAAGGTTTTCCAGCACCTACAGACAAATAAAGGTTATTTACTTTGTCTTACCTGGGATCTCTGAGCTCCCTTCCTTTAGACAGCCAGGCTAAGAGTGAGTGTGGCAGTTTTTGCAGAAGTAGAGTAAAATAATAGWAATAAAAAGGACCAAAAATCCATAATCAGCCATGCTTTACCACAAGRAGAGTTAGAGCAAGGAACAAAATTATTATGGCTGTGTTTTCTTCCCAGATCTGTTAGTGATTCAGGGCATGAATTTTGTCCTGGAATCCTCTGCATTCCAGCTCACATGTGATGAACATTGTACTCAGCAGAAAGGCTACAGAACCAAGTCCTCTGGAATTAGCCAAGCCCTTAGAGTTAACCAGCTGGGAGATGTGGAAATTACTACTGGTTTTTTTAATGAGAATTCCCAAAATGTGTCCAGAGAAAGAGGAAATTTCCGTGGGTGTCCTGCACTTCTCACAAGTCAGRCCATTTACATTTAAGTGTTTTAAGGCAGAATTAACAGCCAATTCCAGCAAAGCTGGCTTTGACCCCTTTAGCCAGCAGGAATTTAGAGGTGCTGAGCACACATTACCCCACAGCAGTGCATTGTCAGCCCAGCCACTGCCTTTTCCAAGGCTGTTCTTCATGCAGGACACAAAAGTCAGGGAAAAGCTCTCTGCTCAGGCAATTAGAGGTTACACAGCCCCAGGACACAGCCAAACTGATGTGAATGAAAAGGCAACGTCAAGGAATGGATAAACACATAAAACAAATTAATGTGCTGGGATGTCTTTGCTGCCACCAGGCTCCTGGGATAACTGGGATCCAGTGGAAAAATCTCCTAAGTGTTGTGACATGTCATGTCCAGAGGCTTCTCTCCCTCTTGACTGCACACCCAAAGGCTGTTTGCCATTTCTATTATGTAAGGCAGTTCTTGCTGGCCACCACCACCTCTTTTCCCTGAGTAAAAYGCACTCAGGCTCCCATTGGAGCTGTGCAATGTGCAGCTTCTGCCCGTTTGAAGGGCACCCCTCCTCCTCCTCTTCCCCTGATGATCCAGGAGTACAGCAGTGAAGTGCCTTAATGGCAGCATCAAATAGCCTCATGCCATACATTTTTAATTTCTAAAATGGTCCTTGTTAGAGTTTCAAGGCTCAGAGAACTAGTGTGAAATGTTGCTAAAATGAAACGTCTTACCTAAAAATAAATTATTGTCTGGTTTCTGCTGCATCACCTCAGTTAACTACTGACAGTTCCTCTGGTGAACTAATACAGATTTATTTCTACAGTATCCAAAGACCTGATGATCATTAAGGATTTTTTTAACCTTTTAGCACCCTAGAGATGTAGTATTGAAAAATATAAAGACTTAAGCCAGTAATGGTTTAAGAAAATGGGTATGGACAATGCAAGCTCTTAACACAGCCCTGAGATCATGTAGAGTATCAAGAGGATAATGAATTGCCACCACACCAGAGGTCATAACTCAGCCCTCATAGTCAGAAATTTTTATCTAACTTCAATATTCCARTCTGGGGCAGGAGGAGCTTGGATCAGTTTTCAGAGAAGTCAATCCCAAGATGTCTCGTTGCACCATCTACAGACAAACTTTGCTTGTTTGGCCTCCCAGACCAGGTCTGCAGAGCAGTTGGGCTTRATCTCATCACAGCCAAATAGGAAATCTAATTAAAGGCTCCTTTTGAGTGCCGACCACTCCAGACATCCTCCTGAAGTGACTTGGAAAGACGAATTGCAAAGCCTCCCTTTCCCTCTTTCCTTTTCTGTTAATAGATGTCCAGCCACTATTTCCAATCTTCCCCTCCACTCAGAAGAGGAATGAAGTGTATTACTTTTCTGAGTAAAAATCCACTTTTGAAGTGAGCAGTGCTTTATTTCCCAAAGGAAGAAATGGAACACACAATGCAGACTGTTCCAGGGCCGAGTTCAACACAGATGTTTTGACAGGATAGGGGTAGGACAGGTAGTAATGGATACAAATTGAAAGAGGGGAATTTTAGGCTGGATGTTGGGAAGAATTGTTTTTCTGTGAGGGTGGTCAGGCACTGGAACAGGTTGCCCAGGTGGATATCTCAACCCTGGTATCGTTCAAAGCCAGGTTGGATGAGGTTCTGAGCAACCTGCTCTAGTGGGAGGTGTCCCTGCCCATGCCAGGGGCACTGGGAATAAATGAWCTTTAAGGTCCATTCCAATTCCTCTGATTCTGTGACCATCATTAGCTGTTATCTCYACTGCCCCAYAGCCTGAGGCTGTTGCAGGGTCATGGTCTTTTATCTYATTCTGATCTCACGTTGCTGCAGAACACAGCAAACCTGGAGTGCTGACTCAGAGCAGAGATACAGATCTACCCTTGCACCTTTCAAAAACAGAATTAGGATGCTACCTCAGGTCATGATAAGACTTTTATCTCCAGTAATGTCAAAATTATCAGGACTTTTTTTCATATGTTTTCAAARCTTCTATATGAGCTACATAAAGCTGAAGCTAATCTCATTTGCTTAAAGTGCCTTCATTAGCGATGCAGAAACAGATCAGAGCTGTACCACAACCTCTCGTGGYTCCATTAGGGTTCGTGGTGATCAATAACTACCGAGCTCTTAGGGCCGCCACACGGAGAGGAAAAAAATATAGATAATCTTTTAAAGATCTTAATTATGCAAAAGCAAAATTATTATTTTAATAAGCCAAAAGTATTTAATATTAATCTAGTTGCAACGGCTTCTGCCTGAGGATTGGGGATGGCCTACATTAGTCACTGAGTGTGTGAAAGCAGGTGATGGCTGATAAAAGAAGCAAAGCAGGCAGCATCTAGCAATGGGATCTGCTTGGCAGTTTGTGGGCTGGTAGGAACTGAGCTGTGGGATGTTTTGTCTTCATTTCCACTGAGCTCAGTGCTCAGAAACTCCTGGAGCTCAGAACTCTAAATGGGTCAATATTTTCAAGAGATGTCTGTCACAAGCAGCCAAGGAAATGCTTCTGAATGTCTGGAGCCTTTGAGTGGGTCAGAGGGGCTGAACCCCTTCCATGCTCTGAATTCATAACTCCAAAGGGAAAAGTTTCATTACATTCTTAGCCTCATGCCATTTCAATATATCTGCCTAGCATTTTCCTTGTTCCTTTCGCAGTGTAACTATGAAGAGAGAGATTAAAAAAAGGAAGAGGTGAATTTTCCATGTGTTCTTTGGATCAAGACTTTGTGACCTAAGCCCTTAACCACATTCGTTGCTAATTAATTTGATACCTAAATTTGAAGAGAGCAGATAATACACCCTTAATGTAGACATTTCAGCCTCAAGATACTGAGACCAAAGCAGCACATAAAATATCTGCATCTGACTTGTGGCCTTTTCGTACTTAAAGGTTTTCACACTTAAGCCTTCTGTGATGCTGGGAAGTAAACCAAAGAGCTATCWGGCTGGGCATGGTGAAAGGCAGCAAAACACCCAGTGCTAGAAAAGAAGTATTGAGAAACAGTGCAGATGTAACATGGAGGAAAGAAAGAGGAACAAACAAAATAAGTTTCCCTGATCCTGCAGCAGAAACAAGCACTTTACACAGAGTAGTACTAAAAGCCTTCTCTTCTTCCTTGGAAATCCCAGTGAACACATTGAGTAAGCAGAGACCAGATTAACTACCTGCCATTCCCAGAACAAACCCAATTTACTGCAACCATTTCCCCTGAGGCACCTCCTTCTAAAAGGGTTTGGACAGCAGGAGTTATCTCAGCACTGCTGCCTTCTCCTTTTCCCCACCAATGGTCAATTCCCCAGCCACGGAGGACCGACATGAGGTGGATGCACACCCCACTTCCAGTCTGGGTGTAAATCTTCTGTTCTCCTTGTTGTTGGCAAAAAATTGGCACCTAAGCACCTGGCAGCTCTAATTTAGTCATAATCTTTCCTGACATTTCCCCTCTTGCATTATCAACTTCGTGAAATTATGACTGCTACAAACAGATACTGCCATTTTCCAACAGCTTTGGCAAAATGCCCCAAAAGTTTCACTGGCCTGGCTTTCAAGAAAATGTGCAGATGAGATGTCTGTGAGGCTTTTACAGCTGGACATCAAAATAGCAATCACCAAATACCTTTGACACGGCAGCCATAAAACCAGCCATAGAACAGACCCATAAACACTTCAAGGCAAAGAGTAACWGCTCACCTTCTGAAATTTCAGCCAGATAGCAGGGACGAAATTACACATCTTTTGGTCATTAAGGAAAAAAATCTATTTCATAAAATTGAGATGTGTATTACTCTACACTGCAGAGTACTGTTGCTCTCAGAGGGGACCCTGATTTTTAGAAACCTGTTTTAGAAACAACGATGTTAAAATACGAATCATTTTCTTAGTCTAACAAATCAACACCAGTTACTTTACAGCAACTGACCTGTGCTCATGCTATTAGTCCTCAAAAAACAGAAGTTTAAAAGTGTGTTAGCCCCAGATCCCTCAAATTCAGCACCTGGACCTGGGAAATTGTCATGAAGCTGCCACAGAGTGACTTAGTGCTCCCCAGGAAAGCATTCACGTGTCCAAACCTTTCCATTGCTAAACATTTGGAAGGGCAGGCRCAGCAGAGCTATCACACTGTAAATAATCTACCAGTGGGCCAGACTAAACTATTTTTCCTGAAATTACTTAAAGCATTTTTCCAAGGTGCTGYTTTAAGCACGCAATTTCATCATCACCGTTCTCACAAAGACTGAATTTCTGTTGGGAGGTGTTTTATACTCCTGTTTGATAGTAGGACAGAAAAGATTGCAAGACTACAGAACAYTGACTGTTTGAACAACTGATTTCAGGTTTCCATAGCTACAGGATAACAACTTAAAAAATAAGACATTMAACTTCAATTTATTCCAATGGATGCTGGGCCAAGATTTCTTCATAAAAATGTTAACCTGGCTCAATTTCACCACTTCCCTGCTAAGAGAGGGTTTGTTYAGCAGCATGCTGTATAGGATATAGCAGTCAGTTAAAGGAGACACACATTCAGATCTGCCAGTTTAGTTTGTACTCTCAGCCACCATGATGGTTCAGAGCAGAACTGTCAGAGATCTGCTCCTTTGGCTATCTGTGTGTACCCTGAGGGCATATATGCAAGAAATTACATAATTCTGATTCGCCTTCTATCCCTTCCTGTTTGGCCTTCACAAGTTGGGACACAAGAAATAATAACTCAGCTCATTTCAGCTCAAACCTAAAGCATTTTCTTTGATGGCTAGAGGGAGTGTAAGCAAGCCACATAAGAAGCATAAGCTACGTAAGAGATGTAAACATGAAAAGCATATCTGATTAGGAGATGCACATTTTCTTAGAATTTACAGTGCTGCTTGTTCAGAGGCATTACTGTGAACAGTAAGTAACATTTCAATTTTTATAACTGTTATAAACCAATAGGCCAGAGCCTTGATCAGCATACAGCCACTTACTCTGTCATGGTATGCTTTCTAAAAAATCTCTCAACCTTTCTCTCAGTACATAATGAGGGAGTTTTCCATCACTCAGAGAAGAGGTACAGTCTGTTGGGTCCATAACTAACACCTTCTTCKGGATAGTGCTCGAATTCACATCTCCCCTCTCTCAGTTTGAAGCCATTTTCCCTTGTCCTATCACTAGCTGCATTTGTCAGAAATCCCTCTCCAGCTTCCTTGTAGCCCCTTTAGGTACTGGAAGGTGCTTTAAGGTGTCCCCAGAGCCTTCTTTTCTCCAAGATGAACATTCCCAGCTTTCTCAGCATTTCTTCATAGGAGAGGTGCTACAGCCCTCTCTGCCTCTTCATGCCCCTGCACAGGACTTGGTCCAGCAGGTCCACTCCACCTTAAGTATGCTAAACGCTGGCACATTTCTCATTAATCTACTGGTTTGATTTGGTTTAAAGGACATGCCAAAGAAAGACATCTTTTGCAAAGGTCTCTTTATTCAGAAGATAAAGATCTTCTGCAGGGTGGCACAAAGAGACACCTCCATATTCAGTAGCTGGAAAACATAAATGGAGAGGTGAAGATATATACTGGCAAGTTGTCTGAAGCTGATAAGTTACAAGCAGGTAAATAGTGAAATCATTCACCTTTTTTCAAGTCCACTGAAAACTGTGCCTGGATTCAGGACTTTTCAGGAATTGTGCACTGAACCAGCTGGAACCACTACAACAGAGCGTGTTAAAAAATTATGATCAGACCAAATTCATTTTGTAAGCCACTGTGGCTGGAAATGCAGATGAACAACAGGAGAACAAAATCAAAACTCTAAAGGAGAGTYTGAAGTATTGAAATGTGTTCAAGCCCACTGGAAACATAAATGAAATGTGATTTATCGTATTCTGAAGGCAGTGCATAGCAGCAAAAGAAATGAAAGTGCTGTGAAAGATAGGAAAAAACTCAAAGGAATTGAAAATACAGGTGAAAGATCCCAACTGCCCCACAATTCCTACCCTACAGAAGCTCTCTTTGCCCTGAGGTGACAAGGAAAAGCAGAGCTAGGAAGGCTTTTTGCACTTAGAGAATGAGCTGTTGACTGTTTCTCACAGTGTGACAAATAGGCCACAAGAATAAGCAGCCTGCCAAACACCTCACCACACTTCAATTTTGTAACTCATTGCTTTGATATATCATATGAGCCAGGAGAATAAATGGATTAAAAAACAAATTCGTCATAAGCCGTGTTAATGGGTGGCAGGTCTACCGGCGGCTGTTAAACCCAAAGGTTAAAATATGTTTAAGATTAAAAGATTAAATCACTTATGATTCCAGAGGCTCCTGCTTTTCCCTGGAATTTGCTGTGCAGGTGAGACTTCAGTTTGCTCCCAGACAATGGCATTTCCAAGAGTCACAGCTCTCAGCATCTCCTTGGTGGTGGATTGGGGTCACACATCTGCTCCCATTCCTTCAGACATGCCTTCTGCCTTTGATGCCCTTGATCAAGGGATCTTTCTCTTTTCCTCTGACACTTTGGGTTCCCAMTGGGTCTGAAGAGATTTGCTCCCTCCTCATTTTTTGGATGCTCTTGGAGCTGCWTGAAGAGTGTCCACCTGTTGAGGGATGCTTTTAAAGAACCAGGYTGTGAGCCCAGTTTTGCTTCTCCAGCCATTTCATTCCTCACTTGCTGTTTTTATTTTTGGCCCATCCCGTTTCAGCTGACATTGACTGGATCCCAAATGTTACACTTTAGAACACGGGGGAGATGCAGCTCCTGAGAGCCCCTCGTGCCTGCAGCACTTCCACTGCCCCAGTGCTGCCTCCACATGAGCACGCTCCTGACAGTCTCAGTGCACAGAACTCTTCTTAGCTACAGATTCCTGTTTTCAGGGGAAGTAACAAGACACTGGGAAGCCCCACAGAAGATAACTGGCACTCTGCAGGTGAGCAAAATRTTAAATTTTAGACTTGAGGCACACATTCTAAAGCCACTGCCCCGTGCTTGGCTTTTGCTGTTACCAATCTGTTGCCTTCTCTGATGAGAGCTCCAAGGTAAAATGTAATGCTTGACTTTGAACCTCTCCACCATAACAAAAATTAAATCAAGGTTCTGAGTCACATTTCACAGCCCATTTCAGGGTGGCTGATGTTTAGGCTCTCTGCTATTCTCCTCACAGAAATACCCAAACTGAGCTTAGAGCTACCCCTGAACCGCCACAATCACAGCCCCCAGATTARTGTAAATCACCACCAGCTACAGCTCATTTTAATGCCCTGCACTTCAGCACCCCTGCTTAACTGCCTGCAAGCCTGAAAGCACTGTWATGTAGTTTGATATCTCTGTGGGAAGTGCTGCTTCCATCCCTCCCCCTGGGCTGTGCAATCCATGGGAGCAGCTCTGTGAGGAGCCTCGTTTATCCTCTGACTCTCCTTTGGGGGCATGGCAGGCAGCTGGGGCAGAAAGCAGTGCAGGTTTAGGCTGTCTTCAACCAGCAATTCAGCTGGAATATTTACCTGATAATTTTACAGGCCAACACCAAGGCACAACTTTTTGCCCCAAGAACTGTGCGCTTCCAACCAGCTCCAAGACTGGAGTGTCCAGGGCTTGTGCTTGTGCCTGTCAAAAACCCAGAGAAGCAGTTATTTTTGTGGGATTTTTTTAGTTATTGTCTGCAAGGAAACAATATAATCTTCCAGATGAAAATCTGAACCAAATAGCTCAGAAAATCCTGTAGAGGCTTCATTGTGCTCAGCKTCAAGAGAGCAATAAAAAAAAAAAWYMAAAAAAAATCACTGTTGCCAGCAAAACAAACAACATGTATTAAGCCTTTTTATTACCATGTCTAATGTTTTACTGGCTGTGAAATCACATTTTCCAGGATGAACTGTCTCAATACACTTCTGAAATATCCTGGTAGTGCTCAGTGTCTGTTTGAAAGAGGAATTCTGTCCCAGGCACAGGCAGCAGACAGAAGTCATCTGCTGAGGACAGCACAAGACACACAGCTCCATTCAGCCAGGTTCAGACAGCTCCACATCCTCCTGCTCACAGCAATCCAGCTCCTAAAGACAGGCTTTGGGATTTTTGGTGGTGTACATTATTTTCCTGCTCCCTAAAATGCATGTGAAATATTTAGTAATAACATTGCTAATAAAATAATAAAAAYAAGGACTAATGTTATGTACTTCTTYCATCAGCAAACAACACCATTTGCCACAAGAAAAGGAAGCATTAATATCTCTGTTTATTCTTGCGTAAAATGAGGGATGAGGATGTCACAACACTTTTCCATGGACATCAAATAGGCCATAGTCTAGAAAGAAAATTTAGCCTCCCCACTAATGTTTCCCCCACTAGACCACTTTCCTTTCACCCAAAAGCAGTTGTTGCCTATTTTAAAGACATTTGTGACTCTATGGAAGAAAGGCTGTGACTTGTCCAGRTAATCATGGGAAAACAGAGCAAGTACAGAAACCAGACACAAATTCACAAGTATTGATAATAACAATGTGTGTTGGGGGTGGAAAGAAAAGGAAAAAAACCCAATTACTTCCAAAGTTTCTTAGTCTGTTATCTTGGGTCCCTCTACCATTTCTTGATTCAAAACTTATCCAAAGTGAAATGCTGGAGTCCTTGCTATTTCAAATTTTCCACTGATCTCAGATTTTCAAGGAAAGTGTGTAAGGACCAGTTGTGTTTGTAACATGCACTAAGTTCCTCATGCTTTAGAAGGACCTTTCAGTGGCTACAAGCAGCAGCTGTCTATTAAATATTTATATCATGTTGGTATTTTGCCTTTCATGTCCTGTACTGGATCATGGAGGAGAGATACAAAAGTAATTTTATGGTTCCTATTAAATATTATTAATATGATAGTCTGGAGAATATACCTAGAGCAATGCTGTGCTGCATGAAGTCCTAGAGACAAGCAGTTAATCTGAGTCCTTGATGAAATAAGCTCACATCTCACATGAAAACTTAAGATCAGTATTTATCCCCTGTATTTTTTCCCCTTTTTTTTTCCTGAAGCACACAAGTAATTTCTTCCTGTAACTGCACAAATCTGAAAGGATTATTTTTCCAATTTCTTTCTATGCTTAAAATGCTGGTTTTGGGGTAACAGGATATATTGAATCTGTTGAATGTAATGTATTGGTTCTGCATTGTCGTGGTTTGAACTGTGCCCACGACGTTCCCTCACCCCCTCCCCACCAGAGAAGGAGAAGGGAGAGCGAAAACCYAATTAACACGAAAATTTATGGCTTTGAGATAAACATAATTGGAAGAAAGATACCTATGTACACCACAAAGAGTCAGACAGGCTGCATAACTTAAGTTGCAAGATAGRTTTATTACTACACACTACTAAGAATGGCACTGGGTGAAAAAACAAAGATAGGGATATTTACAAAGAGAAGAACAATAAAATGGACATTTTAAGACACCTGCTACACTTTCCCAGGGACCCATCTCTTCTTCYAAGTCCCCCCATCTCCACCCCTCCCATGTTGTCCCTCACACACAGAGGGGCAGGAGAATGAAAGTCTAACACAGATCAAAACACTCAGCTGTTGTCCAAGCGTTGTAGGATACAACATTCTTACAGCTCCAGCTGTGGGATGTGTCCCTTTCTGAGAAACAGTCAGTGTAAAACTGCTAATAGCAGAAAGGAACTTCTTTACCTCGCAGGAGAAAAGAAAAGAAATGTCCTTCAAAGCCCATGTTGTTTTTTCAGCGACCTGAGTCCGATTATCACAAACCTCCTGGCAGAACACAAAACACAGCTTCTTCTACATCGAAACTTTGTGGGGGGAGCAAACTTCTTCTCTACTTCTTGGCTTCATAATCAAAAACAGTCCGATCCTCAAAAGGCCAGGGTTTTTCCTCACAGCAAGGTCGCTTTACTTCTCTRTACAGGTCTCTCTCAATATGATGGAAAAAGTCCTTTTCAAGAACAACTTATCTCCTCCAGCTTGTCYGAGAACCACAGCAAGGGCACAGCTTCTCCTTACTGTTCTGTGATCTTGAGGTGTCTCCATTTTTCTTCTTACATCTCCTCACTCTCCTGCTCTGTTTTTTTCCAGTGCAAGATACTAAAACTACACGCTATCAATTAACCTAAACATGGCAGCCGCAKCTATCTTGTTATGAATTCTTTCTTAAATACTACAAAATACGTCATCACAGAGGTGTAACTATYCTGTGTAATTGGCCCAGGCCTGATGGTCAGCCTGTCCATCAACATCAGAACCAATGATGGGTTGGCTCTGAAAACACAGGAGTGGGGCAGGGCTCTCTTTGCTGGAGAAGAAGAAGAAGGAGACACCCCTAGGACTTCTCACAGCAGCCATCTCTGTGGTTTCTTGATCCCCATCCCCCACCACCAGAAATTGGACCAAGCAAAACCATGACATGCATAAATAACAAAATGATGAAAGACTTAAGAAATTTTACAGTAGTGCTTAAATAATATAAAGAAATTAGCATGAGGATGGAATCAACTCTACTCTCACAAGGATATACCACAAAAAATTAAAGCAACTATTCCCACCATTCAGGTGACTCAAGTTACAGAGCTTTCTTTCAGATTTTTGCCCCGTGAGTATTTAAGGACTGCCGCAGGTTCAGGGAACCCAACAGCTTTCCAAGTATGATCACATTTGAATCCCTGTTTTCTGGATTAAAAAAGCAGGGGTAGGGCCTCCAACTTTGTTTTTCTCAGGAAAAAAAAATAAAAGAGGAAAACCAACAAAATCTCAGATCTTTGTATGAGACCTAGGGGAGAGATGTTGTTACTGAGCTCCCAAATYGCAGCATAACAACAGCAGGAAGCCAGATACAGGTGATGGACTCCACCATGGGCACATCTGCTACACCCTGGCCCCTAAACCAGCAGAGCCCTGCTGCAATGCAGTGGAACAAGAATTAGAGTTGTGCATTGCAGTCATGACAAGAAGTCATCTCATCAAGTCTACAAAGTGACTTTCGAAACAGGAAATCAAAGTATTTTACTAATAGCCAACAGAGTGTAAACCAGGGGGAAAAAAATATATGTTTCTAGATACTTGATAAGCAAGAGAATGGGATGTCTGGGGAGTGTGTGAGTGTTTAGCACTGAACATCTTCAAGAGCAAGTTTGACATGAGCAGCATCGATAAAGGTGGTTCTGCCTTGGGCAGTGAATGTGCTGGCTGACCTTCGGAGGTCTATTCCAACACCACGATGCAATRAATTTGAGAAATCAAATGACTTGTGATTCCTCCAGGGGGTTTAGGACAGACCTTACCACTCCATTTCCTCGCAGGAAATTGTAACCCATCTGTCTTCCTTTCACTCTGTGGACACAGTGAAACTGCAGCACACAATTCACACGGAGCCGTAAACACCAGCGCTGCTGAGAAACCTCAGCACCACCCTAATGCCATTCTAACAGCAGCCCCCTGTTCCTTTTCTCCTCACTAATATCATGTTTTGTAGCCATGTCACAACTGTTCTGTTCTATTTATCATCAGAGAAGGAGGAGTTTAGCTGCAAGAAACRTTTATCTGTAAAGTTACTGAAAAGATAATTAAACATTACCGAGGTATCAGACAGGAGTCTGCCTCTCGTTACACAGTCATTCTAACGCCTTTTGCGATGGTCTTGGCAGATGTCACTCCAACCAGTCAGAATCCCCACACRATCCTGACAATGCATTTTCCCCACCATTTGTTTTTCTCTTAATTCTGTGCATTTTTCAATCACTTTTCTCCCCATCAGATATAACCCTCCTCAGTGTATTTCCATTCCCTTCAGTGCCTGTCCTCAGCCCACCCACTGCCTGCTCTTCACCAGTGATGCCATTTCTCCTCCCAGCTTGCCCATTGTCCTCCACTGCCCACACAGAACCTGTGTCTGTATTTCCAGACAAGGGCTTTCACTCCATTCTAAAGGCAGAACCAGAAGCTGCTGAGAGACTCTCTCCCTCTCCACGTGTAAATAAAGTTAACTTTTCTTCCAGAAACTGCAGGGCACAGGAAAACATTTGGATGCCCTGAATTTCTGAGAGATTTGTCAAGCAGGAATGCTATCAACACGGTTCAGGTGATGAAAGCAGCAGCACAAGCTCAGCCTCTGCAGCATCCTCTTGGTATTGTGACTTCCATGAAGGCAATGAGGATGAAAATAACCTTTTAAATATGAGCTCAGAAGTGCTTGAATCAGAGTGCCTTGAAATAGAAAGTGCCACTTCAAATAAAGCAGTGAATCAGAAACCTCAGCAGATAGTAAAACTATCTCAAACATTACAACAATTTAGAGAGAGCAATCAATTAGTGGATGTGGGTTGGAAAGGCATGAATCTTTTGGAAAAGAGCTGACTTTCTTTAGCATTTACCCACAGAAGGGTAGTGAGCCACATAGAGAGGATCGAATTGTGCTCTCTTTAAAGCAGCCAATCCTTTGCAACTCTCAGGATCTCTACATTTACAGGACTGCAAGAGAATCAGATTGAGCTAATGCATCCATGTTGGGATGCAGCAAAACAGAGGAGACTGAAAAGTGCCAGAACCAGTGCACTTTAACTGATCTGCCTCCTTCTGATGAGCTATTCCTGCAGGAGACAACACCATGCTCATGGACAAAGGAGTGGTGAGCCAACTTCATCCACTCCCTTGTTCCCACCAGCCTTCTCCAGCTACTGTTTTAGCTCATGACTAAACCACTGGATTAATTTTAGTTTTTGGGACACTTCTATAAAGTTCCAACTTTTACAAAAYGTGTGAAACATGTCACATCTGGAAGACTTAAGTGTCCATCTCCGTCCAAAAGCACAACCCCATTGCCTTGAGCAAGGCTTGCTGGAGATGGTTTGGGGAGAACTTCAGAGCTGGGAACTGGTTTTTTTTCCTCTGTGGTTCCCGGCCTGCTATTTACACTGTTTTTAAAAAAATATCACTCCCACAGAGGACCACAAACAACATGCAATTAAAAATAAACAAACCACCTGCAATTTAAAAAAAATCCTGCACAAAGAAGGATTAAACCATTTAATCCCAAAACAAATCCTAATCTTCATTTTTAGTTCAATTTCCAAAGTGATCTTGAATGTGTTATTTTTATCCCAGCTGTCTCATTTTGTTTAGTATTTTATTGATTGGGCAGTATTTGACGAAAGGCGCTTGTGGGCTGTGGGTTTTTCTTACATCTTTGTCATTGGTTCATCTTTCACTAAAAAGTTAAGAGCATTCTCCTCATCTCTTTATCCCAGAAAGCCATAAAAAACGGCATATTAAGCACTTCTCTTCCTAAAAAAAAAAAAAAAAAAAAAAAAAAAAAAAAAAAATATAAAAAAAAAAAAAAAAAAAAAAAAAAAAAAAAAAAATAAAAAAAAAAAAAAAAAAAAAAAAAAAATAAAAAGAAAAGTTATCACTGATGTAGATAAACCATTTGCAATACAATTTTTATCAGTGTAAAATAAGGGAAAAGTACATTTATCTGTATAGGCAGGAGTAACTCTATATTTCATTTAAGCAGTGGCAAACTGTGGCTCAGGAATTGATTTTCTGTTGTTTAAGCTCACACTTGAATTCACTTTGACTGGACCTTCACTCAGCRCTGACTATATTAATTTTCTCACTGTTCATAGTCATCCATTCTACAAAATCCAGGTTGCCCTTAAGGAAGATTGATATACCCCAAATGCACAAAGGTGAGCCTTTTTCTCAAAGGAAATGATTTTTCACCAGGAACAGTGCATTGTAAAGTTTGAATTCTACATGCATACTTAAGTAATAATTATCCCAGTTTTCCTTTGTTACTGGGCACATACTGTAGGGCCAGATCCAGAGGTTGACAAAATAGTATGCCCCTCCCSAAAAGGGTCATTGCTGAGCATATCTGTGACACCTGGAGACTGGAAAACACAGATAAAAAAAAGTCAAAATCAGCAGCAGCTTGGGTCTGGATTTTACAGCATTGTCTACAGCACAGGGAACAGGGACAGGTTGAGCACACAGAAGAGAAACACAAAGTTGGATGTATTTCCCACCCTTCTCACATAGAGATCACTGCTTRTTCCAAATGGCAGAACAAATGAAAATTTACTTTTTAACAAAAGGGGGAAAGAAATTAAAATATACAGAGTTATGGAGTGAAGAAGAAAATACTCACTGTGTCGAATAATTAAAGAGCCTGAAATCTTGTCAAGAATAAAGCAGGAATTCAAGCGGGAAAAATTTATACTCAGAATTGTAAACTAAGGCCACGATTCTTATTTCAGATACGTAGCCACCTACACCAGGCAAAGTGGGGAAAAGAACACAGCTTTTATACATTTGGCCAATGGATGATACAAGCTTCAGAGTGAGGTGGGTTTAGTTGTAGCTAAACCAAGAAAATGACAGTAGAAAATGCTCGAGGCAGTGGGCTAAGGCATTATCCTTTGAACACGACCTCAGCACAAATCTTATGGAGAATACGTAAAAATCAATTAACTTGTGTTTTATTGGACAAACTCCCAGTTTAATTTTATGTACAGTGCTATAATCACCAGTCTCTGCTCTGGAGAAGATCAGTGGAGGAGCTGACAGGCTCATATGAGACATTTTCCATTTATTTAACCATCACTTTCTGAGCAAGTTGCAATCTGTCAGTAGTGGACTTCCCTGGCTCACAGCATTCCTGTACAACAAGGAAATGCTCCTGCCTCTGTTTCCCAGCTGGGAGCTGAGGATTCAGGTCTGGTCCATGGATGGGCTGGGGCAMTGCAGGGTGGATTGTTCCCATCAGCCTTTCTGCAGTGGGGAGCTCAGAGCATTACCAGCTGGAAAACTGATTCAAGAAGAAAGCTTAAATCAGCTCTGATGGTATGGAGATTCTGATCTGTATCCCACTGAGAGAGAGGAGCCCTGTGCTCAGCTCCCTGCCCCTAGGGCTCCCAAAACCAAAGACAGGGGTTCCAAGCTTRGTGTCCCTTGGCTTAGGCAGGACAGGTCAGAAGTTTTCTTTTTCCCACTAAACCCTCACATCACAGAGAAATGTGCATCATTAATTATCACATTGAAAGGTAATCCTAGTGGCATAAATGAATAGTCTTCCCCCAATTCTGGCTTTCCCTAGCTCCTGTGTGCCTGATTTTGTAATGCTGCTGATGGTTTCAAAGACTTTTTACAGWGTTAATATAAATACACATCCCTATCTTCATGACCCTAATGCCTTACACAGCCTCAATGGACYATTGTTGTTATCTAGCCTGACTCCAGCCATCTGCTGCACCAGAGGACAGAGAATTCCAGACAATGCCTTCTGCATGCACACCCTAACCTTTAGCTGGGACTCTTTCTTTCAGAATGCCATCTCTTTGACACTTCACATTTTTTGTGCCTCTCCTGGGAAGTAGYTGCATTTGAAGCCTGAGTTGCCCAGACTCTGCTCTGGGCAGACTGTTGGGCTCTCAAGGTATTCTGCCTGTGTGGGAGATTTGGCATTAAGTGGTTTTAAATGCAGCATTTCAGTTCATTTGCAGCTTGAAAATGCAATGTTCATCTCACCGCTCTGCAGAGGAAAACAATATGATCAGCTTGGGTTTGTTTTTTTTTTTTAAAAAAAAAGGGAGCTGCAAAAATGAAAAATATGAAGAGAGCTTTTGAAAAAATATTTCTAATATGACTCAAAATGCAAACACTGTAATGCTCAGTCATTGCTCTGGCATCCTGTGCTTCCTTATTTAAAATATCATCTCTCTTTACAGCTTTATCTGTGCTGTTTGTCTTTAGCTAAAAATGCATCCTATCAGCTCCTTCCTGAAATCATGGAGTATGAACTACAAAGCCAAGTACTTTAAAGCTGCTCYGTGYCTGAACRTTTTGTCCACTCCATCCTGTCCCTYCGTGCACCACTGTAAATTAATTCAGAACACTAACTCAGAGATGTAGGACCCTAAGAACCATTTCAAATGGTGACAGCTCRTAACAGAGAGAGGAAACAGAGACACTGGGTTGCCTGAGGGGTTTTAGGTGTTGTTTTCTTTTCATCTCTGGAAACAGGATGGTGGAAAACATATCCCCAGGTTCCTTCCTCTCTATTTACAGCAAATAGGCTCTGCTATCCTCTTTTTCCAGCCCCATATTCCCTCCAGAGSYTGAYTCCAGGGAGGGCTGATTGTGATTTRCCTTGCACACYGCAAAACAWGTGCTCTGATTGTTAGCCCAATTTCAGAAAAGCTAGTCAAGGAGGGGGAATTTAATCTTTAATTGCATTAAGTGTATAATTAAAACCAGCTCAGCCTAAGTKCTGATTCCAGAGTATTACCACATATTGTGTGCAAATGGGGCCAGAAGTAGAAGGCACATCCAGGCAAACCAAGGCAATATCTAGGAACCACAGAGGATGTTAGAGGACATTTCCAGAAGAAACATCAGGATTTAGTGGCATAAATCCTATTGCAACTGAGGTACATGTTCCTAAACCTCTTAAGTCAGCATGTAAATCTYCTATTTATATCTTCATGGTCAAAGTCAAGTTTGTTTTCTGTGCCTTTTTAAATCTTTTCTGCTCAGAGCAGCACCACAAATAAATATTTAGAGTGCCAGTACATTGCTAAATTATTCATGCTTTAAATTCATAAATGGGAAAGACAATCTTCCTGGCTTTACACGCTCTCCTGGAGAAATGCGTTATTCATTGGTGATTTTAATTTCATATGCATCTTATTTGTCAGTCAGTGCAGAGCAGAGTTGGAACATAGGGGGAAAACTGACAAAACATTTTAAAGGTATTTAATTTCACCCTACTTCTTTTCATTATTCACCAAAAAAATAAAAAGGTGTCAGTTCAGAGTTACATGAAAATACTTTGAATGGTTTTAATGCTCACAAAATTGAGACACATGATTAAASTGGATCAAAGCAGCACCATTTAATTTTGTGACTTGTAAGAGCCTTGTGGAAGGTGCACTCCCAGGCTGGATGGTGTCCACCTGAAATGTGCCTGTGTGTCAGGGAAGGTGGGAGTCAGGGAAATGAGGAGTCAGGGGACAGTGAGGGATGTTCAATGAACTGCACGTGTCCAGTGCAGTGTCCACAGTGACCTGTGCAGGGAGGGCTCCAGAGTTCTGATGGAAGCTGCAGTCTGCGTGTCATGGGAATTAAATGGGATCAATGAGCATGAAAGTGAAGGTGCACCCCGTGCCAGGAGGGCACTGTGATATTATATCTAAATTATTTCACTACCAGTTAAATTCTGTTTGCCAATAAAGAGTTCTTGTTAATTCACTTTTAGCAAATGACTCCTATAACCCAGCCTGAAAAACAAATTGGGACCATAGCCTCAGAAGCAGTAGCAAAATATCCAATCTGTTAATGCTGTCAACAGGATGAGAAACTCCTGCAGTCAAACTGAGCTATTTCTAGTAAAATGTCTACCTTTTAAAAGGAAGAAGAAGAGAAAAGTATAGGTTGAGAGGGGATTAAAGTTCTAGGTAAAATACGAAATAAACATTGGGTTTCTTGTTTTAATGAGGAGGAAGAGTCAGGATATCATGTAAAGCCCAGGCAATCAGAATAACAGAGCACAGGTAGAGGAGTGTGGTCATATCCCAGGTAAAAGCCAGATCCAGGGATCTCAGAGCATCCAAGGTACTGAAATATCCCTAACCCAGAATGTTGGGAAAAAAACCCAGCACATAAAATCCAACCCTGATAACAGGAACTATAAAAAGCTTGCTGGGTTGGGAATAGCCCTAAAAGAAAAATAACATGTCTGGATGGAAGAGACAATTCAGCATGAAGATAATCATTGTGAGCCAGGGACTTTTGAGATGGGACATTTCCAGCAGAGCAGGTGTTTTTCCACAGGAATAAACAAATCCCTGTCTTTAATACTTCACTGCAGAACTTCAGACCACCGTGCTCTAGAACAAAAAAAGATTATTTGAAAGAGGTGCTTAAGATTTGCTGTGCATTTCTATGAGAAAATGTCTGATCTCCTCTCACCCTAAAGTCATTTATCTTACGTTTAACTTGCTTGGTTTAACAAATGAAAGAAAGATGATCATTCTGTAAAATATGAGATGATGGATTGGGTATAAACCCTAGAGGGAGAACTATTAAAAGAAGTGCTGGAAAAGGACTTTGCTGTCAGTAAATTTGGGCTGAGAATTGYACAGCAATTTCTGTTAGAAGAGTGAGGATTTTGAATGCTTCACTAGTAATGGAGGAAAAGCAGTCTAGATGATCTCAAAACAGAGTTTGTCAGATTGTGGACAGGATTTACAATGCTCACAAAGGTGAAATATGTCTGGACTTAATGACCCAATACCAACCATTCCTTTGCTCTTATTCATGTCCAAAACTGCAAACTGCCTTGGTCACCATTCAGACAGGCATCCAGACAGTCTTGAAWGTTACATGATCCATGAAAATGTTCCCAACCAACTCCTCCTTTAGCCTTAGGTTTTGTTGCCTCTGTGAATTTTCAGGCACAAAACACAGAGGTGATGTAAGAAATTTTTTTTAAACTGCTGCTTTTTAGGTCAAATCACCTCTTTCCAATGACATSTTTCTTGTTCCACAAACTGCAATGTGTTTGTAATAAGTTGTTCCAGAGCTCAGTGTGGAAATGAAACACTTAAGGATGCTGGTTTTGTTCGAATTAGGAAGTTTCTAGAAATCCTTTTTGTCATCCTTGCAAAATAACACTCCATGCCTCCCTGGCAGRAGCTTCCAGGACATCATCCTCAAAAGTTCCTAAAGTGCTGCCCACCAAGCAGCCCCTCAGGGCCTGAGCTTGACCAAGGAATCACCAGAAATAAAAACGGTGTAGATCTGTTATGATATGAGTTAATGCATCCTGTGGGAATGAAAGACAGGTCAGCTGGACCTCAGCCTGAGCAGCTTTACTGCTGCCAGACCAGAGCTGGCATTGTCCCAGGGTGCTGCCCTGTGCTGCCCATGGTGCCAGCRTGGGTCACTGCTGGCCCTTGTGTTCCATCCCATCCCACAGTCTGACATGCCATCMTTGAGGGCATTGAGGCACAAAACCGGCAGTGAAACCACTCCTACAGTTTCGGGYTGCTGAATCTCGACTGTGACTGTCATTCAATGTTTGCTTGTATTCAGATCATTCAGCTCACTTCTCMGCCTCCATGATCCCCAGTTGTGGTTTGTGGGGTTCCAGAGGTCCCCCCCACAGCTGCCTTTACAGACTTTTCACCAGGGGCACAAATGAGGGGGGTACACCTGTGCTGAGATCTTCCTGTGGCCCAGAAAATTTGGAAACTCTTCTTCAAAATCTGTTCAATAAATGACAAAATGTCTTATTTTGAGATGCTTCAGCTGCAGGATTTAATTCAGATTAATCTTACAACACCAGTTTTAGAAATAACCCTCTTGTTCCCAAGATCAGGACCCAGAAACTATGTTCACAGTTAGTGCTTTGCAAAATCTCTAACAGGTCAGGGGAAATACATGTCATTGCCCTTCTCATGATCATTTCAGCAGTGATTTAAAAAATGTTTATTGATAATGTGGAAAAAAAAAAAAGATGCCAGCTAAAGTGCAAGAGCTCTAAAAACTCCAAATCCTGATGGAAAACTTAAAAAAATCCTGGCACTGAAAACTATAACCTTTGAGAGCTGTGAGGTGGGGTTACTTCACCAGGAAGGTAATTCTGGTTAAAGGCTACCAGAGATGTTGCCCTGGGTCACTCCAGGTACTTTCTTTTCAATATTAACCATCTTTTCCAAGTGTTTAGGAAATAGTGGCAATTTAGTATTAAGGAGGGTGAATTGGGTGCACTTTGATGAAGATGTAGAAATCTCATGGAAAGAGAGATTAATTGTATCTCATGGATAGAAATATCCATTCTAGACAGCAGTCAATGCTTTTCCTATCTGTTTTTCGCAATGGATGAAAGTTTTACATGCAGGTCTCAGGCAGCAAAGGAGATATGTAAAACAAAAATGAGGTTAATAGATTGTAYCCTTGAGTTTTACCCAAAAATCAAGAATTGAGCCAGATTACCAGGTCAGATAGAAGCAGAAAAAAAATAGTATTTATGTTCTTTGCTTGAAAGTCTGTATTAATGATAATGAAAAATAAAGTGGAAACAACAGCCTTACATAAAGTTTATGATACTTCATATCCAAAACCAAGGATTGACACACTGGGACAAAAACACTAAAGGAAAACTGGCTTGTATTTTTCTCTGGTGCAAGGAAAAATGGCCATTGGGGTACAATAACTGATGACTAATATAAATGAAAATAATGTCAAATTTAAAAAAAAAAAAACAAAACTAAAGGTTCAAGCCCTTACCATGCAGTGACTGACAGAGAGAGCTCTGAATGCTTCCAGTGAGAACACAWGTAACCCCTCACAGAAACAGTGCTGAAAGTGTTGACCAACCTCCACCTTCTTTTTACCATCCCTCCTCCTTCCTACACTCCCTTCCTCGGGGAATTTAAAGGAGCCCTCTCCATGCAGCCAGTGCAGCCAACACAAAAGCAGACTGGTAGGTGAGCTTTTGAAGCTTTCAAAGAGAACAAGAAAGTTCCACCTGACTCTAGAAGCAAAAAAAAAAAGAGCAGATAAAAATAATGATGGAGTTAAATATGGAAATAGCAGGAGATTCTGCTGACTTGAAAGGGAATATTTTTAAATATTTCTGGCACAGTAAAAGGATGCAGAGTTTTAGAAAGATGACTTGAGGGAAATTGGGAAGAATGTGAGGTTTGATGGTTAACCCACTTTCTAGAAGCTGCAATCTGACTTCCAGCACCCAGTGAAGCCCTGAAAACATGACCTGACCTGTGCATGGGCATGACCCCGMCAGATCTACCTGCTCCAAGCCCCCTGTTTGGCTCAAGCACTGCGAAAAAGACCCCGAACCCAGCTCAGCCCTGGTTGTGGCTGGGACGGTGTCATGGGTTGGCTGCTTGTGGCTTTACCAACAGTAAAATACGCTCTCCGCTGCCATTTGAGGGCTCCTCTGTCTGCTGGTAGAGATGAGCCAGGTTTTGGCTGCTCACTCACCCCCAGGGCAACTTGCTGTAGTCAGAGYATGCCTGGGGAACTCAGTTTGCAGCAGAGAAATGGCTCTGCCTCACGTTTTTAGTGCTCTAAGAACACAAGGATGACTGGGGGCAGAGAGCCTCTCCAGGCACACTGCCAAGAAGCTCCTATCTGCCCTGCTGACTCCAAGGTGGTCAGTTTGAGTCTTTATTTTTAAAAACTCTATTAAAATCACGTTTTCCTACTGTTCGGAGAACCTCCTGTGTTTATAAAACCTGAACAATCCAAAGCTCTTTGGCTCCTCAGATGTGCAGCTGTACAGAAACTCAAAAAATGCAGACTAGAGTTTCATGTTAACTTGTTTCTTTGTTGAGCATTTATACCAATACCAACAGTAAGYCCAAAGTTAAAACTTCATAATCCATCAGAAAGGAATCCAGTCACATCCCCAGTAGAGTATTTCCCTATTAAATTCCAAAGACACTATGAAAAGTTGAGTGTAGAGAAGWGGAAGGTGATTTTTCTGCCTGCGGGAATCCAAAGCATTTGTGTTCCTGAGGAAGACAACTCAAAAAGCTGCGAAGTCATCAGGAACAGCAAGCATATGTTCCTCAGATAAATACAAGTGTTAGAACATTTTGGGGGAGGAGCAGAATTGCCCAAGGCTCCCTGGCTTTGCAATCTGTCAGGRAGAAGCTTCATCAATAATTTATCAAGAGAGGAATCGTTTGCAAGACAGCACCTCACACTTGGTGGGAACAGATGCACGGCAGGGAGAGGAGCCAGCTGCACCCACGGCTGCTCAGGGAGGTTTTGGTTGAAGGTCACAGCATTTCCCTGCCTGAAGGGAAGGTAGAGGTGAACAAGAGCATGGGGAGGGTTTCACCCTGCTCTTCTGGGCAGAAATGATCCTTTCTCCACTGTCTCTTATCCCAAACCTATGGCTGGGAAGATATGGTGCAGCTTTAGAGGAGTTTTCCACGCCCCAGCCTTTCCTGAACATGTGSAAAAACTGAGATTGGAGTTGCCATATTTTCATGACTGATAATCAGGGACTGAGAAAGCTTCAGTGCCACATTTTGGTGCACATCATTCATTGTAAGTTCTTCACTGCTCCATCCAGCAGCTCTGTGTCCATGTTGGAGGATAAAGGAGACACAGGCTTTCACAGCTGCGGATTTGGAATGTCCCTTGTATCCCTGGGACCCCTGAGAAAGTCCCAGGCTTTCTGCCTGCTCCAAGGACAGCAACACTTACATGAAGCCAGCAAAGAGTCACTTTTCTTCCCTTCCATGGGGAAGCATCAACCATGGGGCCTGGTAATTTGCTTGGGCCCTGAGCAAGAATGAGAAAAAATTCTCAAGAATGGGRAAAAAAAATCTCAAGAATGAGAAAAAATATTGCCATTTTGGTGGATACTTGATTTACTGCTCTACCCCAGCCTTCCTACATGCCCTTGGGCAGCTGCCCTGTGCCAGCTGGGACCTGCCTCACCAATAGATTGTGCATGTCAGTACCTGATGGCAGAAAGGGAAAGAGAAGGTAAAATTTTGTCTAGGGGAAAAAACTGGTCACCAAAACCAAAGGGGCAAACCCAGGACCTCCCCCTRGCCCTGCAGAAATCAGCCCAAATGGTGCCCCAGAACAGCTGCATCAGTGGGAGGTGCTGAACACACGAAATGGTACCACAATAAAAAAAAAAAAAAATCAACCAGCTTAAATGGCTGCTCTCTTTCCTAGAACTTACCATCCAGGTAACCCTACCAGCCAGCAGGACTGCTCCCCATGGGAAGAACTTCCACAYGTCTGTGGAGGGGGTGATGCTGTGGATAGGAAGACATGAGAATTTGGAGAGGCTGGAGTGGTCAAAGRTAGGAGTTTAAATCAGTAATGTGGGTTTCTGAATGCACCCACATGGGACAGAATGGGGGACCTCACAGAGCACTAAAATGGAGTCAGTGCTGGGGGACAGGGAAGGGCAGAGGATCAGATTTCAGGGAAGAAATATAGAAACAGCAAGGAGAGTGCAGCAAGGACTGCAGGCACTCAAGGGCAGCAGCAGCTAGTTTGGATCAGATCAGATCTATCAGTTCAGGAAGTCTCTGAAATTGGATCAGGTCACACAAAGCCTKCCCCTTCTTCCAAGCATGAAATGGAAATTCTGTATTTTCATTGCCATGAAATTTGCATTTAGCTTTGTCTGCTTAGGAGGAGAGATGCTTGTTACTACCCTTCAAATGTCGTACCCCTTTGGAGATAAACACTGAATGACTCTGTGGGCACTGGAGCTCACAGCTTCCCTCTTTTGTAGCAGAATCAAAGAAGTACCTGACCTGAGTAGGTGTTAAGACTCTCACTGTGCATGTCCTTTTCAACAGGAATTTAAAATGTTCAGTGTTTCCTGGGATCTGGTGTGAAACTTAGTTTTAAGCAGAGCAGCAAAAGACCGCAGAAATTTAGTTTGATAGTGACCCAGAGGAGTTTACATCCCAGGGAGGAAAGGAAATGCCACAGRCAGGAAGGAGCTCTGTTTCCATCCTCATTTTCCTGAATGCAGAGAGCTGTGTCCCATAACAAATTAGCATGCCATTAATTTAGGATAATGAAAATTAAAATGTCTTTAAATAAGTGTGTTTTGAGGCAGCCTAACCAATCCCAAGTTTTAAGCAAAGGTGTTTAAAGAAAACATCCCATATCTATCCTTTAGACCATGTTTCTGTATCAAGCTGAGGAAGAAAGTAACCTTTAATTTTCAGATCTGCCAAGGGGCTATTTGGAACACTGAATTATCCCTGTAGATCTCTAAATGAAATTGTATTTCCCTCTCATACRACATTATTTAGATAACCGATAACTTTGCTGAACTGCAGACATAAATGCTGCACTTAAATTAATACACAGTCCAAACCAAAGGCCACCAGGATGGCTGCATGGCCAGACCCAGTCATGGGGTAAAGAGGTGGAAATCTATTGAATTCTAATCACCAGGGCTGCATTTCTGACCCAGAGAGTCATGAAGATTTAGTGAGTTACAGCAGCAAGTTGTTTGTAAGCCTCAGATAGTGGATTAAAGACCAGAGGTCTTAGAATTGATGGAGTGTGAAGTTTTTTAGTAATCATAAAAGCATTGATTGTCCCACAGTTTATTTTCTGTGCTTTGCACACCCTCCCCACTCTGACTCATAAACCAGAGCATCCCTTACAATTGCATCCCTGCCTTTATGCCTCAGGGATTCATTGTCTTCTCCCATTGACACACAGCTCTTTGGGACATATCCTTGGAGCTAAGGGTGCTCAGGGATGTATTTCCTGATGGATGGCATGTTTCAGGGCTGGGGAGAAAGGTTTGCAGATTACTCCAAAAGGTATCACAACCAAAATTCACTCAGCCATTGTTCAAACACTGCCATGAGAGACAAAAAAATTCCCCAGCTGAGGACAGTGAATTCATGTGGAGATTAGTTCCCTACATGCACCCATGATATCATCCCTTCCTCCCTAATGTWGAGGAGTGCAGGGCAAGAAGGGATTTCCCAGGTCACTGTGTTTTGACCCTGCCTGTTGCCAGCAGACAAATTATGTCCCATCTTCAAAATAGTCTAGTTTAGTATCCTGACCCCATCCAGAAATTTCTCCAGAGCCTTGCTCTTCTGATGATTAGAAATTTCTAACTACAGAGTATCCCCACCTGTCTGTGTCTGTTCCTTCACCTGTATTAATCTTCTCTGATGCTGAGTCTCCATCCKGGGCATTTGCTCATCCCCACAGACTTGCTTTTACCAGGCTGTAGAACTATTCGTTTCTCTTTTCATAAAGAACATTCTCTTGCTCCTTCCCACTCTATTTCCCTGCTCCTTTGGCTTTTTATTTGTCTCATTTAAATGTAGAAAACCAGAATTTTATATTTACATTTTATATAGAAAAATGTTGCAATTCCTGATGCCTGACCAGTGCCTTTCCCAGCAGTGTAGTTACTTACCTGCCTTTACTGGATGTGCTTGTGCCAGTGCAGCTTCTAAGGTATTTACCTTTTCATAGCCATGGTGTCTCACAGTCACCTTGTGAAGGAAGATATTTATCTTTCCTTACCGTTTCTCCTTTATTTGTCTATGAAGTGATCTTGCAAGGATTATTGAAAAAGGTTGTCAGTAACTTTCCTGACACTGACATGGCTACTAAAGCTTCCTTCCTGTCATTTCACTGTACAGTTCTAGCATTGGTCCTTGTGTTTTCTGATTTTTCTTRTAGTTTCCCACACGGCACTGTCTCAAATGTTCTTTTTATTTTTCATACAAGATAAATCCCATGGGTATAATCTCTTTATCAGAGAAAAGTATCAAGCAGCACAACATGTTGTCCCTTACACAAACCTGTGTTGTTTTTCAGTCTGCTTTCTGCTCACCTCCAGATCTCTGATTTTCCCTTGATTTCRCAGTGATTCAAAGACTTTTGGTACAATTGAATCAGATTATTAATGTTTGATTGTCTTTATCACTTTCTCTGCCTTTTTTTTTCCTCAATGACAGCACTCTTCTCCAACAGTTGTAGAACACATTTGTAGAATTGCTGCTGTGAATGGAATTTCACTCCTCTGGCTTTTGCTGTTGCAGGACAGGGATGCACCAGTCTGTCCAAGCACATTCACCTCGTTGTGTTCAYTATTCCCTCACATTCAGCACTGTATTTTCCATCTATGCATTCTCACTGACCAGCACACTTACTTCCAGGTCCAGCCTCATCCACTTTTTTGAAAACTGATGGGCAAACAATTARGTTGTAGTGAACATTTCGTTTTATACTTAGAAATGATTAAAACCTTCTTCTTTTCTTGTCCACACTAACTTGAGATCCAAGGGAAAGTCTAATGGTCACCACAACACAGACAAGAGAGAAGAGACAACATCCAGAAAATGTTAGTAAGGCAAAGCTACATTTAAATGTAATTCTCTCTTGCTGAGAACTGTCCTGTTTTACAGATGAAGGATGATCTTTCCATGTAGGATTTCATTACTTTTCATTTGATATATCAGCACTTTCAGTGTTACAGCCCTCCCCTCTGTCTGCTTTGCTTTATTGTCTGCCATTACCCTGCAGTGCTCAGCACAGCCCAACCYGAGCTCCTCGCAGCACACACCTGCCATCCCAGAGGTCCATAAAGTGCTGTGCCAGAGAGGCTGCCTGAGGAAACTGTAAGGGTGCGATAAAGATGTCTGGAGTGCAATTACAGCTGCGAACTCAGCTTTGGAAATGACATCTTAAGTCAAGAACATCCAACAAACAGACAAACCATGGGCAGCAACTGGGGAAGCTCTGACTCCTCGGCTAACCCTGCCCTGCTCTGTGACCTCGGGCCAATCTTTCACCTCTCCAGGAATCCCTCTCATACCTTGTCTCTTTAGTCTGCTGGATCTCTAGGGACAGAAGTGAATTTTCATTTCATTTCTTTTTGTTGCCTGATGCTTCTCACAACAAAAAATATACCAGCCCCCTGAGGTTCTGTTTTTGTTTTAATCCTCCACCCCCTAAATGAAAGCTGAGCTGTTCTCTTCCCAGCCTGAGTGTTGTCACAAGCAGATGTACACCTGGGAGTGTGAGTGCTCTGCTCAGCACACAGCGTGTGACACATGTGGGRCCCAGGCAAAGGAACAAAGTGGCTGAATCCTTCACAAGCACAAACTGGAACTCTTTTTGAACTAAATCTCACTGGGGCAGGAACATCTTTTTTATTCTTTAAAGGGCTGTGCCTTGAGATACAGCACTCACTTCTTTCAGCATGATCCCACAGGATTTACAGTAGAGCAGGTCTTTATCTCACCAGGAATAGGTATTAATATCTTGTTTCTAAATTGCTTAAGACYCTTCAACCTGCCACCAAACTCCCTYGGCTAATGCTGCCYTTTCCCATTTTTTCYGTCTTTCCAATGAACATCACAACATGCTCCATGCACTCCAGGTCCTGGAAAGATGCATCTATGCTGATGTTTCCTATCCTCTGGCAGCTATTGGTGCTGTGCTAAATATTAAAAAGTTCTTCCTAAAATCATTAATGGAGATAAAGCTCAAACACACTTTCTTTTGCCTATGTGTGGAATTGACCAAAAMCAGCACAAAAACAATAAGTAATTACTGCACACTGGTCTTATTTGTATTTATTTATATATAAAAAGCATTGCAACATTAACTCAGGTGATACCTGGGCACCTTTTTTCTTTCCAGAAGCTTTCATAGTTCTTGGATTGAAAGGCAAGTCAAGATGTTTTGAGCTTTTCCATGTGCCCAAGTTTATGGCTTCAGCTGCCTAAAAACACCTCTTCACATCTGAGATACGTGTTCGCTCTCCTGCCTTCTCCCTGCACAGGAAGTCACCTTTCCACACCCTCTCCTCTCTTGAGGAGAAAATCACGAACACATGTGAAGACACAGATGACTAAGGAAAATAAGAGCAGCCCTCCCTGATAGGTTGGCTCAAGTCTAGCTCAGCCAAAGTCCTCTGAATGTTGAGAATCTCTACCCATTTCTAAATTTTGTCATRTGACCCCAATCTGCTGTGAGCAGATCTGTCCAATGCAGGTTGGTGTCAACGTGACATTTTTCCCACTGCCAAAGTACATTTTCAGGTACAGCAGGGTGTGGAGATTGYATTTTCAAAGGCAAAAAGCTTCCCTTCTTCATACCATTGCTTTTCAATAGGTTACTGAGAACTCGCCGGTGTCAAACTTCTGGGGCTGATTTCTGACACAGACGTGYGAGATTTGCTTCTTCAAAAGTCGTTAGCAAGGTTTGAACCCCTGACCTGTGGAGCTGAGCACAGATCCACACCTCTCAAACTCAAAGCCGAACTTCACCAGCTGCATTAGACTCTCATCTTCTCAGACAACAGGGATGCACAGCACACGCTTTGAAGGCACCTGCAAGTTCTCCTGAAGCCAACTACCCGAGGGCAAGGACTTGGCCTCTCAGTGTTTTGTGGATTTCCTTGCTCGGACCAGTCAATTAAAACACAGTGACTCTTGCTACAATACTCCATTTTCCAGCTGTCTTTTAGGGTTTTTCAACAGGCTTTGGTGCCCAGCAGGAGCTATAACGGGAGCAAGTGTCTGACATTTCAAATTCAATTCCGTGACATTTGCTGGAACGACCCTTCTGAAGTCAGTCATGTAGTGCTCCCCTCATCCACCTGTCCAAGCAGGTCTGACTTGAGCAAATGCTTTTCCTGACAGGAAAACTTTTCTTTGGTAAATTTATGACACGTGTACTATTTATTGATGAAGGTTGAACTGGAGATGAGCCCAAATAAAACCTTTCSCATAGCCATAAGCCAAAAGATTGAGACAAGAAGAAATAAAAATAAAAAAAAGGCATCGACTTTGTTACTTAGACTAAGTCCAGTAGGAACATGACAGAGGACAAAGATGTTTTGAGCTCTGAATGTACTGAGCTGTAGAATGACACTGTCCATAGCACACTGGTGAGTTCTTCAGTTCAGGTTTCCAGATGCATTAAAATACT
Source organism: Malurus melanocephalus (assembly GCF_030028575.1). Classification (NCBI taxonomy): domain Eukaryota; kingdom Metazoa; phylum Chordata; class Aves; order Passeriformes; family Maluridae; genus Malurus; species Malurus melanocephalus. Next base: position 470,758 of record NW_026623284.1, read on the forward strand.
GAATATGAAGGGCAAGATAGAAGAAAAGTATGTAGAAATAAAAAAAAACCCATCATGTTTTCTTGCCTGCCTGACGGGGGTGATGGTCTCAAATTATGTGGACACACACTGAGTGCTGTCACAATAGTAAAAATTTGTCTGTTTAATGGTACATTTCCCAATAGGTCACTGGGGTCCCCTTCAGTGCCTTTCATTGCTCAGCCAGCTATCAACTTTCTTGTTGAGCCTTCTCAACAAGGGAGAGGGAGACTCAATTCCAAACTCTTTGCTCTGCTCCTCGACCTCCCCTTCCTCATTTCTCAGGAAAAACAAATAAGTGAACACAACCATTTTGATAGGTCTCCAATGATCATGGGTTTGGCACAAAAACTCCTCAAAGACTGAGCATTTTTCATGAGACGGGGAAATGGATTCACACTCCTGGTGACACAAACCATTTTCTGCTGTGAGCAGCCAGCATTCAAAACTACCTCTTAACATCCATCCTTCATCCATTTCCTGAAATATGTGCCCCTTCAAATGTGCTTCTGTTGAGTTTCTGATTAGCCTTCAAAGGCTAATCCACCTCATGAGAATTTAATTGCTCAGGGTGTTGGTACATAAAGACCACAGTGCATTAATGACCAAATGAAAGATTTTCTATTCAACATGGAATGTTGTTCTTATTATTCCTTTTAATCATTTGAATGGGCTTGATGATAAGAGGCAGAAATATTCTCAAACATCAAAGAATAATTAATCTTGTTTGTTTATGCAGGGAAAATGGATAKATTCATGTAATATAAAACAAGGGCAAGAAAAGAAGTAATCTTACACAAAAGTCTTAATCTTTAAATGCTTACTTCTGCTTCATATGATTGAAGAGGACAAGGAGATTGGCAAACTGAGAAGAGGTTTTTTAAAACTAAACAAATTCTTCCAATACTATCCCATTTGTTTTCTTYCACACACAGGAATTGCTCACAGACAACTTTGTGACAATTTTAATAACTTCTGTTAAGCCTCTGAATGAGGGCAGGACAGACTCACCCACACACAGAAAGCTGGTGAGTACAAAAATAACAGAGGGTCAGAGAGCTTTCACCCAATTGAAACGTTTCTTTACGAGGCCACTGAACTGTTTCAAACAATAATCTACTGCTTGGAAACAGAGAAATACATCCCCACTGCCCAGCCAGGGATGCTGCCACAGGAGCAGGTGCATTGTCATGGTCTGCATACTCTGGAACACAAATGAACCTCCTTTTTGGAGCCAATCCTCCTGAAAAAAATATTACCACATGCATTATTAGAGCCTGTTTGTGTGTGGAGGGGGTTTTCTGGAACAATGAGGTCCGGCTTCTGGCTTACTCAGTATCTGGCAGCTTCRGGTGAATGGCTTAAATGAGCAAAGACATCTCAGATGACAACAGGTCAGCCATAATTCAGGATCAGCCAAAATTCAGGATCAGCCTTTATTTAGGATCAGCCATAATTCAGGGTCAGCCATAATTTAGGATCAGCCGTAATTCAGAGCATCTTTGTCTCTGCTGCAAGCTTTGTCTTGTGGATCCACGTGTATGTAACAGGAATTGGATATTTGCAATGAGCATCTTTCCCACCGAGGTGTTTGGCACCATGAGGAAAGTGCAAGTGAAATCAGCCACATTCTCCTGAGCAATTTTCCACCAGGAAAGGCTCTTCAGTGCTCTCAGACAAGGGCAACACAAAGAACAAGCAGGAGAAAAGCTTCAGCYGTGTGTCAGCTTGAACCAGCTGAGAACATCACCAGCCCTCAGTGCTGAAAACACTTCTCCTGAATGCAGCTCTTGATAAATGGATTTATTCTCAGGTCACATTGCTCTCCTGCAGTAAAATTAGTTCCTACAAGTGGGAGTCACAAYAGGGAGGACAGGGACACCCACCTTYTGCAGAAGTTCTCTATTCACCTCATGCCTAGATGCTAAACCAGTCTGGCAGAGGATGGAATGACCCAGGGAGGTTTAACTAAGCCACACTCCTGCCCCATTTGCAGACTGAAAACACAAAAGGGCCTCAAAATGTGATTCTCCAGAACTTTCTGCTGAACAGCTGTGGAGTACCCCCATAGTGACTGATCAGTGTGAAAATGGCTGCGAAGCGCAAAGGAAAACCAAGGCACTGCTTTCTCCTGTTCAATCCAAAGGTTCTGKCTCACTCACCCCTACAGGTACCTCCCAGCCTTGCCCCGAGGAGACATTTTCATCTGAGACCAAGAAAATAAAACCTACAAACTCTCCAGCACTCATSTGTGTGCTGCCCTCCCCTCACAGAGGAACCAGGATTGACCCACAGCACGGGACAGGGAAGGACAAGAGCACCAGGACAATTGCACTAATTTTTCCAAAGCCAGACTTTGAAGTGAGAGGAAAAGGCTGTGCAGAGGMTCAGTCCCAAAGTGGTATGAACATGATGAGCCCTCAAGTGTAAAGCCTTGAAGAGGGATTGAGCCTCGCACAATGAGGATACAAGTCACAGCAACCAGTGATGGACCATCATCATCATGAGGAGGGAACTCATGGGAAAGGACAACCCTCAGCTCTCCATCTGTCTATCTGCAGTGCCTGATGAGATTTTCCAATCTTCCAGTATAATGATTATGCAGTTTAAACATTCACTTAGAGTAATACATCGCTAGACAATTTCAGAGTGTTTAATTCCACTTGATTACCATTTCCCTTATTACTTCCATCACTATAGGTGCAGCAAGAATTTTATTTGTTTTAGGCAGATGAAAGACAAAAAGTGACGCTTAAACCTTCTGCTGATCCCTAGTAGCTAGCAACCTTTTTGTTTGGAAAGACACACGGATGCAAGGATATTTACCCTTTTCCAAATATGACCAAGCAACATTTGAAAATTAGATTTTAGACTTTTCTGTTTGTTCTAATATTTGAATAAGCTGCAGATAAACATTTTCCAGCATTGAAGATATACTTACTTTCTATTTAATGGCATTAATATGAATTACTGTTTTGAAATGATCTTCAGCTTTTTAATGGAGTGTGTAARATATTTTTAGGTAGATATGCAACTTAAATGTCAATCCTTGTGCGCTACTTTGATTTCACTGAGCATTWAGAAAAGAATTTCTGGCATAATGTAACACAGGAAATTCAGTCATGATTTATGAAAAACMTCATTTAACATTAATAGAGCTACAGGGACCATTCCCCTCTGGTCAGTGCTGTATTCTTAAGGAAGAACACAAAAAAATGTGTCTTGCAGTGCTTTGCAGTGCCGCAAGAGTAGAGATAGAGAGAGAAAAAGAGTGGGATTTCAGCTTTACTGCTCAACCTTAACTGCAAAATAGTTGTTGGAATAACAGAAATGGAATGCATTGAGCAGTYTCAGGTAGGACAGTCCAGCACCCAAGGAAATGTAAATCAAGTTCTGTCATCCTGGTCTCAGGAGAGCTCCAGTTTGCAGCACATGTCCTAGAAGGGTGTAAAAAGGGCTGTAAAAACAGTGAAGAGAAGAGAAGAGGCCCTGTGACCCCAAAGTGCAAGAAAGCCCCCAGAGCAGAGAGTGCAAGGGTATTCCTCCCTAAATGAGATACATCAGTAGTCTTCCCATCTAGACAAAGAAGGAAATAACATAACTGTTGGTCTCAGAAGATAATTTTGTCCTAGAGAATTGTTAAAAAAACCATTCACTTTACGTGCTAATGAAATAAAATTATATAAATACAAAAAATATGTAATACATAATACTACTATCATTTTGGGGTCTTTCTCTATGCCTGTGGTGAATGTGGGCTTGAGAAGTTTAATATTTTTTTGTAGAAAAGTATCTAAAACCCCCAAAGCTTTTCCTCCTATATCTGCTCAGTACAACCCTGTGCTTTCCACAGACATATTGGCAAGCAGAAGAAAAACATGTCCTTAAATGAGATTTATGAAGGGAAAAACCATCAGAACAAGGAGAAAACTCCCGCAGCAGATAATTTTTAATGTTCTCTAAACCAACAGGATTCTTGATTGAGCAAGGTCAGGGAATCATGCCCAAAATCYGAGCTGGGAGACTGTYATGGTAATGTCCTGTTGAATGTCYYGAGGTCGRGGTGCTGCAAAGGCAGGAGGGCAGMTGCTCCAGRGTACTGAACTGAGCRTCAGAGACAAAMAAATTGCTGTCTTTTCACCAACTTTTATCCACACTGGAGTGGAAAAAGTTGGTTACACATCTCCAGACACCAAACCACCACAGCCCTGGCTGCTTTTTTTAATGCATGCAAATGCATTACAAAGTGAACGGTGCAATTGCAGTAACCAACCCCACTGTGAGACCATGAGCACTCTCCTGAGTTACCCACTGCTGCTTGCCCACACTGCCACAGGGAATGGAAACTGCCTTCTTTCTAAATGATGGTCTCCTCCCTCCAATCAGTCTCACCCAGCAAAGGTGGAAGATGCATTCCCAGTCTCAAAAAAATACACATGCTTGGTCTTAGTTCCATCTCAGGGCATTTAGCTGTGAGTTTCTTGCCAAAAAAAAGCAATGTTGATCCTTCTCCTAAGCACATAAAAGCCAGCAAACTTTTACAGCCCTGTTTCTGCCTCTCAGCCAAATCACTCCTCCACAAGCCCAAAGGGCTAAAAAGCTGTGAAGACATTGTCCCTAAAAGGGACAAAGGATTTCCTTTCTCYTCCTATCTCCCCAAAAGCCTCTGCAGCCCTGAAGCTCTTGGAGTCATTGTTGTTCTAAAGATTTTTCCTTTTCCTGATTCATTTTAGATCCAATTTGCTGCCTTTGTCCCTGCTATGTGGTCTGTGCTCATCTGTGCAGACAAATATTACTCATCTTCTCATATTTTCTATAGTTAAAAAGGTTGGGAGTYGTAAGTCCTATTGCAGTTCTTACAAAAGGGAATTCCTCTTACCTCTATCTAATGGGACTTTTTTATAAATGGGGGGTGACATTACAAAGCATTCTGCTCCATCCCAACCCCCAGAGCTGCACAGACTGCCATCTCCTTTCCTTTTCCTGGATGCCACTCACAGGTTTGATAGCCCAAAGGCTGAGCTTCAGACAGCAGCTCCTTTTAAAAGAGAATTACCTTTTTAATGAATCCTTATCACTGGTAATTATTCTGCTCACAACTAGATGACAAGCTACTGGATCTAGGGTCGGGTAACAAAATTCTGCCTCATTAAAACCTCAAATGTTCTGCCACAACCCTCATCTGTTTCTGCCATGAGCTGTAATTTCATTGCAATCACCAGGCTGGGTAACAAATTGCGAAGTGTTATCCCCTGACATTTGTTTGACTAAAGAAAATCCTCCAAACCAGCACAYTGCTTTCAATAGGATTCATGAMMATAACATGTTCCTRATGAAAAYACTCCCAAAACAACCTTCTTCTGCAAGAAGGTCGAAGGTTGAGGCGTGGGCTCGTGCAACAACCGGTGAATACAGAGCTGACCATTGCCATAGTGATTTCCCCACAAGCAAACTCCGCAAGAAAATTCAGAATTAACTTAATTATTTGCAGCCAAGACATCTTAAGCCCTTTTTCTAAACTTAGAGAAGTTAAGCAACTCTTTTCTGTGTGTTTGCTCACCAGAGAAACTGAGAGACGATCCTGCCATAATAAAACCAAACTCAACGCAAGCAGAAATCTCAGAGAKGTTTCATGAAAATTGGCTGACAAAGAGAGCTTGTAAAGCTTGTAAAAGATGCAACATGAACACACAGTTCATTAGACACCAGACAGCCAACCACAAGATATAACCTGGAGGAAAGAAGGCTGCATTAACTCCAGTGTGAAGAGACTGATGTGCTTTTAACAGGGAGCYCCGGACGCCCAGCGTCCCTGCTGCTTTTAGCATTAAGTACTTTGTTTCACAACAGGTTGGGAATGATAATTGCACTCAGCGGTGTAACAAATCCTCCCAGAAACTGAAGTAATGCCTTAACTTTTTAAATATTAATTTCGGAGAACAAGAATTTCGAGTGAACTGCCTGGAATAAGTGAAAATCAGTGTTTTTTGACAGGCACCTTCCACGGGAATTTTCATCTCAGTTCCCTGCACTACTCCCATGTTGTCATTGACATTTGAAAGCCCTTGAGATTTAAGCATTAATCCTGGCTCATCTGTGTCTGTGAGCTTTAATGTCAGTGTATTTAAAGGTTCATTCTGCAAAGGACCCGTGTTCTCCTCAGGAATTTGAAAGCACAAGAGAAGATAAGGACATTATTGGAAAAAATAATGATGCTGACACAGGAAAATATTAAACAGTTAAATAATGACCTCACTTCCACTAAACTGGGACAGATAATTAAATCATCTTATCTTTGTTCAATTTAAAGGGCAAGTACCAGTAAAGTGAAACACAAGCAAGCAGAGCCAGTAAGGGAAATGTCACTGCCACCACMAGATGTCAAAGCTGCAGCCATGGTTTGGTGTTATTGAAGCCACCAGTGATGGCATTGCCAACATCCGTGTCTACCATAAGCATTCATTTATCAACTTACTGGCTTCTCTTACGGTAAAATATTACCATAATTAAGACAACAAAAAAAAAGTGTTCCACTGAAATGTATTGTGCAAACTTTCTTTCATTCTGAAAAGAATGGCAAAATAAAATCACAACGTTCTTTGCATTTCACATGGTTGTTCACTTAAGCATACTTTCAATCCTATTGATGAGTCAATTTCCCAATTCCCCAATGGGAAAAGACWATACAAATATCATAAATTCGAACAGCAGCACCAAGTAACCATATTTACTCTAATCGGGGGAAAAAATAGAAGAAGAGAACTCAGGAGATTAATGACTCAACTTATCCCAAAGACAAAATGTTTTGCTTTCTTCTTGATTTAAGAAGCAGCCCACATGCTCTGTGACACAGGGCAGTGTCAGCTGGATATGTGCAGAAAACACCATCCATGAGCAAGGTGTTTGGCAGAACATTTGGCTTTGGCATCACAGGAAAAAATCCTACCCATGCATCCCCTCGCTGACTGCTAGACCAGAAAACCTTGATAAGTCTGCAGCAGTTAAAAAAGGCTACACAATGTTTTCAGAAATCATTAGGTTTATTATAGAACACCAGCAGGAGGAGGATGTTGGTAATTATTTAAACAGGTGATTATGCAAAATACTATTACCAAACAATTTGTATCTCTCTTCAGAGAAACCTGAACAATGTTTTCCATTAGTGAGAAACTGAGTCTGCTGCCATTCTTGGAGTTATGGTAAGTAATAAGCAGAGCTAAGATAAATGCTTTGAGTCACTGTATGAAATCAATATGCCATCAATGAATTTTATATTTGTACTCCTACATAACATCCCAAGTGTTACCTGTGATCTTAAAGGATAATCAGAGAGCAGTTTAGTGACATCATATCCATTTATCTTATATAGCCACTCCAAAGGAAAATGATTATGAATCATGTAAGTCTCATAATTGCTTATATCAGTTAATTCTGTCTTCAGATAAATTGGTGAAAACATGCAACAGCGCTGTTTACAAAGCTGTTCCCCTCTGGGCTGCAAGCTCTGATAGCCTAAGGGGATAAAATGCAGAGTGTTTAAATACTGCAAAGCTCGCAAACGTTAATAATGGACAACATATTGCATCTGCACAATTTAGTAAAKAATTCTTTTCACTGATTTCGAAGCTGGACAACACCACCTGAGCCATGGTGGTTTGAGTGGGCAGGAGCTGTTTKGGGTTTTCACAGCTGCAGGTGGCCTGAGCTAAGCTGGGCACTGAACTGCAAACCATCCCTGTGGATGGCTGAGCCTACCCTAACATTCAGACTAAACTCTGGTTATGAGTTACTGAAGCTTTGCCTCTCCTCCTTCCAGCCAGAAACTCTTGGATTTAGGGAGCTTCATTAGTGTTCACRCATGACCAATATAACAAGAAATTGAGCTCACTTAACCTTTAACATCTGAAAATATGAAGGGTTAAATCAGAGCATCCCCCATCAGGCTCACATTATTGTCAATGGGGAGAAATTGGCCCTTCCAGGGTGAGAGCCACTTGACTAATTTTAGGTGCCTGCTTCAGGATGAGATAAATTGCACCACAGATACCAGTGACTTACACTGACTAAATCTCAATTGATTTAGTCATGGTGTAGTCAATGGGCTTATTGACTAGCTCATAGACATGTCTGCACTGTAGATATCTGGATTTACTCAGACAAACCTCTGTGTGGGGGCATAATTGGTTTTCTAAACATTTGTGTACTTGCTATGCAAAATGCCCTTGGGCATCTGGGACATGAGTCTGGCAGACAAGACACGAGACCTACAGAAGATTTGTCTCTGCAGTGACATTGTTGGGTGGGAGATCCTTGGACATCTCAGCTGGCTCCAGGTGTGTTTGACCCATACTATGTGCATAAAAACATAATTGATGACATTTTTAGAGAAGCCAGGTTTCCCATGGTGGCAATGACAGCAGCAGCAGCTTGGGACCACACATGTGCCCAGGGTAAGGAGTTTAGCAGTCTGTGCCCAGTGGTCGCCTCATGCTGCAGGCTGTCCCCCTTCCCAGCAGGACCTCTGCAGATGCCACCAAGGGCAGGTGCTGCTGCAGAGCTCCCATTGCAGTCACCACCCTGTGTGGTTTATCTCGTCAGCTTACTGAGCTCTGCTTCACAGGCTGTTTTACCCTTATGAAACKATCTGAAAGGCAGTTTTATGGATTGGAGCAATCCAGTCTAAACTTATTMATGAAAAATTTATTGCAATTTTAAATTGTTTCAGTTCTGACCTTTGGCTGAAACTGCTCTTTCTCCTCACTTATGCTTTCTCCTCTCTTACTCTCACAGGCAACAACTTYCCTGCAACATACACATGCATCTTTTTTTCCACAGGATAAAAAAGGGAGAAGAAAGCATCTCGTTTTTCTTCCTGGGGAAATGAACACTTAGTCTAGTCATTTGTAAAATGAAAATACTGCTTAACTAACTCTATATGTCTCTGTTCATCTCAAAGCCTGAAAGCAAAAAATTTAAAGTGCAAAATATTTTTCTTCTCTACCTTGTTAGAAAGGATTAAGACTGGTCCTTCTTTTCTCCAATTTAGTATTACAGGAATTTCCATCTGTAGGAGCCTGGAGAGATGGCTCCTCTTCACTGGCACTGCTGTCCTCCAGTTTCAAAATGTGTAACTCACTCACTTTGAAAAGTGAACCAGGATTGCCTCAGATTTTTTTAGAGGCTTCTAAAAAAGGTGAGCCAGACACTTCTGTCTTCTTCTCACCATTCTTTTCTCTAAATTTCCCTACAGTTTAAATTAAAAAACCATCATTCTTGCTGCAAGTGATGCACATGAGGAAGCCACTACTGTTTAGACTGAAGTYCATAAAGTTGAAAAATTGTATCAGATGTAGTAATGGATGCTGGAAGAATAAATAGTTAAAGAATGGTGGAATAAAAATATAAACATTTGATAATCTATTAAATAAGACAACTTTCCATTAGTCTGAAGCTGTGGTCCCAGAAGGATGAGTATAGTACTAGACTGAGACCCAAACCTGACTTAACTCTGAGACACAGGTGAAGAAGGAAACTGATGTCTGATCCAACAGAGATCAGTGCCATATGTACAAATAGATATTTGACCTTATCAGTTTCTTGGAATGAGAAAGTTTTTCATGAATATATTAGATTTGGAGATGCTCCAACAGATGAATGTTGACTGCTGCCTGCCCTGTACCTTTGGAGACCCCGTTTCCTGTCACATTGCCCCAGGTCTCTGATCATCTGCCTGGTTGTTTTTCAAGAAACCGCAGTGATTTTCCTTGCTTTGGTTCTCAGTATTCCAGGTTTTCATGGTTTCTGGGGTGCTACTGCWGGCTAGGGAAGCAGTCACCCTCACTTGGTCACTCATAATGAGGGGATGTTTCCCCTYTAAACAACTCTAGTAATGGGATGGAACCTTGAAAACAAAAGGTGGCAACTTTTACTATGARAAGTTCTGGGATTTCTGAATTGTTCTGCATCCTTCACACCAAAATAAAAAGGAGTGATGTATCCTTGCTCCTGTTTTCTCTGTACCTTTGCTAAATTTAGTTCAGCACTGTCCTYGGGGTGAATTTGGCCTTGTGTAAATATTCAATGACTTTGGAGTGCTACAGAGGAAACTGATGTCATAACTGCAATTTGTATCAAAACCATGTCGCTGGCTGTCAGCAAATGAATCCTCACACATTCACTTCCTGACACGGTGGCGAGCAAGAGGCACAGGCTCTGCTGYAAACCATTTGTATTCTCAGCAGGGTGCAGACTGCCAGGGGCTGACTGGAATATCATTAGCATCTCAGGATTTACAAGTGTCCARTACAGGTGTTAGAAACTGCCCAACAAGAATCTAAAAACTATAAAATAACCAGTTCTGCTGAGMAAATCCTATAGAGGTCTATGAATCTCAATGTGATGGCCCTAATGAGTTRTGATGATTTGTGCTGTTAATCCTCTAGCACACATTCCTTGTAGGATATCTGTCTAAAAGGATGGATTGCAAAAGGCCGTACAAAATTATCTGCCCTCCAAAAATCCCTAACTGCTGTGGGTTCAGCCTAAATCCCAACATTAACACAATCTCCTCACTGACTGCAGTAGAGTTTGGATAGAGGCGTTTATCCAGCCATACAGAGAACACAAAGAGTCTGTTCAGTGCAGGATTTGATGAATGGACAAGTTATAGGTCACTGTCGTGCACTGCATCAGTTACTCTGGCAATGGTGTGCAAAGCAAAAACATTAATTCCATTACTTGTCAGAGTGTGAGCCTGGCTCAAGAAAGCRCTTGTCCTCTGCGTAGAGATATGAATCCCTGGGGTGTTTGCTGAGGTAGTGTTGATCTATCTGTAATGCAAAAGAGTCTCAGATATTCATGAAATACACCCAAGTTCCAGAACTTTCAGTCTGACACAAAAAAATCACCAGAATCAGCAAATGTTATTATACCAGCCCAAACCAAACACACAGGAAAAACAGARCAAGGGTACAAGCGTGAGAAGCCAGCTGTGCTCTCAGCAAGCTCCAGGACATTATTGATGTCACTTTGGTGCTTCCTACCATTCCACAAAAGAGAAAGGGCAGTACTTCTGATACCWCTCATAAACCCTTTCAAACATCAGGCCTAAGACCAGGACTTGTCTGAAGATTTGTATATTGGGAAGGATGTTTCAAGACCCAGAAAATAAAAATATTCTCTTACTGCCACCGCCTAGTTTTCAGAGACACACGTAAACAGGCCCAGATTCACTCACRGTACAAATTCACTGAGAACTTTCAGTGAATGTAGCCAAAACTGCAAGTTTCCAACAAGACCTGGAACCTGTTACTGCAGTTTCCAGTTCTGGACTGCAAGTTTCACAGGGTCTTGTTTCCTGTCTCTGATAAACACCTTTTCAAGTGGTGAGGCTCCCTTTGATAGCATGAAAGGTGTCCCCCTTTGAAAATGCCTTCTGTGGAGATGAGGCATTCCTATGATCAATTTTTCATGCTGCCCTTTTTCTGTCTTTGTGAGTTTCTGATTCTCAAATGACAACCTCCGAGAGTCATTGCACATTTTGTTATAGCTGAGTTATCATTAAAAATAGCATCCTCATCATGTCTCCCTCAGAGAAATCATGTTACGTTGTGTAGGGCTTTTTTTYCCCCCCAGTGAAAATAGTGGCAGGACTTCCTTCAAACAGAGAACAAACTGCACCATTTTCCCTCAAAGAAATAGACATATTGACTAGAACTGGCTCACTTACAGTGAGGAATCACAGGCAAATTGCTTCAAATTGTTTAAGATCAAAGTTGAGTGAYTGTCAAGAGAAGTTAAACTTGAGACATGTAAGTTCAAATGCAGACCTCTGTCATTTCTGTTAATAAATCAATCCATCAGCTGGGTGCAGTCTGCGCCTGGTGGTTGTCAATAGCTCAGGTAAGAGCCAAGAAGCAGATAGGTCTGTATCTAACTGGAATAAAACCAGACCCAAGAATAATGTGAACTTGCATGCTTTTCAAAATTATAGCTCTTGATTTGTCTCTGCTTAAAATGAAAAGTACTCTAAGAGAGATTGTTGGCGTGATACAGCTGGCTTAGCCAGACCCAATGTTTATCAAAACTCTCAGAAAAGATCTCTGAAATTTCTGGTGTGTTTTTTTGAGGACTGATCCTATAGAAATCTCTTCCGCACAAAATTACTCCTACGTGGCAAATTGCCCATTTGTTGTTCAGGGTTTTATTCCAAAAGGAAGCTTTTGAAAGGTAACAGTAGCTATGGAACTGTGTTTTCCTACCAGTTAGAGAGCAGCTCTGCTGAGCAGGACCTGGCAGTCTTGGTGAGTGACAAGGTGACCATGAGCCAGCAGTGTCCTGGTCTAGGTCCCAGGAGGGCCAGAGGGATCCTGGGGTGCATCAGGAAGAGTGTGGTCAACAGGTCAAGGGAGGGGGTGATGCCCCTCTACTCTGCCCTGGTGAGGCCACATCTGGAGTGCTGCGTCCAGTTCAGGGCTCCCCAGAACAAGAGAGACAAGGGGGTAATGGACAGGGTCTGGCAGAGCATCACCTCTGATGGTGAGGGGTCTGGAGCATCTCACAGTGAGGAGAGACTGTGGGAGCTGGGCCTGGTTAGTCTGGAGAAGAGAAGAATGAGAGGGGATCTCATTAATACAAATGAATGTCTCAGAGGTGATGTCAGAGGATGGTGCCACTCTCTTCAGTGGTGCTCAGTGACAGGACAAGGAGCAATGGCCACAAACTAAAACACGAGGAGTTCCACCTAAACAYGGAGAACTTCCTCACTTTGAGGGTGGCAGAGCACCGGATCAGCTGCCCAGGGAGGTCATGGAGTTTCCCTCTCTGGGGACATTCCAAACCCACCTGGAACATTCCTGTGTCACCTGTGTTGGCGGGGGSCTTGGACAAGTTCATCTCCAGAGGTTCCTTGCAACCCAAACAATTCTGTGATTCTTCACCACTACACTCGTGTACAGTAGAGAAAGCCCTAATCTGGGGATGAACCCTCCCAGAACAGAGACCTCTGGGACTGTCCTGCTTAAGCCACCACTAGGATCTGGAATGTGAACCTCCTGTTGTAGCTTTCCCATCAAGAAGGACTCTGTTTGTCCAAACAAGCTGTCACTGAGTGAAACAGGTGATATGAGGCCATGATTGTTACTCCATGAGGAGTAGCCCAGGACTCGTGGTTATATGAGACACAGAAAAAAGCCTTGGCACACTTTCTACCTGACTTGATAATAATGTGCAGTCTTAATGCATGTGCCAGTCTATGAAGTATGAATCCTGGTTTTGTTTTGTTTTGTTTTGTTTTTTATGAAGGGGTGCTATATAAGGAGGTTGATGTGCAGAATATACTTGAAATCAGGTACATTTACTATAAATTCATCATGCATTCTGGAAACACCTTTAATCCTTCTAAAGGACTTTACAGAATGAGTGAACAAAACCTGGCAAATAAGGCTGCTGTAAATATTTGCACAGAGCCTTCAGTCTGTGCAAGCTGCATCTACACCAACAGATCCCGGTGTAAMATCCTCAAAAGCCTTTCAGGCCTGGAGTGGGGCTGCTTGCACAGCTCTGTGAAGCAAATCCCACCTGGCCTCTTCCACACAGAAGTTCATTCAACTTTCCAGGAGCCTGCATGATCAGGCTCAGTGGAATTCACCCAGCCGCGCTCAGGAGACCCTTCTGTGGTAGGTGAGCACCGGAGGCCTCATTTTACAAACACACCCAGTTTGAAAACTGTGATTAATATATAGGGTAAAAGAAGGGAAAAAACCCTAACAGGTTAAATAAATTATTTGTTACACATTGTTCATTCAACATCCCTTGTAAGTAAGCAAATTCAGAGCAAGGTCTGGAAATACRATGCTGTTCAAGTGTTGGTCTATTTTAAGAGCTTTCAGTTATTTTTCCTTTTCTTTTTTCCCCCCMTMTAATTGGCAGACCTTCAGACATTTCCACAGAGGCAGGAACCCCTGGATAGTAAGTTAGCCTAAACATATTTTTTTTCTCTATTTCTCCTTCAGGATCCCTAAGAAGTAARCACATCCCCTCTTAGCCTCCTACCCCCATATTTTCTCTAGGGGACCAAAGACTCAAAATCAGATTGTGCACATTTTTCTGTACATCTCCAGCMCAGACTGTTCATAGTTCTCTATCTAAATGAAACCCTCTCATTTTCAGAGCCTGTTCCAAATGCATTGAAAACCTGTAGAGAATAAAAGCTCCCAAAGTTACATCTTAGGGATCATAGCATTTAAATACTGTACATCAAAATCAGAAATGTTCCATTTATTAAGAACTGGTTTGAACACAGTAACTCAAAGTTGCTAAGCTGCCATTTTTTCTTTCTTTCTTTTTCTTTTTCTTCCAAAGTAGCTGTTGGCTGGACTGATTCTTTCTCTGAAAAATTGGGTCCTTTGTTAGGTCCTCTGAAGTATGGACTGCAAATGTTCTCA